>NC_091830.1:32233469-32555969 GCF_038994185.2 Dermacentor albipictus | reverse complement strand
CAGACATCGATACACTGTGGCTCGCATTTTCCGCCATTATATCTCATTGTATAACCAATTATATACCAACTAAAAAAAAAGAAACTTACTAGACGTAATCCATGGATAACGCGTGACGTTATACATGCGAAACGAAAAGTAAACCGAATGCGAAAATTGCTGAAAACTAACCCATTAAAATTTACGCATGAAAATCTCAGCGCAGCTATCCAACTTATGAAATCAAAAATTAAGACAGCCAAACAGTTCTACTTTACTAATGCACTCACAAACTTTTTGAAAACTGCTCCCACAAAGTTCTGGAGCTACATTAACCAAAAGAATCGTAACGACAACGAAGCCTCAAATGAAGATAACAGGAACTCTGCTAACTTGCTTAATGACTACTTCTGCTCTGTTTTCACTGAGGACAACGGCACACTACCACAAGCAGACTTCTCTAGAAATGAGCCACTAGAGCCACTCACATTAACCGAAGCAGGCATACTTAACCTACTGCTTAATTTAGACCCAAAGAAATCACCAGGACCTGATAATATTCCAAATGCATTCCTTCGCAGATACGCTGAGTGGATGGCCAAGTACTTATTAATAATTTTTAACAAATCAATCTCCTCAGGTACCCTCCCTAAGGATTGGAAAACAGCCAAAGTGAAACCAATTCATAAATCGGGAAGTAAAACAGAACCCGCTAACTACAGACCAATCTCACTAACATGCACTGTTTGCAAACTACTAGAGCACATTATCTTAAAGCACATAACCAAACACCTTGAACAGGAAGAAATACTAACGGATTGTCAGCATGGTTTTCTTACAGGAGTTTCCACAGTCACACAACTAATTGAGCTTGTCCACGATGTATCGTTAAGTATTGACCAACAGAAACAAATCGATCTCATCTTTCTAGATTTTTCAAAAGCTTTCGATCGCGTAACACATAAGAAATTAATTTATAAACTCGAACTTACCTTGGGAAAGGGCCCTATTCTGAACTGGATCAAAGACTACCTTACTAACCGCACTCAATTTGTAGAAGTTAACCAGCAATATTCCATGAAATCTAGCGTAAGATCCGGAGTTCCACAAGGAAGTGTTCTGGCTCCAGTTTTATTTCTCATTTACATTAATGATCTGCCTTCCAATATTCCAGTCAATGTTAGACTTTTTGCTGACGATTGTGTTCTGTATCAGGTAATCAATTCTCATAATGACCATGTGGCCTTGAACGACGCTTTGTCACTTGTGTACAAATGGTGTATCGAATGGCAAATGACTTTAAATACTAAAAATCTGCTATTTTATCAATTACTAGAAAAAAGCTCACATCAGATTTTAATTACACTATAAATAACGCCACACTTAACAAAGTGAAGGAGTACAAGTACCTTGGCTTAACATTAACACACGATTTCAGATGGGAGCGCCATGTTAACAACGTTACCTCGACCGCACAAAAAAAAATTATTTTTCCTGAACAGACGTCTTAGACTAGCACCCCCATACACAAAACTACTAGCATATAACACATATGTCAGATCTGTATTAGAGTATGCTAACGTTGTTTGGTTTCCTTTCACCAAAGAACTCATTAACAAACTAGAAGCAATTCAAAGGAAGGCACTCAGATATATTTACAACAAACATAGGTTAACAGACTCCCCCACAGAATTGCTAAAACAGGCCGGTATACTGACCTTACAAGAACGAGCCAAGCTTGCACGATTAAAATTGATGTACCAACTTATTCATAATGAATTCAAAATAGACAGTTCCAAATACACATCTTTAGCACAAACACGACTCACCCGACATAAACATTCACTGTCATTAAACGAACACCCATTTCATACGGAAAGCCATAAGCATTCGTTTTTCCCTTTAACGACACGTGAATGGAACAAGCTGGACCCTAATATTACAGACAGCCCATCCTTAACTACTTTTTTGACATTAGCCGAAAATGAATTGCGCGCTTCGCAATTATGATGTACTTGTGTCACCATCTATTTTTGTGCCATTTTATTTCATTAGATTGTGCACATAATCACAATTTCTTTAACGACACCTTAACCGTACCTTATGGATTACTACCTCTTGTGTATACCTCACTTTTATAACTTGTATTACTTGCCATTACTGAGTACTATTGTTGATTTATGCAAATTGTTTACTTCCTTTCTGTTGTAATTATTGCTTACCACCATTGATGTTTGACAGACTACCTCATTTCCCCTTGTTACTCTTAAATTTAATGCTATGTATTGTGTAATTTATGCATACCATTTTGTTCACCTTTGTATATTTTCTGGCTTTGATTACCTGTTGCTTTTTTTTATCAACATTATTACAGTGTATAACGTTACTTTTATGCCTACTACATTGTCTGCCTCTGCTAACTGCATGTTTAATATGTCTAACCTTATTATTGCGCTAATTATTATTGTTACACGGCAAGATAACTATGTATGCCCTTCCTGTTATGATCCCTGATGGGATCGACAGTATGAATAAATAAATACCATATTCTCGGGGACCTCAAACTTAAGATGATGAGACAAAAATTCACACACCAATTTTTCGGACTGCGCCCATGTTTCTGACGGAGTGTCAGAAATACCATAAAACATTAAGTTATCCCGGCTGGAGCGATCTTCCAGATCATCGAGACGTGTCAGGAGGGAGGCATTTTCAGTTTTAACGGCGTGAGCTACAACTGCAGGTATGTCAGCTGACGACGGGTTAAGCTCAAGTGATTCAACAAGCGATTCAACTGTCGTTAATCTAGTGGTTAAATCGGAAACTTGATTAGTTAATTGAGCTTGCTTTTCCTTTAATTCGGCGAGACCACTCATTACCTCTGTGTGTCGTGAATCTATTTTTGCTGAAAGGGCAGAAATGGCTGCAAGGAGTTCTTTGTACTGCGCGTCAGCTGCGGGTCCTGGATTAAGTTCAACGTCACCAGATAGGATGAGTAGCCTTGCAACAAACGCACATTCACACAGTGAGGCAAAAAATACACTTGGGCACGGGAAAAGCAGCAGACAGACGTTACTTGTACGTTTAGAGTAAAGAGACGGAGCTTCACAGACCAGCATAAAGAAGAAAAAGGGTTTAGCGGTGACTGCATGGTTGCCGCTATCCCGTGCCCACTGAAAGTGGCCGGACGAAGGCAGCTGCTTACGTAGAGCCAGAAGGGAGATGTCGCTCCTGGCGGCTGTGGATCCGTGTGCAAAGGTATGAAGATGGCGCCCTGGATTACTTGCTGGCACGAATGATCTTGACTTGCGTCAGATAGCAGGACTGGCAACGGTGTCGGTGAGTCATTATAGATGAGCACTGGTGAAACCGCACATGCGCAGGTCGAGGGATACAGCCATACTCCAAGGAGCACGATGAACTGCATGAAGAAGCAAAAAGGGTTTAGCGGCGACTGCATGGTTGCCGCTATCCCGTGCCCACTGAAAGTGGCCGGACGAAGGCAGCTGCTTAAGTAGAGCCAGAAGGGAGATGTCGCTCCTGGCGGCTGTGAATCCGTGTGCAAAGGTATGAAGATGGCGCCCTGGATTACTTGCTGGCACCAATGATCTTGACTTGCGTCAGATAGCAGGACTGGCAACGGTGTCGGTGAGTCATTATAGATGAGCACTGGTGAAACCGCACATGCGCAGGTCGAGGGATACAGCCATACTCCAAGGAGCACGATGAACTGCATGAAGAAGCAAAAAGGGTTTAGCGGCGACTGCATGGTTGCCGCTATCCCGATGTATATGATGATGTATACGATACGATGCAGCTCATGGTGGAAGAAGAAACTGAGGAGAGACTGCACAGGTTGAACGCCGTTTCGCCAGGGCTCTGACGGCTCGAAATTCACTGATAGGCTTCCATGTGATCCTCTTGTCTCGTATCCGAAAGGGGACTAGCCACAATTTAACTGCTTGTAGTACTTAGTTTCTTATGTAGGTGCGTTTTTTTTTCAGGGACGTGAATGTCGGTCTCCGGTCCCGGCCAGGTCTCGCCCTGGTGGGCTAGTCGTCCCACTGAGTCGGTGCCCCTGGAGTGTTTTCTTCACAACGGAGTAAACACTTTGCTCCGGGCGAAGGTTCCCACATATGTTGGATTCATTTTGTATAATGTATAAGAAATTTTCCAGGAGGAGCTGCACGGTATAACGGAACACTTCGGTGACATCTCGGAGGTAAGGCTCTTAGACAAGAATGACATTCTGTGTAAGTCATCTAAGGTTCAGTGCCTCCATGATTTGCTTAACTGCACGAGATTCGCTAGCATTGTGGTTCGTGCTTTCGTGCCTCCACATCTCGCATGCACGAAGGACATCGTTCGGGGGTTCCCCGCCGGTATCACTCCTGATGCCTTCTTTGAATATGCTGTCTCCGGCTGGTGTTGTTTCGGTTTACAGATGCAATATGTAAGTAGGTGATAACCGAGTACCAACTGAGAGCATTATCGTCTCATTTGCCGGTTCAACGCTCCCGTCTGAAGTGAAGACCTGACCGTACTTGTTCCGCGTGGATGCTTTGACTCCCAAACCACTGCAGTGCCGAAACTGCTGGAGATTTGAGCAGAGTGCTAATGCCTGCAGATTTTCCTTGAGACGCTGTAATTGTCCCCGCTCTCACTCCACTTCAGCCTGCGATGTAGGTGCTCCGAGGTGTTGCTTATGCGATGGCTGTCATGGTTCTACGGGTGTGCTACCTGCCCCGCACGAGGCCAGGAAATGCAGGTGCTTGAGGTCGCGGAGAAACGTCATTCCCGCACGGAAGAGATAGCAGCGATTAAAGAGCGGGAAGTCGGTTACGTAGCCGCTGCGTCCCATGAGTCCACATCCCTAGAAGCCACCGTTTCGGCTGCAGTTGCCGCAGCTATTGACAAGGCAATTTCATAATTTATGGAGTGACTTCTTAACACCCTTGTCGAAGGCATTAGCGAGATCATGGCTGCCAAATTCAACTGCCTCCTCTAATCGAACTTTGCTGCAGCAGACCCCACAAGTTCAGCTAGTATTATTGCTCAACATTAAAACGAAACAAACTGTAATAGTCAGGCACAAGTTGCGCCTGATACCTCCTTGTGTTCTCCACTGTCAGCATCTGCGGAACCTAGCCATTCATTTGGGCACATGAGGCTTGTGACCATCAGCAATATACGTAAGAGCGCGGCCTTTTCTTCGACTGATTCTCAGAAAGCTAGGCCAAAAAAAGGTAAAAACAGGGATCACCACGAGCAGCGTGCATTGCATTCTGCTGTGGAGTCATCCATTTTAGGAACGCCATAGCTTCATTTAAATTTCTTCAATGGAATTGCCGCTCTATATTCTCCGGTTAGGTTGGCTTTCTTTATCTAGTACGCAAACTAATTCCAGATGTTATTTTGCTTCAAGAATCATGGAGTTTCTTACAATAATTATTTACTATTAATATCTTTCGAACATTTCGTTTAGATCGCCCAGGTAGAGGCGGTGGGCTGCTAGCATTAGTCTCATCAAAAATGTTATATAATATAACTGTCACTTTTGAACATGTGTTTCCACACTGCGAAATTTCTGGATTAGATTTCTTATTGCCTGGTTTAATTGTTCACGAGGGTTACAATGTTGGCTTACCGAAATGAACCGATCTTTAAAGCCTGCAACTTGCAGCCTTGAAGTACTTAGGGATAAGTTATGATGGTACGAAAACTGGCAGCAACAAATCGAATCAAATGCTAGAAAAGGGGAACGTTCAATGGCATTGTTGCGCCAGTTCAGTAGTAAAAACAAAGGGATGCGTAGAGCTACGTGTGCCAATTTACGCATGCCAATTTACATCTGCCTAATTATCTAATTTAGCTGTATTCTTTTTTTCAGGATGCGCAGCATAGAAACTACGACCTTCAATATTACTAGAAAGGCAAGCGCTACGCCTCTGCCTTCGGCTACCAAGTTTCGTGGCTAACAACGTAATTTATCTGAAGTCTGGAATCATAACGCTTGAATCTAGATTCCAGCAACTTACTGTCTTGACATTCCTGAAGCTTTATGATGCATCCCTCTACCAATTGAAACCCGTTTTCATCAATTCTCCCAAGTTATTTATATAACAGGCTGGCGGCGTTACCAAGAGCAAAAAGTTGTTTTTGTTCTGGGGAACCTTATTTCTCCAAAACCTAATTTGTTCAACTTTGGTGATATGTTTTCCAAAAAACGCAACATTTCTTCCGGCGCGCATATTTGTAGGTGCCCTCAAGATCACCTTAATCAATTTCCATGTCACCCATTAATTTCAACGGATGCATCACAAAATTTAGAGGAGACCAGGGTTGGCATCTTTTCAATTCAGCTTTACTGGTTTCTTGCTTTCCGTCTCACCTAGTACACTACAATATTCTTTGCTGAATTCCTGGCGATAATTTGGCCATCCAAAAATTGGGTCCACAGATAGCTAATAAGTTAATATTGGTTACAGACACGCTTTCGGTCTGTGCACGTTTAACTTCCGCTAATCGGTCACACCTGTTGAAAATATATTTTCGACTCTTGTGCTAGACAATGTGTCTGACATCCGCTTTGTCTCGGTCCCCGGACATAGCGGAATCTTTTTAAATGAATGAGCTGACTCGCTCGCATCGGCATTTCGAAATGGTCCGGTCTTAAATGTTCTTCCTGATTTCTCCTTTATAACAGGAACCAGATTCAAACGCCTTTTATTGTTGACTTGTAATGAATCACCCATGCTTTCTACCCATGAATTTCAACATGTAAAATTTCAGTGGAACGCATGCAAATGCCTTTCACGCCAATGCGAGGTGACGTTAGCAAGTTACCGCTGTCGAGTTCCCTGCTTAAATTTTTACCTTCATAGATCTGGTCTATCCATAACTAACCTCTGTTCCTTTTGTAGTGATTTAGAAACTAGGGACCATTTCTCCCTTTCTTGGCGCCGGTTCTCCTGCTTTCGCAATCGTTCCTCATTTTTCAAGCTAGAAACTTAGATTTAGCAGTTTGTCTTTTGGTGCGTGTCAATTAGGCACAATCCATGGTTCCATGATTACTGCTTTGCACAAGTACATCGGAGCATCCGAAAGGTTAGGCTGCTAGGGTACCGACCGTGGTGCATTCCATTTTATTGATATTATTTTTACTTAGCTTCTCAGTTCAATTTATTTATTTTTCACTTTTTTGACGTATGGGAACTCACAAAATCGATGTTATTAGTTAATTGCCAAATGATTCATTCTAAATGTTCGCCCTTAACCCTTTTGCTATGTTGTTGGGTGTTGGTTTCATTCTGTACAGTGTGGCCAATCCCCCTTATGTGTGCGAGCCATTTTTTTGAGGCAACAACAACAACAGCATCAGTGGCACCGGAAGTTGTCGTCACTCCGCCATCTTGTAGGGCCATATTCTTCTCTCTTGTTTACATTTCTCGCCTTCGACGTGCAAGCACTCCGGCCTGCAGTGCGGTCATGCGTGCGCCGTAGTGATCCGAGCTCGGTGTATACCATCGCGATACCATTGCCCTAAGTCATTTCTTTCGAGTATTGCGCTCTAGCGTTCAAAGGAGTTCAAACGCTCCGTAAGTTAGATTTTGAGCTCTGAACCCCACACGTTCTGCCGGCTTTTCTGAAAATAGATGTGCACATTCTCACTGCACCGCAAGAATGCAGAGGTGATGACAGGTAGCACACTTTACGCACGTCACAACCTATGGCTAGCCCACCTGCGGTTTATGTGAACAAACGCCTAGGTTGGTCGTGGCTATTATAGGAATCGTTTTGCCTTATTGAACATGTTTTGGGCAGCCGCCAAACCAGGAGATCTGCTCAGCCAAAGAACGCCGACGAAGAGGCCAGCAGAGCAGAACGTCGTTACGCGTTTAAATACACCGACTGCAGCGAGAAGTATTATGGCAAAACTGTTCAGCTCTAGCCCCTGTATGCATCCGCCGCATGCGCTGCCAAGGGGAAGGGGGTGGGGGGTACACTCTAAGGAAATTCCGTCACTATACGGAGGATTTCCGTCATTATACGGAGTAACTGTAGGCAGATATGTGGAAAGTACGTCGTATTTCCAAAATATATCAAAAGCTTCCGTTAATATAAAAGAGGTGCTCCCTGTTTTAAGTTTTACGGACATTTCACTGTAATAATACAGTGGCTACACTGCCTTGCACGAAATAGATAGAATTCCGAATTATTTTTTTATGTGACCATCCGTATTTTCGCGAGGAAAACTATACACGCTGTCAGAATGAACGCTTGTACTCACAAGGTTTCATTTAACAATATTCTATTGAACGTGCAAACTCCACGCATCATGAAGATACGCACGAAATGTGAGACCTAGCCTTCTACCAAAAGCTCCAATAACAGATCGTATGTATATACGTGCACTGCAGAAAAAAATTTTCCTTACTTTACAGACAATCTGCTGGTAATGTGTGACCGAACGTTCGTTTTTTCCCCAAATAAAGATCGGTCATTTCCGCAGAACGGATAGCCGTAAAACAGAGACCGTAATACAAGATACGACTGCTTCCCGCATTCAGAAAACTAAAGGCTCCGTTTGCTCAATCTGCACTACAGCCGTTAAAGTACAGGCGCTTCCCGCATTTCGTCTTGCAGAGCATATCCATTTTTTGGAGAATTTGCCATCGGGGACAAAATTGCCCAGGACGCGCGAGCGTCGACCGAAGTTTATTGGTGCTCTATCTGCTGGGATCTGCCGCAATAACACCTGCGTTCGGAATGTGCCTACGTGACCCATTGTTTCCAGCGGTCTTGAACGCAGAGACGCAATTTGGTCGACGCTCGCACTTCCAACGTACAATTGTCCACGATAGTCAATACACTTTAATGCAAATGTGATGAAGGCAGCTCATATCCGTAGCAGCAGGTCACCATCGACAAAATTGCCTTGCCAACACAATGACATAGCTGAAAAGATAAAAAACTTTGCAGTTTATGTTGTGAACGTATTGCGCAGTATACTTAAAACAGGTTCAAGATCTCCGTCAGCAACGTCTTTAGATCAGAGAAGCAAGTTTATTTTCTTCAGTCACTCGTCTTGCACTTTTTTGCTGGTCAAAGTTCCTGACCCCAAACGCCTTGCAAGGATAAACTTGCTGCTTCTACGCGAAACAAATAGTATTCGTGAATTTCCATGCTAAAAAAACGACAAAAAACGATAATAACAGAAAACAACAAAGCAGTAACTTCTGGGTTAGCAAGACATGTACATAGGCCAACATTGTTGGGACAAGGGATGTCGCTGTAGCTGATGTTTCAAAAAAGGTGCTTGCCATCAGGGTAGCAAATGTTTTCTTTCGCAGCGTGTTTTTGTGCATAGCTTACTGGCGCGTACCCTCACTGGGGGAGGAGAACTTGGTGCATAAAGTAGGTCAAGAGAAGCCAAAGTGTTAAAATAAAGGTAGGAAGTGTGTGCTGAGGAGTGGTGATCGTGATGGAGCGGGTAGGGGCACGGCTGTCAGTTTTTGCAAAGAGTAGGGGTGACGAAAAGAGAGAACAATGTACATATGTAAGCAATCATTATTCCTGTAGACTTCCCGGAAGTGAAGTGACTTCCCGGAAGTCTTCCCGGAAGTGAAAATAGATATGAGGATAAATTATTTGCACATTTGAAAGAAAGCAACAAAAAATTAAGGAATGTAAATTTTCTATCAGGATGCATCTGGTTAACATCTATGTAAATCATAAATGAAGGTACATCATTAATACACATTTTGTTGAAAGCCGATGAAGAAAAAGTATGTTGACCAAATATTAAAAAGTAAGAACATCAATATTAAATTGGTATGCCCATAAAACAGTAAAGAAGAGCGTGTGAAAAAAAAATAGGGTGAAGCACATCATAACCAGGTACAAGGTTGCGAATCGTATAGGGCTGTTTATACTTATGCCGCTGTTGTTGGCTTCAAGTTTCTGTCTTCCTTTGTAACCTTTGTGTTACTTGAACAAGGAAATGGGTCATTTTTTAAACAAGTCTAAGTTCAAATGCTGTTCAAAGCTTCAGCGTTACTATAAAGGAATAAAATGTTATGGGCTGTTCTCAGGGGCGGGCAATTATTCAGCAGTAATAGCCACAGGTTTAAGTACAAATTTTAATGGTTCAAATGGGCCTGAGCTCCTGACAAACTATTAGCTGGTCTTTCTTCCAACACACATGCTTACTCATTATATATGTTGGCAGGTGCGCTAGCAAGCTGCAATATACTTGTTGCCATAAACAAAGCGAAGTTTGGTAAAAATGAGTGAACGAAACAAATACCATTCGACAATACAGATTGAAGTCATCCAGAAAAGTAGCTAAAATTCTTGTACCGCCCTCACCCCACCATGCACACAATTATACACCACACATACTCTCATGGTATCGATCATGCTATTATAACACTAGGCATCAAGTGAGGAAAATTAGGGGATCAGAGAACACAATTCCTTTTGTTAGAGCATCAAAGGTGCTCTACATTAATGCTAAATTCCAACTAAGAAAGGAGAAGCCACTTTGTGATATGGCGACCGAAGGATACGAGAGCTCATGACATTTTGGGGAGCAGGACATTACCAGTGAGGTGTTGTGAGCACAAGTGCACTCTCATGCAAAATGACACCCTGCAGTGAAACCTTCTACAGACGTACTAACCTTAGACTTTGAAAAACGCCACAGTGTAAAGCAAAGAGGGCTAAATTTGATGAAAATTACTCAAAATTATTCGAATATTCATGTTTACTAGTCGTTAAAGTTTAAGAGACTGTTCTTTATAGGTGCTCTAAACAGGTGCACTGCTTTTGCGGTCGTAGTAACAATAATCTGTGGTGCAGACAAGGAGGAATGTTTGTGAAGTTTATGCAAGAGTATGCCCTACAAATTACACCCCACTTCACATTCCAATCTGGTAGAGGAGGAGGCGGAAAAATTTATTTCCTGGTGGAAGATGCATGCACCAGAGTGGAAGGAACTAGTGTACACTAGTCATTGCTGTTGCCGATGCTGTGCACTAGCAGTTTCATGTAATGTGGCAGTTACAATTGTTTTTGCACAAGCTGCAGGTATTGCAAGCTACTGTCAGTTTACTGGTGCACAGCTGTAACACATTTCGGGGAAGGTTGATCTTTCTAATGAATTGATCTCATATGACACAATTGGAATGCAATATTTTGCAAATAAGTGGAGCGCTATGTGGCGTATCACACAATGAACCGCCTTCGAAGGACATTAATGGCCACCTGGGTCATGACTACGTGAAGAGTGTGTCCTCTGTAAACTAGGGCGCCTGTATAGCCTAAAGCTCTGGAGAGTGCATTTAGTATCAGCTGTGAAGGTTCGTAAATTAAACTGCACGCAGTAAAAATCTCCATGCAATATCGCAAAATAGAAAACCCTTTTTTTGGTTCAAGATAATGACATGTATGGCCAGAACATGCACACTATTCAAAACAACCAAAGCGAACAGCTCCATCCTGAGTGTTTGGTGCAATCTGTCTCACATTTGTTAAAAATTATTAGTGCAGGATGCTGCGGTCGGCAAAGAAACTGATTTATGAAGCAATATAAAGTGTTAAGGGCTGTTATCTCAGTTCTTTCACTGCTATTTAAGCATCAATGGGTCTTATTGCAAAAAAAATTAGGAATAAATACAACTCGTATATTTCACGTCACAACCCTCTTGAAGTATTTAGTAGTCTGAACTATAAGGATTCCACATTTAGATCGGAAGGAAAATTTTATTCCACTGAAAGGATGGCATCATGCCAATGATTGTTGTGTTCGGTCATATATATATATATATATATATATATATATATATATATATATATATATATATATATATATATATATATATATATATATATGTTTATTTATTTCAGTTTGAATGTGTATGCATTGTCAGCAATATCACTTGACATGTTTCAAATTGACTGTTTTCCAAATTTAGGCAAATTCGTATTCGCAAATAGCCTTGTGGGTAATACTAATAACTTGCCTAGCAGGAGTATGCCTTTAACATTCGCAAGATACGAGCCTCTTGAATGCGTATCTAAGCCTGGGGTGCATGCCACTCTCTAATCTCATCAGCAGGTTTCCAGAAATAGTCTACAAGGTCTTCTATGATGAATGTAAATTTTCTTGTACGGGACAAACAGGTAATTTAAACAGGTGAATTATGCAGCATAAGAATGATATAAGCAAGAAGCAAGCATCAAGAAGCACTGTACCTGGATGCACTTCAGCTCGATACCCATAGACTATCAAACAGAAGAAATATTGGGATTATTTAAAATTCTGGCAGTGGAATAAAATCTGTCTTCCAACCTACATCTAAACTCGTTGATTATTCAGTCTACTACCACTACGTACACAAGAAACATTCATAATCATTAACCTATCTATGCCAAATCATCCTGGCCGATATTCAAGCCTACATAAGCTGCTTCTTTTTCATTATGAAAGCAGCAGCTCATGAAGGTTTCAATATCGGCCACGATGATTCTCTGCTGGAAAGAGGTGTCCATATGAAGACCATACCAACTACTTATTTCCAGTTTTTTATGAATGATAAGGGAATAATTTCATATTTAAACTGCGTTGAGCTTGAGCAAGCTCTACGTTTAAAGCTGTTGATTCGTTTTCCCTTTGCCATCTTTGATCCAACTAGCGAGCTAAGAAGTTAGAATGGTGCAGAGAGGTTGTAGCGCCAAAATAGACTTGTGCCCCAGGGGACCTTTTCATGGCCACTGCATGAACTGCTTGTGGCTTTGGCATTTGCACTCAACAGCTGTGGCCTCGGCATTTTTTTTTTGAGGGCCATGGCCATGTCTTGTGGCTTTGGCATTTGCACTCAACAGCTGTGGCCTCGGCATTTTTTTTTGAGGGCCATGGCCAGCGTAGCAGTAGCCAGACCAGTAGGTGAAAGCAACGAACCAGGCGAGGGAGATAACTCCCCCGCCCCGAAAAAAAGAGCAGTAAGCCCCGAAACTGACTCGGTTTTCGAAGTCCTTAGCGATCTGAAAGAGGTAATCAAAGAAATTAGAGAAACGACGGAAAGGACTAACTTTAAAGTGGATAAACTATGGAAATGGAGGTTAACGGCCGAACAGCGATTCAAGAAACTCGAAACGAAATGCGATGACGACGAATTCTTGCCGTCAGAATCAGAAAGCGTAAAATCGCTCTCCGGAACGTCAGGGGGCGCTCCAAAGAGATCGATCGCGGGTAACAGCAAAATTAACCCATTAAATAATCATGGATAGCGCCCACAGTTTTAGTGTGTGGCAGTGGAATTGTCGCGGATTCCACAACAAAAAGGCATCGCTGCGCCAATTAATTAGATCGACGGGGGTCAAACCAAAAGTAATTATGCTGCAGGAAACTTTAGCGGACGAAGTAAAGCTAACCGGGTACAAATCGGTATGTAGAGAAAAAGATTCCGGAAGGGGATTGGCCACCCTCGTTGAGAAAAAGCTACCCTTTATCGAACACGATATCCATCTCGGACTGAGTAAAATCGAGTATATCCTAGTAGAAGTCGTACTCAAAAGGCACAAGGGCAGGGCGCAGAGTATCTTCTGCCTGAACATTTATAGCAGTCCCACCTACAAGAAACAAAGCTTTAGGGCACTTTTCAACAAGGCACTCGCAGTCGCAAAGAGCTCTCCGCTCATCATCGGAGGGGACTTTAATGCCCCCTACCAAGCGTGGGGATACGCTTGGAATACAAAGAAAGGTGAGGGGTTATGGAACCTTGCCACGGACCTGGGACTGTGCCTGATCACAGATCCGACTTTCCCCACCCGCTGTGGCACGTCCACGTGCAGAGACTCTACGCCCGACCTAACTTTTGTCAACAACTCGAAACAAGCTAGTTGGGAAAACTCGGGCACCGATCTAGGCAGCGACCACTATATCATACACATAGGTATAGGTATGCCGAAACAAGAGACTAGAACCTTTCGGTGCACGGACTGGGACCTTTTTAGGAAAGTTAGAGCGAAGAGACTAGAATCGGAACCGATAGAAGCGGGCAGACAGTCCTTCCAGACCTGGATCAACCAGCTCGAAGAGGACCTCAGGGAGGCCACTAAAGAAATTAAGACAGAAGAAAACATAGAGAGCATGGACAGTAGGCTCGCGCATCTGATCGAGGCCAAACAATCCATTCTGCAAAGATGGAAAACGCAAAGACTGAACCGAAAGCTCAGGAAAAAGATAGCGTTGCTAAACAGACAGATCGAGGAGCATTCGAGAACGCTCGTGAAACAGCAGTGGGACGAAGTTTGCCACTTGGCAGACGGCAGAATCAAACATGGAGGCAGTTGGAACATCCTCGAACATCTATTGAACGAGAGCGACACTAAGTCAAACAAGAGAACAGCAATTACAAAACTGGTACATCAAGTCAGCCAGTGCACGACTCAGGAGGTAGTCATGAGACAGCTCGCGGACAAATATCTCCCGCTCGAACAACCGGGCGATAGCGACGAACGCGTGGAGTACATGGGAGGACCGTGCGAGGAAATGGACCGCGATTTCACCGAGGGTGAGGTACGGGCCGCCCTCCATGGTCTCTCTAGTAGATCGGCAGCCGGACCCGACGGTATTACCAATAAACTCTTAATGAATCTAGACGATGAGTCGATCACTTTCCTGACGGATCATTTCACCGAGTTGTGGAGAAAGGGAGACTATCCGGAGGAATGGAAGATAGCTAACACCATCCTCATACCAAAACCGGGCAAACCACTCCATCTGGATAACCTACGTCCAATATCACTTACATCGTGCATAGGTAAAGCTATGGAACACGTTATTCTTAACAGACTCACTAGATACGTCGAGCAAAATGACATACTCCCGTGTAACATGATCGGTTTCCGCCCCGGACTATCGACTCAGGACGCCATGCTCCTGATCAAACACCAGCTCATACACGTTAGCCCGGTGCACGCGAGAGCGATTCTGGGACTAGACGTCGAAAAAGCTTTCGATCGCATAGAGCACAAGGCCATGCTCGAGGTCCTGTCCGAGCTGGGGTTGGGCGAGAGGTTATACAGTGTAGTCAAGGCGTTTCTGGGCGGTAGGCAAGCGAGCCTCACGCTAGGTGAACTAAAATCAAAGGTGATGAACCTGGGAAACAGGGGCACCCCGCAAGGGGCCGTACTTTCGCCCATGCTATTTAATCTAGCAATGACCAGAGTCGCGAGGAAACTGGAGAGCATAGAAGGTATACACTTTGCAATATACGCCGATGATATAACCATATGGAGCGCCAACGGTAACGTAGGCCAAACGGAGACCAGACTGCAAGAGAGCATACACGCCGTGGAAAGCACGCTAGGCGAGATGGGACTCAACTGTTCGGCGGCAAAGTCGGAGCTTTTGGTCCTAAAACATCGACGCAGGGGTCGAAGACCCACGGGCTACGTCCCCGGGGAGGAACCCAAGATTATGTTACGCTGTCACGACGGATCCGCGATCAGGCAGGTGGAAAATATTAAAGTTTTAGGCTTCCACATAGCAGCGGGAGGTAGCAACCTGAATGCCATTCAGCACATTTCCAACAAGACGGACCAAGTCATCAGATTACTAAGGAGAATCAGCAACAGACACAGAGGCCTGGGTGAGGACAGCGCTCTAAGGCTAGTGCATGCCTTTGCTCTATGTCACTTCACCTACGTGGCAGGTCTATTTAAATGGTCGCAGGCCGAGCTGAACAAGCTAAACACTCTGATCAGAAAGTTAGTGAAGGCTACCCTAGGTATACCCATCAGCACCTCGAACGTGAAGCTCATGAACCTAGGCGTCCACAATACGATAGAAGAGATGGCGGAAGCGCAACAGATGGCGCAGCAGGAAGGACTGACGAAAACGCGAGCGGGCAGGCTTATACTCAAAGCGATAGGGACAGACCCAAATAGATCAATGAACCCGAAGGAATCCGAGGTAGAATTGAGCGCGAAACTTAGAGACGCGATCAGAACCACCCCACTCCCGAGAAATATGCACCCGGAACACAATGTTAGCAGGAGAAAAGCGAGAGCGACAGCTTTGTTGAAAGAAATTGAACAGCTAGGACAACAGGCGGCCCTTGTAGACGCTGCCTGGGTCAAAGGGAAAGAGGCCTACACCGCCGTGGTGGTCGACAGCCGGGGTGAGGTACGGGACGCCATCACCATCTTCACTAAGGATTCCACGGTGGCGGAGCAAGCCGCGATTGCTCTAGCCATCAGGAACCGTAAATGGTCGTTCATCTATAGCGATTCTAAAGCAGCAATTAAGAGCTTTGACAAAGGCTATGTAGCTGGGACTGCGGCTAAAATTATCGACAAGGTCGAAACTATCAAAACTGAAATCCGATGGTTTCCTGCACATATGGGACAAGTGGACGAGACTCGGCCCAACCTCAACGAGGTGACGAACGACCTGGCACGAGGACTTGCTTGCCGTGCCGGTCAGAACCGAACCGACGCCCACTACCATTCCGGGAAACATAAAGATCACTTATTAACTTACAACGACATAACTAAATATTACTACTTGGGGCGTAGGCAATTCCCTCTGCCACACGTAAAATTGAACAGGGCTCAGGCAGTGACGCTACGTTTACTGCAAACCGGGACGTACCCCACTCCGCATTTCATAAATAAAATTCACCCAGAAAGAGAAATTAGGACAGAATGTAACGTGTGCGATGGCATCATTGACATCAGACACATGCTGGCGGGCTGTCCCGCGACTCTCGCCGACCCCAAAGAAAAATGGCTTTACTGGCACAAGTTCATAACAAGCTCTTCATATCAAGATCAGCTACGGGCTGTCCAGAGGGTCCACGATGACGCCATAAGGCTCGGCCTGGCGGTACCGACGTGGACGCGGCCCGCCTCGGTCTGAAAAGACCGGGCTTCAGGACGCTAATAAAGTTTTGTGAATGAATGAATGGCCATGTCTAAGAAACCTTGTCTCCAAAGACTGCACAAGAAGAACAATTTTGTGAGCTAAGTCCTTTTCTTAAAACAACCCATTTAAGTTTTACTCGTAGCTCTGCGACACAGAATTGACGCCTGGCCACCAACTCAAGGAACTTTACGAGCATTAGCGGGCTTCATTCTTGAAAAACGATCTTATATAGCACACTATGAGCAACAAAAAGATGTATCTGGAGGCTTTCAATGTGCTCTACAATTTTCTCATTTTATTTACACTTTTCATCTCTATATTTCAGAAATGTATTCACTAATTAGGAGTAATTATGTTATTTCACAGAATGCATTATGTAGCATTATTATGTATGTTATTATAGAATGCATATAATTAATTATGTAATTTCGCAAATCGCAAACGCGATTTCTCGGATCATAATAGGTATGTTTATTTATACATTAATTATAGGGCGTACATCTTACTTCAAAAGTCGCCGAGCATGCTCAGAAGGGCCCTGTGGAATTATTTTTAATGCACTCTCCGTACTGCAGTTCCTTTTTATTCCTCTTTCGGAAGAAAGCACAATGAAGCAATTACGCCCTCGCGCGTGCCCTCAGCAGCGGCCCCCATCGCGTGTTCAAAGCATGGGGTGTGCATGCGTGTCCTTAGTAAACATGACGAGCCTGTTTCTATCTGCGTACAGCGCCTGCCCGTCTATTATCACTTGGGACTACGGCGGATTTCGATGTTCATAACGAAGAGACTGATCGAGGCTGGGTGCAGCGGGCCGGTCCCATTTATTTTGTTTTGTTTGCGGTACGCATGCAAATTTTATTCTTTGAAAACACAACAGAAAGCGCAGATAACCGGAATCAAAAAAGCGTTATTAACCTTTTTCTCCTTCTTTTCATACTTCATCGGTTTTCTTCGCAGCCTCGAAAAAAGAACCATCTTAAAGAAAACTCAATGAAAGCAACTTCAGTGTTTTGAACGAGTTCTGCAACATCTCAATCGTGACTTAAGCCCCTGAAACGAATGTTGAAAATTTCGCATAACAGATTAACGTGTTCGCCAATTAATAACACTTAAAAACATATTCTGAATAATTCCAAACCATTAAGCAATATTTCAGTTTCCCAAATGTCTTCTAAAATTTACTGGGATCTTTCTTTTGGGTCTGGTTACCTCAAACTCTCTGCAAGCATTGTCATAATTTAGCCGAATGTCAAATCAGGTCGAGTTCTCTCGCAGGGAATGCTGGATTGCATTTTATTTTCGCTATCAGAACGCACTGATCAAAATTTGTAAAACAAATAAAGACAAGCTGGCGAGTCTTTATGCATAGAAGCTCCTCCGCGCGACGAGGCGTGTTGATGAAAAACGCACAGACTGACAGAGAAAAAAATAACAGAAGGCACAAAGACCGAGTGCTAACTACAAATAAAAGTTTAATTACAGCAACCCGTGTTTACGCGGTTGGTACAGTTACCACTCATCTGTCCTCGCTTCTCTTTTTTTCTGCCCCTCCGTGTTATTCCGCTCCACGAGTTGTGACAATGCGGAAACAACAAGTCCCAGAAAGCCGCGACTCTTGCTCTTGGTCCACGACGCATGGTACGCCGTGTCAGAAAGTTGTCTATGTTTTAGTGACATGCTTCGTCAACGCCTACTGCTTTCCTTGCCCTGGAGGCTTCGAGAACCAGCGTGTCAAACTGCGTCCGTGTTCTGGGAGGCCGCCGAATGATTGCACTACGCCGCGGGGCAACCATTCGGAGTTGTCACTTTGCTTTTGCGCTATACCACGACTCCTTCCTGTTTCCTAACGCGCCAGAACATAAACACACTTCGTAGCATGTAGGCGCGACGTTTTCATTCTCTTTGTTCAGTGCTCCGGAACTCTCGGGGGGAGACGCTCCTTTGTCTTACATCTCTGTAAAACCTTGCCACGCTAATGGACACCCTGCAGCAAGATTATATTTCTGGATAAAGCCGTCATCAAAAGTATAGCAGTCACAAGAAGGCAAGTGCAAACTTTTGGAACTTATTCGTCAGAGTTCTAGGTCTTCGTTATAGACAAGAGGCGCTTCGAATGCCAAACAAAACCCTGCAACCTATTCAAACGCATCTACAATGTCACATCATAGTTCACATTTATCAATCTCAGTGTATCGCTATTACGTATATGCTATAACTCCATTATAATTAACTTAAATACACTTAACTAGCCTGTGTCTAAAACAGGGTAGACCTATTTACCGGTATTACTGAAAAAAAAACATTCGCTTGAAACGAGCTGTACACCGGATATGACGAGCATAAACCACACAAATATAGCCCCACTTATGGTAAGTATGCGAGAAGGTCACTAAATTTGGCGTATTTGTAGTCACCTTAACAATAACTTCGCCTTGGAGTGTTGGAGATTCTTTATTGGCGCAAATAGCAAGCAGATTTACATGGCAAACGTCTTCAAGGAATTTCGTCTGCGTCGCGTTCGCCGGCTCACCATTCCACACTTTCATTCATACGGTACCTCACGGCGATGGCGACGGCGACAGCGACGGCAGAAATGCACCTGGAGTGTCCATATAATGGCTATCGCAATAAAAATAGCATCGCGATGCCTAGCGACAAAGCGAGGGTGGGTGGAGCCTAGCGGGAGGGAAGCAGCGGCTTGGCGGGTACACAGGCGGTGTGATGTCATTTCTCTCCAATAAATAACCGCACGCTCGCTTCGGCGGATTTCAAGAAGCTGCCACGTACACGGCGTCGGAGCTAGCATGCATCAGAGCAAAGGCGCCGCGGAAACCGCCGTGTCGCATCGGTGCAGGGCCTGCCACACGGCACCGACGCGTACAACGTCTCAATTAATCGCTTCTGTTGCGGCGGGCGCCTCAAACGGCGCGCCGTCCCAACCGAAACCCCCACAGAGGAAGACGGCAAAGATTTTAACGCGACAGCGTTAAGGAGCTCGTGTCGCAGAAAAGCCAGTGTCGTCGGCGTCGGTGTCGGCGTTGGCCGTGAGCGATAAATAATGTTTCTGAAGCATTAACTTACTCCAGTTCCACTGGTCTCTTGTGTTTGCGATAGCAGAGCCACGCGTAACTTTCTTTAAAGCGCATGAAAGATTTATTTCGATACAAGTGGTGCTCGCGCAGTCAAAATAATATTGCGAACAGCGCTTTAAGGCCAGTGGAAAAACGCTAATGTGGCTCCGTAGCTAGACGCAAACACTGCGGGAGGTTAGCCGGCAGCAAATAACGAGCAGGAGACGAACGAGAGGCGCGCTTATGTTTGGCCCGACAGAACCCCGCTCACTCTAAAAACCGTTATGCTCGCTTTAGGAACCATAAGGATAGCACCTCTCAAATACTCGTAGTTAAAACGCAAAAACAGAACATATGCACCAGCGAGCCAGTTGTACGTCATCGCAGACTGAGTTTTTCCATTAAACGATCAGGAATGCTCTTGTGCATTCTTCAACAACAAAAAGAAAAGAAAAACAAATCTTGTGCAACGTATGCAGTGCCTTGGTGAATTGCTCTTAGGAGAGAGTTGGCGACGTCAAACACGGAGCCTGCAGTGAAAGATTGGGCCCGCAGGGTGTTTCGTAAGTGTTGGTTGTGTTTCTTTTAACAAAGACTTGCTAGCTTGCTGCTTTTGTTTGCGGATTTGTAGTGTTCAAATATGCTTGCCATAATATTATAATATTACTGATTTTAGATTTTCTTGAGTCGAATATCAGGCTGTAGCAACAAGGGGTACAAGTTAAAACCGTTAAAAGAGACGCGCAAAATAACACGCATACATGGAGTATGTTTAAGCATGAGCGGTGTTCGCCTGTACACGGTACATAATATCAAGTTGGAACAACTGGCATGAAACAAGAATGCCATTTATATGCTTCCATTCTGTTTTTGTTTTTATATTTTGTCTGCCGCGCCTGCACGTTGCTTCGAGGTGTCGTATGCAATTATCGAAGGCTTAATGAAACAGTTGGTAGTGGCGTTCGCCTTGGTTATAATTGCTCTGTGTAGATGTGTCAATACGCACCGCTCTTAGCTACGGTTCACCAACCATTTCAACAAGCATTCCTATGAAATGGACCTTGAACGCCATGCAAATTTTAACAGCAGAGCTGTTCATGCTTGAGCTAACAGAACAGAGCTAACAGAGCTAACGTTAACAGAAAATTCCGCTCACCAAAGTGGAGAGAGGGAGGAAAAGCGAGGTGGGGAGAGGAACAGCTTTGTATGACCGCGCAGAGTGGTAGAGATGCCGTCGAGAAGAGGCGCGTCGTATGGGATTGGCTCAGCCTGGTCATGACGTAAGCTGTGACGTGCAGGTGCTCTCCTAGAAGAGAGAAGATGAGCGTGCCGGCTAGGGTTGCGAGATCAGGCTGTTAATAGCCGAATTGGGCTGCTTTTTATGCGGGGTGCCATCGAAAATTCTGAGTTGGCTATATGGTTATATCTGGGCTTTTTGTCTCTTAAGGACTTCAGAGTCCCGATGACACCATGACACATCAACGCAGACAAAATCTGGAAGCGCCGATTTATGAAAACCAATAGCTCATTGCTGCTCCAAAATATGTACACAGTCTCAAAGACTGCGTTTATAGGCAATGTCTGCGCTGGGAGGATGGTGTTAAGTCGTGGCTGCCATGTTTATACGCCATTCCAGCGACAAGCTCACTTCTATTTGTTTTGATTTCGGCGCCATCTGCTACTAGTTCACACTTGGTTCAGTGAGAAAAATGGTAGGACTGAGAGATGTCGAGTACGCGTTCCTTGCCAGCTGCTATGCAGCAGACTATTATGTTGACTTACACAGCAGCTCGAGTATTTGCACGGGCGTCGTGCCGAGCCATTTCGCCCGTGGTCCTTCAATGTTTATCGAGGGTTCCTCGAAGCCTATTGCTTAGTTTTCCCAGCAATCGCCAAGTTATTTATTAGCCCAGTTACCTTAGGAAAACATCGGAAAGTTGCGTTAACGCGATGGTTCGAGTCTTCATGTACATACATGCTCAGCGAAGTAGTTTCGACTGTCGATCAAAACGAAATATTCGGTTCTGGCATCACGAAGCATTGCGAATGCGAAAAACGGTGCGGGAAATCCAATGTTCCCTGCTGTCTGAGCGTGCCTTGTCCCTAGGGGGAGCTGCTGCAAAGATTTTCTTTCAGGTGAACATTTTCGGTCGTGTTTGAACTCTGCAGTTTTATATCGTGAAAGTTTTGTGGTCGAAATTGGGTTCGATTGTTTATTTACTCCATTTACGTAAATACCCAGTGTGAGGAGTATCAACTGGAACCCTACGCAATGTTCTTTTTCGTTCTTTGTTCTAGTGAAGCAGCTACCTACTACCTGAAAGGTGCGATTGTTTCACGGTACTTCTTGAACGTTGCGTATCATTAGAATGATAAGCTCTGTAAATACACAAAAAAACGTTGTTCGCCCACAGTGAAGATGGCCGTCAGGATGATTGTCGGTTTTCATACCATACCCCTGCGGCAATTTCTTTCCATTTGACTTTTGTGCGTACTAGTAATTGCGATCATAGCTTACTTTGTATATGCACGTCCTTTATCAATATTATAATTCCTCTTTGCGGGTCGTCATTACATTGCACTTTACTCACGCGTATTTTCCAGCTGGGATGAGAAAAACTGCGTTCGATATTCATAATAGGTGCTTGTGGTACTGTTCAGTCCATATTTTATTGTTTTTGAGCACATCGCAAGGTGGCCGGGAAAAGAGTACTTGCCAGTTTGTGAAGGTATAATAGTATAATACTGCCTTCCTATCCTGGTGTATAGTAATTGAATTTGCTAGACAAAGGGGTCTACTTTGTACTTCATTACAGCCATGCGCGACCCATAGAAATCAATTTTGCGCGTTCCCTAGCGGAATTACAATTCTTTCCTTGTTTATTTTTCAAGTCGCACTGAAAGTAAGGCTCACAACACCCTCGGAGATTTGGCAATGCACGTATTCGTGCCTGCACTCAAAGAAACTTACGTACATGTTTTCCTCTTGCAAGAGTGTTACCAGAGAATTCCTGTTTAAACATTGCGCAGTTCAACTCTTTCGATACTAATACCACCTCGATTATCGCCAGTGCCGTAATTCAGGTGGCTGTAAATACTACAAACTTTATTTCACCTCTTCCATTATGGGCCAGCAGGTCGTTTTGTTTGTCCCCACTCAAAGCCGCTTCTTCACACGAGCAAAATGCGAGGTTTCAAGTTTTCTCCCGAGTCCCCTGTGCCTGCAAGCGGCTGCATGTGCTAACTCAGCGTCAAGCTGCTTTCGAGTAAATTGAAAAAGAAAGAGAGCGGAAGAGAAATAGCATGTTTATTTTATGAATCAAGCTTAGGAAAGGCATACCTATTTTAATTCCTTGACCTGGGGCCACATCTTGGGCACACGATCGGGAACAGCCGAAGCTGACCCTCTAGGTTGGAGCTGGCAATAGTTTGCTTGACTCTTTTAGAAAATTGCCTCGGGTGCAGCGAGACGGGAAATAAAGTTAGCTCAGAACGCGGCAAATACCATTAACATCATGATTAAATCGGAAAAGAAATCCTTCGGTTCATTGCTAGAATAAGTAGTGTACAAAACCATGTCTGGGTGGCAGCTCTCGCTATAATTTTTTACGCGGACTGAGGCCAGTGTTGCGCTGGTTGCATGCGGCACAAGTAATTTTGGAGACGGAAATACGCGGTGAGACTTTGACACCATCTATAAGACACCCACAGAACATCATCAAAGGTTTAGGGTATGTTTTTGGTTGCTTTTCGCTCATGAAAAATTTGGGTCTAGCTATTTTTGGGCTACATTTTCAGATAATTTGGCTATATTTTGTTTGGGCCATCTGGCAACACTGGTGCCGGCGGCGCCAGTATCTTGTTTATTGTCGAGTTGGGCAGAGCGAACATGCTTTCTCCTGAAAAAGCCGAGTGAACGCGAAAGAAGAGGCAAGCCGCTCATGAGCGTATGAAGCGTAAGCGGGAAGGTCCTGAATATAAGGCTAATGCTGCCGAAGCTAAGCGCCGAAAGATGGGTGATGATCCCTAGTTACGCGCCAGACAAGCAGAAGCAAAATGACGATACGACGCCGCATATCGGCTTGAATGACGTCAAGCGGATTGGCTACGAAGAGCATCTGATCCTGGCTTGCGCGTCATAGAGAACTTCAAGCGAACAGAGAGGATGGCTACTTCTGATGCCGATGGAGGATTCAGGCGAGACTTTCTGAACGTTGAATTTGGACACAGTTGTGCGGCTTGTGATGGACTTGATGAGGAGGCAGTTTGGACTGAGGTGCTTCACTAAGAGCTGGGGAAGTGATGCAACTACTGTTCGAAGCAATTGCATAGACTTGGTCTTTAGCAATCTCGCAGAGGATGGCATAGAGATGTTACGTCCACATCTTGCAGTATATCATAGTGACCACAAAGCAGTTGTAAAAGTGTAAGAAGAGGTAAAACTGTACCAAGTTTAGTGGGGAACGTATGATGACTTGTGACGAAATTGTTGACGAATACTGGAACGGCGGTGAAGGGTTTCCGGAGCCAAGCATTGATGATAATCAGGTCGAGTCTGCTGTGCTTGTAGGAGATGACATGTGTGAAGTGTATCGGGGTAATACGGAGCGAGAAGATTGCTATGGCGATGAATATCTCATTTGCCTGCATGGAGAAGAAGAAGAGGATGATGAATGAACGTGTGGAGAAGAAGGTAAAGGAGTTGCTGAGGGTGAAGAACCAGTCGAACAATGCTGAATGGTTGAATAAAGATATGCATTTGACTACGCCTTGTGTGTGTTTATGTCTTAAATAATTTTAATTTAGGGTAAAGCTGAGATTAAGCTAAATTTAAGCTTAGATGGGCGTAAGGACAGCAAACAGATCTGCTATTTCATCAGTCTTCGTCACGTTAAGTCTGTGATGCTGGCCCGATTTTTATAAAGAAACGTCTGATTCAAGTAATATACTGTATCTGAAGACATGTCACCGCCTCTTAAACGCCTTAAGTATTTGTAACGACGCGAAAGGGAGTTCACCGAAGCGTCCGACTTTTATTAATCTCAACATAAGAAGCCAACAGCCCAGAAGTGACCCATAAGAAGTCAACACAGGGGAAATTACTTGTATTTACTAAATGCATTCAAGAAATGATAAATAAATGGCAATGCAAGTGGACGGCAAACAACTTGCCGCAGGTGACGAACGATCCCACATCCTCGCGTTGCGCGTGCGAGGCTCTGCCACTTTAGCTAACGCGGTGCCATTTTCCTATCCACTTCTGGGGTATTTATGTGTCACTACGAGAACTAACCTTGGGAGTGCTAGCCAGTGCCACCACTCACAAAACTTGGCAGCGGATGTGGAACATCCTTTCTGCTGCAGGGTTCATGAGTACGTGACCTTTTTGGGTGAAGGCAACTGCTCAATAAACCCACACATCTACCAGAAGGCATCAATGTTGCCGGATTCGTGACTCTCATTGTGTTATGAACGAGAAGAAATGGAATTAACCAACGGGCCCAACTTTTATTAATCACATCATAACAAGCCGACAAAGACACCCAGGACAACACAGGTGAAATTGCTTGTACTTACTAAGTGAATTAAGAAATTATAAATTAATGAGAATGGAAGTGGATGAAAAAACAATTTGCTGCAGGTGGGGAACGATCCCACGTTTTTGCATTACGCGTGTGATACTCTACCAATTGAGCTACCGTGGTGCCGCTTTCCCATGCACTTTCCGGGGTATTTATGTGTTGCTACGAGAACTAACCCTGGCAGTGTTAGCCAGCGCCACCACTTACAAACCTTGGCGGCGGATGTGGAACATCTTATTTGGTTATAGCGCAAGCTTGACACGTACACGTGGAACATCCTTTGTGCCGCCGGCATCAAAAGTGCGTGATCTGCTGCTGTTGGCAGCAGAGCTCGGTATGGGGATTGACCATAAGTTGAGTAAACCCGAAATTTGTACTGCGATTGACGAAGTTGGTTTCGGTGAGGACGAGCTCATAGATGCCTAGGAGAAGATATGTCGCTACAGGAACGAAAGGGAGGAAGAGTAGGATCGCGAGAATTAAGAGAAGGAGAGGTAGGAAAGGAGGGAATACAGGTAGGCACAAATTGAGGTCGAGAGTAAAAAAAGGAGTAAATGAGATTAGCTCGCAGTGGGCATGCAGCACCGTCACTAATGGAAAACGTGAAAATGACGAGTTTGCTTCAGCCACACAAAAGAAGCGATCAAATCGGTACCCCTCCCCCTGATTAATTTTGAACGAATTTGCGAGAAGCAATCATTTCACCAAGACACATGGCCGGAAGGGTTGCTCACGTTGCTGCAGGAAGAAGCCTCCCAAGTCATAACCGGACTGAGAACAGCCGAGGCAGGGCGCATAGAGTTCAGTGAAGGGGAGTTTTATCGCAAAATACAAGCTTTTCAAAGAAGAATTTCGAAGGAGATTTCGACCGAAAGGAAGGAAACCTCACAAATGCTTTGTTCAGTTTGCATGGAACCTGAAGGATAGATTTTCAGATTTTCAGATAGATTTCAGATTTCAGATTTTTTCCCTTCTTTCATACTACCGCACATACTCAATGATGGGCTTGGTGGCTTCCTTGCCCAAATGCCACCTCGAGCCGCAATAAGAACCGTCAGGTGCTGTAAGGCCACCTCGCTTTTTTTTCTTTACTGCCAGTTTTCTCAAGACAAAACACAATATCATCACTCAAATGAATCCATCTTTGCTGACACAACTGGACTAAAATTTTTTGAATACAACCAAATCATAAAGCACGTTAATTCGATCAGGTGGTCCAGACAGCGCCCGATGAATTTGTCTATACTGCACAACTTTCTGTGAAAGTTTCACGTACTGAAGAAAAAATGGCGTCAGCGTGCCCAACCTGCATACGAGTTTTACACAATCTGTGCAGGCTAGGGAGCGTAATTTATTCACAGGGCATTTCCGTGGTTTCAACTAGTAGAAACCTAGTGGTGTAAGGATGGTGTGGGAGCTCTTCTTTATTAGTTCTCTGTAGAACGTGCCAGCGATAGAGTGGATCCCCCACATTCTAGAAAAGTTTGCTTGATGGTCTCAGGGTTTTTGCAGAGTTAACAATTTCTGGCCCAGGGTAGCAACACATATTTTTCTCTCAGTCAGGTTTTCACCGGTGGTGTGTCCATATGTAACTTTAATGGGAAAATTGTTATGTTCGGCTTAATTGGCATTCTTGAAGCGACAGCGCTCGCATGCTTCCTTCGTTGCGAAGCTAGCCAGTTCATTGAAACACTAGGCGCGAGCACACCATGTAACTTTCTTGTGCTCTTTGCTTGTGATAGCTCGCACTTTGAGACGCCGTGTTAGACTGCACTATTTCCGGTACCAGCCCACTTGTAGTACTTTCCTAGGAGCAACTTACGCTACGTAGAAACTGCGCCACGTTGAAAAGACTTCATGATTGCCCAAGTCAATCAAACTGTTACATATTCGCTGAAGTACACATGCCAACGTCGTTTAAACATACACAACGTAGAGATGATGAGCAAAACGAGAACAAGATGAAAGCAGGAGCCAACGTTTCGACATTTGAAGTTTTCTTCAAGTTCACTTGTCAAAACGTCGGCTCCTGCTTTCACATTTTTATCATTTCGCCCATGGTATTCATGTGGTGTATTTTTCAAGTTCCCCTCTCGAACGTTGCCGTCTGTTTCACCTTGTTCTCGCTTTGCTCGTCATCTTGAATTTCCCTCTCCTGCAGTCCTCATGCTCACCACACAGAGTCATACGTACGTACACGTAGTCGCTGGTGACGGCACAGTCTATGTTTCTCTCGCTTATGCTAGTTCACCACTTATGTAGAACCAAAACAAATGTCATGGCGCAATAAGCTCCCGTCGAACGGTCAATCGCTTTAGAAATAATGCCATTGGCGCCATACAGTCGTTCATAACGTGGTTGTCGTTGTGGTCCTGCCATTCAAACACGCGTGCTCGCGACCCACACACACGCAACCGCTCAATTTGGCGGATTAAGTTTGTCCACCTGGTACCGTTTTGAGGAACCGTAAGCAATGATTGATAGGTAAGTACGTGCAAAATGTTTTGCATACCATGGATCCCCACAATGCGGGGGATGTGCTCAATTTCTACAATTTATGTTGTTTCCTAGAACGTGCTCTGGCCTGGAAACACGGCAGCGCCTGTGGTTCATTGCAAACACCAATGATAATCGCTACGTGTCTGTGAACCATTTTTGTCTGTGCCTTTAGTTTGGTACATATGACTGCTACAGTGACACGCCGAAATTGGCCGTTATTAAGTCATAAAAGTATACCTCTCTCTGTTCTATAGTGGGCGCAACTCAAGAGGCCTCGCTACCCTGGGTTTACAAATGTAAAAGATTGTTAACTTGGAAACCTAAATCATTAAACTTTTTTTGCTTGAAAAGTTATGCAATACTTTAACGGATGCACCGAGACAGTCATAGTACTGCACTCAACTTTCATGAATTTCGCAATTGGAATGCCTCCCGATGTTGAACGGCACGCGATCTAATAAGGGAGGGGGAATAAGGACAGGGTACTTAAAGCTAAAAGTTCATTTTCCGGGATAGCTCTGCAGGCCGTACCCCGTAAAACGTGATGCATTCGATTTACTTGACTGCAGAAGAAGAAAAAGACAAAGAGATAGCGTAAATTTAAAGAGCAAATAAATAAGAGTGACAGGAAAGGCGTTCTAATTAGTGCGGTTCGCGTGCCTGTGGATCTCAAGAAGCGCACTAGCGCTTCCACCTTTTGAAGCGATGTTAGGTCCCGCCGATGGAACATTGTTTTATTCCAACAAAGGGCGCTCGTCCAGCTGGTCGAGCACGACGGAAAGCGATTGTTTCAGTACATTGCAGTGCGGGCACTAAAACAGAACGCATGCTTGCACACTCTCGGTCCTCTCAAATGCTGCATGAGCTATCTCTGATCTTAAAGAAAACGAGTGCCATGCATCAATTAGCCAGGCGGCGTGGAGTGGTTTTATCAGTGTGGCCATTAGGAGCGTGCATACAAGCGGGAAAAACACTCACGGCGTGCCCCCATACGCCGATTCGGGATGCCGTGAGCAGGAACGTTTAAGAAAAGCGGCAGGTGTGCGTGACAACTTCTCGTATGGGTCCGAACTTCACATTTTTCGGCAGTCTCAAGAACAAAGCGCTGTCAAAAGTGAGTCACACAGTTACGTGAACTGTGGCAAAGTACCTTTGCCCGCACTTTGGCCAACATCGTCCTCCTGCTGCTGCACCGCGACAGTGGAAGCGTACCAATGCATGTATATGATGAAGATGGTAAACTTGATCAAAGAAATTATGACAGAAAAAGTTTCCTGCAGGAGGTTTCCCCGAAGTTGTCTGCGTAGGTGTGAGTATTGGACCACTTGTTCATCTCCACGCAGCCCGGCGATATCAATGTTATTGATAATATTTTGACCACTGCACACTGTAAAAATTTCCGTAATTATATGGAGGATTTGCATCACTATACGGAGGAATTGCAGATAAAAATACAGAAAGTATGTAGCGTTTCAAAAATACGGCGAGAGTTTCCGTTGATATATGGATATTGGTCCCCGTTTTGAGCTTTATGGACATTTCCCTGTAACAATACAGTGACTGCACTGTTCTTTGCAAAACAGACAGAATTACGTATTTTTGTTTTGCGAACGTCCGTATTCTTGCGAGGAAAACTATACACGCTGCATGTCTGACTTAGCGCTTGTACTCACAATGCTTCTTCTAACAATATTATATTGAAGACGCAAACTGTACGCATTATAAAGATACGCACAAAATGTGATAGCTAGCCTTCTACCAAAAGCTGCGATAACATGTCGTATAAATATATATACGCATCCTCTATTCCAGTCGCCCTTTGCCGCGCATGCGGGCCTTGTATAACACTGATCTATGCGCAAATATAGGCGCGTGTTTGCAGTGTTTTCTAATTAGGCGCTTCACAGTTATTAGTAGACCGTATATGTTTAAGTAAACGAATAGATGTTGGCATACATGCCAATGCAAACAAACTTTCGGTGTTTACGCGCTGGCGCACTGGGAGTGATATTGGTGCTGTGCGCCAAAAATTCTGCGCACTATAAATCAGTACTGAAACGAAGGGAGTGGCATAATTATCGTAACTGCGTTTACATTTCGAATTAAAAGGTCTCGAAAAAGTTGGTGGCCTATAGATCCAAGTGCAACGGTCGGATGAACTTTTCGAATGCGGGAAGCAATTAGGCCAAGATGGAAAGGGCTTTGCTGAATTATAGTGTAGTTGGTTTAAGTCATTCCCATAATATTTTCAAAATATCTCGTATCTGTGAATAACTGTCTATTCACTGACACACAACGCTTACGCATAATCTTCACTGTTTATGCGTTGTCAGTTCATAATAACGCTGAATCTTTGAACAGCATTTGAACTAAAACTTGTTCAAAAAATGACCCATTTCCTTGTTCAAGTAAGGTTCCGCAGGAAGACAGAAACTTGAAGTCATCAACAGCGGCATAAATATATAAACAGCGCTCAACATTTGTCAATCTTGCACCTGGGTATGATATTCCCCATCCCTATTTTCTTTCACAGGCTGTTTTTTACTGTTTTATGTCCATACCCAGTTTCATTTTGATTCTTTAATGTTCTTATTCTTTAATGTGCGGTCAATATATTTTTTCTTCATCGGCTTTCAACAACATGTGTATTAATAATCTGCCTTCATTTACGATTTCCACTTAACCAGATGCATCCTGATGCAAAATAAATTTTCCTAAATTCTTTGTTGCTTCTTTCCAAATGTGCGAATAGTTTCTTTTAATTCCTATTTTGATTTCTGGGAAGACTAAGTCTACTGTAATAATAATTGCTTACATGTGTATTTCGTTTTCTGTTTTGTTCACCCTTCCTCTTTGCAAGAACTGACAAGAGTGCCCCTACCCACTCGATCACGATCACCACTGCTACGCACACCCTTCCTGCGTTTATTTGAACACTGGCTTCTCCTGCCCTACTTTATGCAGCAGCTTCTGCTCCCCCAATGAAGGTAGGGGCCAGTGAGCTAGGCGCAAAAAGAAACGCTGCCAAGGAAAACATTTGCTACCGTGATGACAAGCACCTTTGTTGAAATGTCGGCTACAGCAACATCCCTTGTTCCAACAATGTTGTTCTACACTCGTTTTCCTAAGACAGAAGTGACTGCTTTGTTGTGTTCCGTGGTTATCCTTTTTTGCCACTTTCTTTACGATGGAAGTTGACGAATAATATTTGTTTCTCCTAACAGCAGCAAGTCGATCCTTGCAAGGCGTTTGGGGTCAAGCACAAATTTCACCAGCAAAAAGGGCAAGACGAGTTATTCAAAAAATTGAAGTTCCTTTTCTGGTCTAAAGAATTGGAGGACGGAAATTTGGCACCTTTCTATACATACATACATACATATATATATATATATATATACATATATATATATATATATATATACTACGTAATACATTCATAATGCAAAGTGCAACGTGTTTTATTATTTCAACTGTGCCAGTGCGTTGGCACGAGAATTTTCTCAGTCAGTAGTGACTTGCTGCTTTGACTATGAGCTGCCCTCATGACATTTACATTAAAGGGTATGTGCTATAGTGAACAAATGTACACTGGAAGTGCGAGCGTTTACCAAATTGCGTCTCTGCGTTCAAGACCGCTGGGAACAGTGGGTCACGTAGTCAGATTCCGAACCCAGATGTTAGTGCGGCTGATACCAGCAGATAGCACTCCCATAAAATTCGGTCGACGCTGGCGCGTCCTGAGAAATTTTGTCCCCGATGGTAAATGCTCCAAACAATGAATATGCTCTGTAAGACGAAAAACGGCAAGCACCTGTACTTAAGCGGATATAGTACACATTCAGCATACAGAGTCTTTCGTTTTCTGAATAAGGGAAGCACCTGTATTTTAACGGTTGCAGTACAGATTCAGCATACAGTGTTCCGTTTTCTGAATATGCGAAGCACCTGTACCTTAATTAAGGCTAGAGTACATATTTCGCATGCAGAGTCTTCCATTTTGTAGATACGAAAGCACTCGTATCTTGTATTACAGTCTCTATTTTGCGGCTGTCCGTTCTACGGAAACGACGATCCTTTATTTACAGAAAAACATTCAGTCGCACATTACCAGAAGATTTATTGTATGGCAAATGTTTTTTACAGTCTAGGTCTACACGTAAATATATTGTAAATAGACTTGTGTATCAGCTACACGTACCATTATGAAACCTGATCAGAGGTTTATAAAATATTACCAACCCTAATAGGTCGTTATAAGCCTTGTCACAATCGATCCGATCCTTCTCAACCATTTTCCGTGCTTGTCAAATTTATAGGACATGATCCGACCCTTATCAACCCTTATAGGTGCTTGATAACCTTATCAGAGTTGCACCGGCAATGATAAGCCCCTATCGCCCTTGAGTACCGTATCGGGTCGCGTCGATCCATTATCAGCCGTGATGAAGCTGCGGGGCGATGAACAAATGGCATAATGCTCACGCCTACATAGACAACTCCAGGCAAAGCTCCGGCAGGAAATTTTTTCTTTAATCATTTATTTACACCAAATTTACCATTTTTACCACGTGAATGACTCCTTATCGCCCCTCATGAGCTCAAAGACTGCCTATCTGTCTTATCTGCTCCATCGAGGCGCGCTCGGGATGTGGCGTCGCAGTCAATGGGAACTACGTTGAGGCGGGTCCATGACGTGGCGTCGCAGCCAATGGCAATGCGAGTTTAGGTGCTGTTTCGCTGCTCCAGGCAACTGAAGCTGCGTCTATCGCTCAGTGTACCATCTGATGCTTTCTCATCAACAGGCGCAAGAAAGATGACGCCTTACAAACAAATTAAAATATTGTTACAAGAGGACTGTAAGGTACAAAGCTGATAATTTTCTCATCCAAAAAAATCAGATTGTCCCTATTGTATACGCGCTCCCAACACTGCCGAGTACACCACACATTTGGAGAGCATTTTTCAAAACGTGTTTTGCAGCCGATGAGATTATTCATGAAGATGTGTGCTTTAGGGCCCTTCGGGTGGGCACATTTCAAGGCGCAAAGAAATGCAGCTGCACGACGTTGCTTCGACGTTGGGTCTTAACCACAGGCGTGATTCTGTAATAGAGACATGTCGGATGTTCAAACGCTAAGCTGAAAATGCACTTGTATTTGAGCACGTTTGGAGAAAAGCGGATGGAAGTGCACATATATGTACAAATCTGCGTGCAAAGTAGGCGCAGCATAATCAAAGAAGTGTGGTGAAAATGGCGGAACCATCTCACCACAACAGTGGAACCAATAGCGGAACCGCCGCAATGATGGAACCAATAGCAGACGACCACGATCTCCAGATTCATTCATTCAAAGTCGACTTTGCCCATGTGAACCAGTCTGTACGTCGAGAAAAAACTTAAGCATAGTTGTACTTGGGAACATTAGATGGCTTACTGTTTGCTTCAGCGTCCCACAAGCGTGGCCAGTGGCTTCGCAGTTTTTTTTTTTGTAAAATAACGCTTCAGGTCTATTGCAGGAACATTAGTGGTAAGAACAACTTGCAATGTAATTGATGTAGCCATTTGATCTGCTAGCGCATTACCCTCCGCGCCTTTGCCCAGGCACCGATTAGGCAATGACATTCTGGTTAGATATATGCAATAAACGCAACGAAATAGAGCTCAATAAGTACAGGATTTTTTTTACAGAGTGACATCAATGCATTCCGAGGCAGTCACCATGGAACAGACTCTTCGGCAGCGGGCACCATCATACGAACGCCAAATGAACGGTGCCTCACCTACGGGCTTCTTCGCAGCTCTCGGAGGCCACGTCGATTTCTTTCGAGAACTCAATTGTTCCGTAATCCTCAAAGAACTTCAAAACTGTCGGTATCCTCACAGCCGACGCCCAGTTCTTTGTCCAGCTTTCTCCATGACGAAGTCCAGCTTGCGTTAAGAGAACCACCCTTCAACACAGAAGCTCGACGGCTAAGAAGTGACAGCCCCGTATTTCATATTCGCAAGCTTTGAGGCAACCTGCCCCACCAGGCTTCTCGCTTTGCACCGCGTGTCCGGCCATGCTACAGCACATCCAATCAGCCTCGCATTACCAGGGCCCCCAACCAGCCCCAAGGAAATCAGACGTGTGGCGGGCACCTGATCGCCGTCCCCTTTGCTTTCACTGTGGCGAAGCTGGGCATGTCTATCGACAGTGCTCCAATCGAGAGCTCGGAATATGCGGATTCTCAGCAAACTCGCCGCGACCTAGGTTCACGATTATTTAGTGAGGTTCACGACCTCACGATTATTTGGGATACTACAAAGTTTAGGCCGTATCTCTATGGGCAGCCATTTAAAGTTGTCACCGACCATTACGTTTTGTGCTGGTTCACCAACACCCGAGACCCTTTCGGACGATTGGCACGCTGGAGTCTGCGACTCCAGGAATTTAACAACACCATCGTATACAAGTAAGGCAGAAAACATGAAGATGCTGACACGGTATCACGAGCACTGGTTGAATCTCAGAATCCTGATGAGGAACACGACAATGCCTTTCTGGGAGCCCTTAGCGGGCCGGACTTCCTCGCTAAACAGCGATCGGACGCTGAGTTGACGCCCACCATCGATCACTTAGAAGGCGGCATCGCGTCGATTCTTCGCCCTATTTCGAGACAGTTGTCCTCATTTTGCCTAGGAGAGGGCATCTTATACAAAAGAAACAGGTGCCAGCCACAAACCGCATCTTCTAGTAGTGCCTCAAGCTCTTCGCGACGACATCCTATTAGCCTGCCATGACGAGCCGACATCTGGTCACTGGAGCTACTGAAGGACTCTGAACAGGGCACGACAACTGCACTACTCGCCTAAAAAGACTGCTTGAATCAAACGCTACGTGAAAGGATGCCGTCAATGCCAGCACCGCAAGTCACCACCCTTCAAGCCTGCAGGCCTTCTACAACCCAACCACCCTCCGCGTGCGCCACTTGATGAAGTTGGAATGGACCTTCTTGGACCATTTCCCTCGTCTTCCTCCGGCAATGAGTGGATCATTGTCGCAACTGATTACTTGACGGGATATGCTTAGACGAAGGCACTACCACGTGGGACAGGATCTGAAGTTGTCCAGTTTATTAAGCATCACATTGTGCTTCGGTATGGCACATCGTCATTCATCATCACTGACCGAGCGACGGCATTTACGACGAAGCTTCTGGACGACATCTTCAAGTTGACTTACACGAGTCATCGAAAGGCCACTGCATACCAGTCTCAGACTAACGGCTTGATAGAAAGACTAAACAAAACACTGGCAGACATTGTCTCTATGTATTTGAATGTGCAGCAGAAAACGTGGGACGAAATCCTGCCGTGCGTAACGTTTGCGTACAACACTGCCTCGCAGGAGACTACACGATGCATGCCGTTTCGCCACGTTTTTGGTGGGGATGTTCAAACTATGCTAGACGCCATGATTCCGTATAAAGACATCGATCAGCTCGACCAGTTAGCTCCTCAGGTCGAGGAGTACATTCAGCGCACCGAGGAAACACGTCAACTGGCCCGTGTGCGCGTAAAGCAGCAGCAGCGTACAGATGCAATAACGTACAATCTCCACCATCGACAACTTACCTATTAGCCTTGTGACCTAGTTTGCGTTTGGACCCCCATTTGACGGCGAGGCCTCAGCGACAAACTCTTGAGCAAGTTCTTCGGACCATACACAGTACTAAGGCGTGTAAGCGACGTGAACTATGAGGTGATTCCAGACTGAGACGTGCCATCGCCGAAGCGCCGATTACCACACGCAGAGATTGTCCATGTCATCCGCCTCAAGCCGTATTTTACATGGTGGTGCTAATATAGTGTACTGGCGAAACAAACTTTTTCTTTTGCTGTAGTCGCGTCGTCCTCCAAAGAACTGGGAAACGTTTTCTTTCCCGTCCACAGAACAATTTTTTTCCCTCTTGTGCATGTCCGTATGTGTGCTAGCGCGTTTTCTTTTTTTGTCTTACCTCATTTTTGTATTTTCCGTGTGCGTCTTGTGTTTGAGCATCGAGTCGATGTTTCATTGGAAGGGGGAATAATGCCAGCAAACGCAGTTTTGAACCAGCAAACGGTCAGCATTGCGTACCCAGAAAAAACGGTGAAGAGGATGACGACGTCAAAGAAGATCCCGCGCCAGCTGGAGAACCATCCCTTTGTGTCTGGCATTTTTCGGGTCTCGCTGCTGGCACTGTTCCTTGCTCTTACCTTAGGGCCTGGCAATGTCATTTTAATGTATTCGTCGTCATACAGCCTTCATCATGCACTAGTTGTCATACCCTCGTCAGAATGCTGTAACCATCGTTCCATTGTCGTTATTCTAAGTGTGGCAACCGACTACCATCACAACATCGTCATTAGCAATCATCGTTGTACTATTACCGCCATGCGGTCTTCGCCAAGCTGTTGTTTCACCATCTTCATTCCTTCAGTAACGTCGTCCTACTTTCATCATGGCGTCGTCATCATACTGCCTTCGTCCACCCATCGACGTCATTTCTTTTCATACTGTCGCCGTTCAATCATGATTATGCGCCGTTGCCATGTCATCGTCTTTATTGCGTCGTCGCCAGACAGCCGCTATGATGTACCTGTTGTGACACAATCATCGTCATGCCATCGTGGCCATGGCATCGTCGTCATTCTAGTTTCGCCTTTCAGTCTGCGTCATTCTGTCACGTGACACCATCGTTGTCCTACACTCGTCGTCATCTCACTCTCCTCATATTGGCGTCATCACGCTGTCGTCGATGTGCAATTGTCACCACTTAGGAATCGACAAGTTTCCTAAGTGGTGACAATTGCACATCGACGACAGCGTGATCGGAATCATCGGAAACTTAGGAATCGACAAATGCTATTCACAGCGTGTTTACAGGAGGTATTCAGAGGCCTGTAGTGGGAAGAATTGGGGATAAATGTTGATGGAGAATACCTTAGCAACTTGCGATTCGCTGATGATATTGCCTTGCTTAGTAACTCAGGAGACCAATTGCAATGCATGCTCACTGACCTGGAGAGGCAAAGCAGAAGGGTGGGTCTGAAAATTAATCTGCAGAAAACTAAAGTATTGTTTAACAGTCTCGGAAGAGAACAGCAGTTTACGATAGGTAGCGAAGCACTGGAAGTGGCAAGGGAATACATCTACTTAGGGCAGGTAGTGACCAGGGATCCGGATCATGAGACTGAAATAACCAGAAGAATAAGAATGGGCTGGGGTGCATTTGGCAGGCATTCTCAAATCATGAACAGCAGGCTGCCACTATCCCTCAAAAGGAAAGTGTATAACAGCTGTGTGTTACCAGTACTCACATATGGGGCAGAAACCTGGAGGCTTAAGAAAAGGCTTCTGCTGAAATTGAGGACGACGCAACGAGCTATGGAAAGAAGAATGATGGGTGTAACGTGAAGGGATAAGAAAAGAGCAGATTGGGTGAGGCAACAAACGCGGGTAAACGATATCTTAGTTGAAATCAAGAAAAAGAAATGGACATGGGCCGGACATGTAATGAGGAGGGAAGATAACCGATGGTCACTAAGGGTTACGGACTGGATTTCAAGGGAAGGGAAGCGTAGCAGGGGGCGGCAGAAAGTTAGGTGGGCGGATGACATTAAGACGTTTGCAGGGACAACATGGCCACAATTAGTACATGACCGGGGTAGTTGGAGAAGTATGGGAGAGGCCTTTGCCCTGCAGTGGGCGTAACTAGGCTGATGATGATGATGAGGAGGAGGAGGAAAGGACATCTCATTGTCGTGGTCATTATGCCGCCTTTTTCCGTCCAGCAACGTATTACTTTTTTCTTCGGCACTCCCTCGTCGTGACTGCGTTGGCGTCATACTATAGTCATAATGCCGCTATACTGATGGGTGACCTTAGCAAGCGAATGCCATAGCAAAGTGGGAACATTTTTGAATGCGTCGCATATAGCCAAAGCATCGTAGGTCTCAGAATCACCACTACACCAGGTAAATGTACATTTATGCAGGAATAGGGTATGTTCTTACATTGATAGAATGCTAATCGCATTACCTGTCGACAGTCATTGCGAGATGAGTACTGCCGTAGTATTTTTCTTAAAGTTTCTTTAATTTTTGATTCTTGTAAAACGGACTGCCATAGCACGAATTATTCGATTTGATTTGCGATATGGTTGTTTCATTTATTCTTTTACATTTTTTGGTATAATGAGACACGGTGCTTAGCATATCACCCACATTTAGATTGTGTCATTGTTGAAGGAATAATCATCATTATTGCTCGAAGCAAGGCTGACGTGTTCTTCAAATGCTCTTGCTTCGCATACACTTCTGAAAATGTGCGGCAGATATCTCCTCCCTGCCTACTCCTGCATGTGCAACCGAAATATGACGCTGTTATGAGGGGATAGTCTTTCTAAAATTAGTTTTTTTTTAATATTAATCACACGATTTCCACTTTACATTGGGTTGCTGCATCATTTCAGTTTTGTCTGTCCTCCCTTTAGGGACAACCGTTTTGACGCCATAGCGCTAAGGACCCCGCGTCGCAGAAAATCCGGCGTCAGCGTCCAGCGTCGACCATGTGTTGAGCAAAACATCATATCAAACCATGCATATTCAATCACGCAGGCCCTTGGTGTAACGTAATGAAGTTACTGAACTAATATAATTTCTCAGAATAAAACATGTCAGAAAAATTGTGAATTTTGACTTACACAAAACCTACAAACGCGATAGCGTCAGGCTGTAATTTAAATGTAGGAGAAAACATAATTTTTTTACGCAGGAAGTAAAATAAAACCCCGTTTTCCAGCGATTCTAAAATTCGCAGAGTGGCATGGCGTTCGAGATTTGCGCTTCCTGGCACGCGCAAATCTCAAAGGCCATAAATCTCAAAGGCCCTCGGTTCCTTCTAACGCCTCCAGATAGCGCTCGCCTCCGCCGCATGGCGGAGGCGAGTGCCTCCGACTGGAGGATTGGTGGAAGAGAAGTAGGGAAACGACAAAAGACGGAGACGCATAAAAGCACAGTTCGCAATAGGGGATCAGAAAATTTGGGCGTGGTAGTTCATAGTGTTTTTTTTTTGTCTTTTTTCATTGTTTAACCTAGGTAGAATATTAGGCAGTATAGTAGCAAGAGCTTGGTGGCGCAACCCACCGCCCCGTTCCAAAGGGGACGCTCATAACATACATCCATCCATCCATCCATGGCGGCCGACGCAAGAGGCCGCGTTTCTACCAGGAAGTTCACTTTCGTGCGTAGCGCTCGCCGCCCGCATTTGCCTGTAAACATTATGGTTACATAAGTTGCACTTTCTAGGACGCGTTATGAGCAGCCTCGGATCTGAACGCTATCGCGTTACACTCTTAAAGGCCAAGCTATAGGCATCCTCCAACTTATTTTTTAGAAGTTTGTCGACTGAAAAAGCTGTCCATGGGCTCGGTATCCGTCCACGATTCGCCGGCCTTTCTTTATTAAACAGCGTGGGTGCCCACTGCATTCTCTTCTTTCTCAGAGCCGCCCCTTCGCAATATACAGCTTCTAGGGGCCGTTCCTCACGAGGATAACTAAAGCGGAATTTCCGGGTGACTTCTTTTATAACTCATGTGAGGCCGCAGGATAATAGCGTTCGGAATCCTCACAGTTTTTGGCTTCATGGCGCCACTGATTCGATTAATCGGAAAACGGATGGAACTATAGATCCTTTTCGCGACGCCACTACACTCATGCCCCCGGACTTCCTTTATTTTTCCTTTTTATTTCCTCATTTCCTTTTTAGTCAGACGGGGAGCCTCGGTGTCTCATCAGGGTTTACAGATGTGCTTCGTACGTGTTGTTCTCGTCTGTGTGGTTCAACTTTGCAGCACTGCTTTTGAAACACGGACATATCTATAGTCGCATCGGGGCTTTAGAGGGACGCTGCAATATATTGGCGTCAGAAGAAGGCGTGAAGAGTCTAAAGGATAAGGCATTTTAATACTTTCTTTGAGTAAGACGTGCACTGGGAGGATCTTCTGTTTTTTCAGCTGCGCGCACAAAGATAGCAATATGAGGAAGCAAAGCGCCAGAAGAATGTTCTTGACTCAATGTTTTTTCAGCGTTTCTTTTCGGCGTTTAGTCAAAAGAAAGTCTAGTCCTCCATCGATAATACTATACTTCAGTTCATACAAAAATTTAGCAACGTTGAGCTATTCTCTCAATTTTTATCTTCGCTTGGCGTTTATTTATCTTTTCCCCGAGTGCCCTTATGCATTATCGCTTCCTTGGAAATGCGCATATCGATGGTTTGTCTCGTTCCGCATTTTCTATGATCGCGTAGTTCTATATTGCCCGACTATAATGCCGACATTTCTATAATGCGGACATTTCCAGGACGCCTAACTGCGTCCTATAAAGGTCATTTATTAAAGCTAATGAGCATTCTCCTTTGTCTAAGATATAATGCATCAGTAATTTTTATCTGCGCATGATTTAACGGCCGCCTAGGCTATTTTATTTTTTGGGCAGGTTTTTTTCAATGATGACAATGGTCATTCTCTCAGACATTTTGGGACATGCGTGATCTACTCGAAGAACAAGAATTGTGGAAATCTTTTCGCAGCAGCTTGTAGTTGGTCCAGTTGAAATATATTGGTACATATATAAATTGTCCGACGAAGGATGGCGACGCTGAGAATAAAAATGGAATGGCTGCTTTTTTCTTACTTTGAACAGCTTGAGAAAGGTCACCCGCGTTTGATTTTAAAGGAACCGCTCAGCTCTCTCTTGATCCTCCGCCTGCTATGGGGGCTTAAGTAATATGATGTACGCACCGCGGCTGCACACAACGTCCCGGATACGGTTTGTGCCCCGGTGGCCATTTTTCAGTGAGGAGCGAAATGCAAAAAAAAAAAAACGCTGGCGCAATTTGGTTTAGGTTCACATTAAAGAATACACCATTCCGTCTTGTCGATGGAACATCAACTAAAGCAAATTTATTTGAACTGAATATAACTGGGATCCAAGCGATGCACAGGGTCTCTCACAGCCACAGATTTGCTTTGGCACGTTATACCTACCTATCGATAATCAATAAACTGTCATGCAATAATCTTTCGTCAGCACTCGTATCCTTCCGTAATCCTTCCACACGTAATTTCCTGGGCAGATGTTCTTGCGTCTGGTAACGTATCCGTGGCTTTTGACAGTTGAAACACTCAAAAATTTACACGAACCAAATTTTCCGTACAAATGCTACTCTCGCCTTCGAGGGATACGATAGCAATGGATTAGTCATGAATTGCACGCGAAAATTAAAACGAAAGGTTAAATGTATAAGAAACACATTTCGCTTCAGCACCGCGCTGTATTTCAGGAGTTTAAAAAATCTATCGTAAGTGCTTAAATAATGAATTCCGAGCACTTCAGACACTTACTTCAACAAGATGTTTTCAGAGGGCTCGAAATACACGAGTTCGACTTCAAAAAAGCTCAACTCGGTGGTCGGGAGCAGGAATAATACTACAATATATGAAATTAGTATCAATCGTCAAATAGGTCAAAGTACCAAAGTAGCCATAACGGTCAACGAGTAATTGGCAAAGCTATCTTATTCTGTGACCCCAACACTTTAGGGCACTTGAAAGGTGGCTATGTTGATACGGTGTAATTGAATACCGTTTCGAAGGTCAGGAAAGCGTAGCTGTTGCGATGTCTGTAATTCAAGTGCGCCCTGATAAATTTGTCGCAGATGTAATCGCTAAGCCACTAGCTCATGTCACCAACCATTGCATTTCCGATGGACTATTTCCTGTAAGACTTCAGAAGGCGAAAGTGTGTGTCTTGTTTTAAAAAGGCGGAGAGAAATGAGTTTGTAAATTGTAGACCATTTTCAATTGTGCCCATATTTTCCAAAAATTCCGAAAAACCTCTTTATTCTCGATTTATCTCTTGCCTACAAGCACAACATGATCACAGAATCTCAATTTGGCTTTCGTAAAATCTATTCCACACAAGTGGCACTCGTTAATCAAAAAGGGTTTATACTGCATAATTTTGAAGACAGAAAGGATATATTAGGTATCGTTGTAGACTTCACAAAGACATCTGATTGTCTCAATAGAACTATTCGCATTTAGAAATTAGGATACTATGGCATTCGCGGCACAGCTCGTCAAATTCTGCAATCATAACTAAACCACCACGGGCAGTATATTTCTATTGATAACACCACATATTCAGATAAATACGCTTCGCCTGGAGGGCCGCAAGGTAGCATCCTAGGACCATGACTTCAATGTGTACATAAATATGGACCCAAGTGTTAATGGGGACCCAAATGTTCAGTATATTATCGATGCCGACAACAGGAGCCTGCTTACAGCAGACGATGAGTGTGGCACGTTATTCCAGCACGGAAGCCAGGTTCTGCTTAAGCCGATTGAGTGGGCTTCGTGTAATGGGTTAGTAATTAATGTTTGCAAAACGCGTGCAGTTGTATTTTGGGCAAAAAGCAAGAACTTTTGCAACGTAGTAAACTCCTACTAAACGGAAGCCCCATCAAAGTTTTTGATTACTTCGAAATTCATGGTGTTATATTTATTGAAATTATCTCACGGCACCCGCATACCGATTATGTATCTAACAAGGCGGTTCGTGCATTAGGACTTATCTACCGCCGCCGTGACTTATCAACAAAGACTAGGCTTTTAGTTTACAACTAATGGTTTATGCCTTACAATGAATACTGTTTCCTCGTGTGGGGTACCACCACTTCTACAAACATTTTGAAACTAAAAAGACTTCACAACAAAATAATAAGGGCAATTGCTAATACAGCTCCCGATCATCCGGTTCGACCGCTACTTAAGAATAATGACAATGCCTTAAGCGCAATTCAAGAAAGACAAGGACGTGACAGAGACACAGGATGTGTTGAAGGCTTTGCCATTATGAGTATACCGTACCAACTAGCCCAACAACCAACCCTGTTAATCAAGTACTATGACATAATTAGTTCGGACCATTTCTATAATTTTAAGTCATGTTATGTGCTACGAAATGAAATGAAGAAAAATATTTATTATACACGCTCTCTGGGTAACTTGAACGTGAACACACATGCGTTTAACACTAGAAGATTCGAATACTGGGAAGTGCGTCCCAGCAGAACTAATAATGGTGAAGGCAGGTCATGTAACATATTTCCTAGAATACTAAACTAATTTTATGGGTAAAATTTGAATATAGAGTATTTCACACTCGAACAACTTAGGCAGTATTAGATGTAGCACCAATTTTACACCGTTTTCTATTTATTTTCTCTTCGTGTTGGCAAAGTTTCTTATGCTCAGATAAGCCGAATTTTTTCGGTTTTTATGTGCCATGCAAGCAATGAAGTATACCAGATATTTACGGTAACTGTTTTTGTGCTCCTCTTCAATGGGGTTATAGCCTGCACAATTGTTCATTTGAATCAATTGTATGTAGCTCACTACGTGATGAATCGTTCAGTAGGTCTGATCCAATGCCGGCCCATGTCCAAGACACAGAGGGTGAAGCTGCCTAACAAGCAGCTTATTCACTCACTCATCATGTTCGGTATTGCACAGGAAATAAACTACTATTTGCACTTCTACATTTTTTGTCAGCACACAAAATCTCGCAAGAATGCCTTTCACCGTGCTATAAACAAACCATTTTTCCAAACTCTTCTCTTAAGAAGAAAGGGCAGGGGGTATAGTCAAGGCCGGTTATAACGAATAGGCTCCTGGTGCTAAAGATGGTTCTATATATCCAGTGATTCAAATTATCCGAACATGGGCACATAGGGAACATTTACAGTGACTTCACAATACACGAGTAAAAGAAAGTCGTGTGACAGTATACTGAAACACCCCGTTGTAATATGAGTCTCTGAGAAACGCGGGTTACTATGGCAGCAACCTGATATGATACAACATTTTATGGGCCATGCTTTGTACAACACCTATATCTGGTTACGTTCAAACATGCTGTACCACTGTACCGGTCGAGAAAACAAATATTCTCAGTAAGCACAGGCTGATAAAAAGTTACTGTAGACGCTTTTGTGACGCACGTTGTACCTGCCCGAAGATCAACATATCATATTTCCAACTTTTCCTCTTTTGGCGCGTCACTGGTTTTAGACGTGATCGAGTGGTGGGGTATGAGGCGTGGGTGGAGCAGTAGCGGTGTTAGAAACGATAGAGTAGATCAAGTGAAGCAACGTCCGAATAAAACCCCTATGCTCCGAACAAGGCTTGGTGATTCCACAATCACTGACCACGTCCGAGTCACCACATTCACTGTGGTATCACCAAGCACAGTGAAGAGCCCAGGGATTTCATTTGTGAGCCCCTCCACTTGGTATACTGCATCGTTTCTCAATCCGCTTCTTCCTCTCTTAAGCCACACCGCACTGCTTGCTCACGTCTAAAACCAGCGACGCGCCAGAAGAAGAAGGAATGTTTGCCACAAGTGAAATAAATGGCATTACATCAATGCATAGGTGTAAAGTCTTTGATATAAAGCATTATTCACTACAGACGGAACAGACGCACCAAACTTCGTGCAGAAATGATAGGTAGCCTTGCTTATTAAAGGACTTATGCGCATGAAAGCTTATATTTGATGAAGAGTGGATGCTGAAGTGCCGTCTGTCGTTTCATTGCGTATTTGCGTAGAAAAGAGCCCGTTAGCAGCACATCTGTAGGTGTAGTGCGAATTACTGCACATGGAAGTGAACTGATTACCTGCATGAGTTATCGGGCGAGACATCAGTGGCAGCCACGGTCAGAAATGACTGGGACGGTCCGAAACGTTTTGTTTTGAAAACATTGCGACAAGTGTGCTTGTTGCTTGCGTCTTTTTCGTATATGGATTGCGTTCTTCATAGGCTTATTTCTTGCACTCTTTTCTGAGGAAAGTGTGATGCGGCAAAGTGCAAGGGCTCCATTTGTTAGCGCCATAATTGACGATCAATGAGTATGTTACGAAATCCCGGACTCGACACATCGTTCCCTAGCGCGAAAAGAAAGACATTGGATGATATCAAGAATCACACTGTACAGGAGGCTCGACGTCGACTGAATTTTTACTGCAAAGGAACATAAGAATCATCTCCCCCCCCCCCCCCCCACTCTAACACAGGTGCTAACAAAACAAACAGATGGAAATGTTATTTTTCAGATACGGACATCCTTTCTTGTGTAGAGCCAAAGAGACTTCCTTGTTCATCTAGGTTTACCGCACCACATGAATCTCACGTTTCTTGGTAGTAAAAACTGACTTGAAGTTTTACGACCTCTCCTGTGTTCTTCTTGCTGTCGTCCGATGTCTTTCTTTTTGCGCTAGGTAACGATGTCTCAAGCCTTTAATAAGCAACAGCTAGCCGACCTACCTTGTCTGGCTGTGTTACTAAGTCCCCCGTTTTTGTCTTGAATCTTGCTTGGCTGATAGAGAACGATCAGAAACACCCGACATGTTCCCAACATTTGTGGCCACACGCTGCAGATGTAAAAGAAGACAGCCATTCTCATGTCCGAGCTAGCTATGCAAACTGTCACGCCCGAACGACTCAATAAAAGAGCACGCGCTAAGAAACAGTCCAAAGAGAGGGTTTCAATGACACAACGCCTGTTACCACAGAGTTCACGGTCCGCACGGGCTGTATGCGTTCGCTGTGGCGCATCGTCTGATGAAAGGACCGACACGGCCGCTTGTGAAATCTTGCCGCAGCTGCATTCATTTCTTCCTTCTTATATTTACACAAAAATTATTTAACACAGGAAGCTGGCTGAGTTAGTGACTGAACATATTCCTAGGGGTGGGCAGCGCAACCCGTCTCTGCGCTCGTATCGTACTGTTCCTCTTGTACTTCGTCTGATTTGCGCTGCCCACCCCTAGGTATACGCACAAAAATGAAGCCGTATGTGTTACAAGATAGCTGTATTACTCGATGCACCCTCACGTCCCTCCCCCCTCCGAAAAAAAGAAAAAGAAGAAGAAACCACTCCTGGGGCAATTACCTTTTTGAAAAGGTTTCCTTTTTTTTCGATATACTGTTTTTCAAACGTCCGAATGCGTCCTCCCTGCAGTAATTAAATATACTCTTTTCAGCCTTTTCAACTCTCAACGATACTGCAATAAAGAAAACTCTGCACACAGAGACTCCCGATTTTTGCAGCTTCCATACTGTTACACAGCCAAAACAATGAAGTTCTCAGAAGTGCTTTACAAGAGCGACAACTTTTGATACTTTACTGCATGCTTCAAAACTTTTTTTGTTTCCTTCCACTTTGATATGCAATTACACGGCTCGAGGCCAGCGAGGCTCAACGTGCTCCTTTACGGCGTTCGCGACCCTCAACCAGGCCCGGCGAGCCGCAATGGCGAGTGGAGCCGTGGAAGAGGGGCTCCACCCCGTAGTGACCAAGAACAACCATTATTTCTATATAGTTGTTTCTCGCTCGCTGGACCACGTAAGCCATCGCAGCAGCGTGGGAAGAATGCCCCGGTGCTATGCTTGCGGACGGCAATCCTCTACAGAAGGCTTTGGTGTTCTTTCGGCGGCAAGTGATTGCGTTTTGTGATACTGCGCAAGAATTGTGACCGGCTGTGATCACGTGTCTGTAGACTCTACAAGCCCTGTACAACCCCTCTACGAATCCTCGGGCTTAGCATCGCAACGCCAAAGCCACAAGGCCACCATGGCGGGTGGACAAGCACTTACAAGTATGCCACACACGTACAAACACTCGCGTACATGGTATCTAAAAAACGTTCGCGTGCGCACACGCAAGCACAAACATGAACTAAATAGGTACATACACAAGCGCAAATGCTAGTGCGTGCGCCTAAACCACAAACGGGAAAACAAAATTTACGCAGTTGTGGGCACTGCCAGACAGCACCACTTCTGGCAGCATACTTGTATACAACATATAACGTACTTGGAAACGAACTGACAAGTGTTTCACCATGGAAAGCGCATGTATTATGTGTAGAATACGCCAAACAAACATGGTTGTTTAGGCTATGACGTCGCGATACCACGTTTCATGGTCCAAATGATTGCTCGCTAATGATGAGGCTGCTCACGCTCCTTGTATGGGGCTCTATTTAATAGGCGTTCCTTCATTTGTCGCACATTCGTCCCCATTTTTCGGGCTGGCCGGACTTTCTGAGCCGAAGCACAGCAGCAGCGTTAAAGTAATGCCGCATTCAGAGTCTCTTGTTTGCGAAGGCAAGACAAAGCCCACGTGCACCACGCTATCCCGAGATCCACATTGCGGTGTCGCTATCATCAGCCCAAGCGAATTTGCGCAAGTACAGCAATCTGCTCGTGCTCGTGTTTCTAGGGGACAACCCACTGGTTGTACACTGCTACAATTTGCATTGCCTTGCCTTCAGTACATAGCCTTCATTATCATCCTTACAACCTTATTCACGGAATACAATCAACCTCTTTATATAAATTGCATAGATGATAAAGAGGCATTTGATTCATTAGAGATATGAGCGGTCATGGACGTATACCGTAACCAAGGAGTAGAGGGGGCATACGCGAATGTCTTGGGAAATATCTACAAAGGTTCCACAACTACTTTTGCACAACACAGAAAACATAGAAAATTACATATCAAGAAGCGGGTCAGGCAAGCAGATACAATCTCTCCAATGCTATTCACTGCATGCTTAAAGGTATGGAAACTATTAGGTTGACGAGGGTTATAAGTCAGGATCAATGGCGAGTGTCGTAGCAACCTTCAGTTTGCAGATGACAATGTCCTTTTCATCAACATTAGGGATGAACTGCAAGAAATTATTGAGGACCTTAAGAGAGAAAGTGGAAAATTTTAATTACGGGATTTTACGTGCTAAAACCACGATATGATTATGAGGCACGCGAGAGAAAGAGGAACAGTAGAGTTGAAGATTAATATGCAGAAGACAAGAAAAAAGTTCAATAGCGTGGCAAGGCAACAATAATTCATGATCGCCATTCAGCCTCTAAAGGCTGTGCTGGGGCACGTTTTTCCAGGTTAATTGCCCCCCGGGGATCTTCGTCATGAGAAGGAAATTTGGAGAAGATTAAAAATATGTTGCGTGACAAGCAGCTGCTTCAATATATTTGCCAAATAAAGAGCGAAGAGCAAAATTAGCTAATCCTGATTCAATTTACGCGCGAAAGTCTCGATAGCTTGGAACACACATTTAGCCCCGCTTTTAGAACAAGCACCACATATGCTGCTCGCACCATTCAGGCATAGCTCAATCAGCTCCGGAAGCGCTTTTGCATGCACTCTGAACCTGTGGCCGAAGCTTCGTGTGGTCTACCCAGTCATCATCTACTATATATCCCGAAACAGAGGTTTGCTAAGCCGCACCGGCGTCATACACGCCCACTGTAAACAAGGAGGCTGTTAAGGCAAGCAATAGATGCGTCACCCCGTGGCCAAACATAAGAGCTCCCACGGGATCACAGTGAAAAAGGTCAATAGGCACTCTATCCAGTCATAGGCAGTGTCGGAGCCGTCTTTCAAGATGTCGCGCCCGAACAACCAGCCAGTAATAACGGGCCAACGGACATAATCGCAATGACGCAGCGTCTGTTCTTCAAACAGTTCACAGCCCACGCAGGCCAAATGTCTTCGCTGCGTAAACAGCCCAGACGGTCACTTGCGAAATACTGCCAGAGCTTCCATTTTTTCGCGTAATAACCCTGGTGGGAAGCCTTTTGCGGGAAATAATTCCTTTATAACTCCGCGTTCTTCGTCCCGCAATGCTCCTATAAAACTGAAACCGCTTCTGTGGCACGGAACTTTAAAGCTTTCCTTTTTTTTCCCCATATATGGCTTCTTCTGGTTTGAAAATGCGTCCTCCCTGCAGTAATTAAATATAACCTTTAAGCTATTTGAACTATGCCGCACCACAGAAAAATGTAAACTCGTTTCTCAATTTGCGCAACTTCTACACTGCTTTAACGAAAACGAGAATAAGATGAAATCAGGAGCTCGTCGTCTTCAGTTTCCATCTCCCGCATGCCCCGTGTTTTCCCTGCAGTTCTACAATGCTGGAAACCCAACATATTGAAGCCTACACAAGTCATTTCAAGTACCTCCCACCATTGATCCGTTAATGTATTGAAGTTTTTTTTTCCTTCCCCGGTGAACAGCAATTACACGACCCGTGCCCGGCGACGGTTAACGTTCTCTTTTGCAGATTACGCGACCTCGGGATGCATCGCAGCATCGTGACACAAAGACGATGCAGTATAGGCGAGCACAAAATGTTTTAGCCTTAATTATTGTTAATTCGGCTGCACGTGATGCTGTACTTCGACAGTGTACGGGTATTGAGGCCGGCTGTCATTGTGTGTGTAGACTGACCATCTAACTCTTTCTCTCTCTTCACTTTCTTATTGTCCTACCTCCTCCTCCTCAATTCTGAATTTATTGAAGCGAACCGGCCTTTCCGTTGAGGTTATCCTCCTTTTCTTGCTCGTTTCTTTCGTATCTAAGCATATTAGGCATCTGAGTATACAAGTACTTAAGTTTAGCCTTGCACTGAAATTTTAAATGCTGGCCGCTATGAGCAGTTGAAACAGTTATCACTGCTCTCTGATCACGATTTAAAATTTCTATGTGAAGGAATTGAAGCGGGGGGTTACATGACCAAAAGCTTCCGAGAATAAAATGACGTATGTAACGACCAGTAGCATTTTACTTGTTCATGTTGCAGACTTTGCTTTATATATAATTACTAACTTTTCACGAGATGCCACCAGAAGCGCGACTGAATAGAAGGCAGACTTCTTTCTCGTTTAAGTGGGTGAAAAGGGGCAACGTTGGTTTCAGAAAACGTACTGCATCATTACCCTATGGTAAACACAGGGGAATGAACAAGCGAGCCATGCGAATGCAAGACGAAGCGCAGTAAAACCACCTCTTAAGGCCTTCAACTTATAATAGTAGTTACTTAGCTTCCATACAGATGTTCTTCGAGAAAAAAAGGTTACCATACACAATCACCGCTTACATCCTGATTTCTGTTTGAAGTGTGCAAGATTCCCAGAAGTAACTGGAGCACATGTGGCACCAAGACATGTGCTAATACGTTCAATCTTTCGGAAGCAAGGCGAGAGCAATGGGTGAAAAAAAATTGTGCATTTGATTTTCCTTTCCCTTTCAATGTCTTTTTTCTCGTGCAACCAAATCATTAAATAGAGCAAGGCGCCTGCTTGCATCCAGTAGTTGTTTTTACAGTGTTAATTCAGTGAAGACAAGCAGATAATAAACCCATAGAAAAAAAAACACAAGAACACGGATCTGCATGCCCCTCGCAAACATACCGATACTAAAACAGACACACCTCCCCCGCCCGATACAATGGCACACAAAAAATACACCCGAGCACAAGCATGGAAAAACTCTATAAGGGAAGCACGTAGGGTTTAACACGTCCGCTTACGCAACAAACAATCAAACAAGCAGACAAAATATATGCAGATGTTGGCACTGATAATTAAACGAATTGCTGTGTGAATGTGTGAACGAACTGTGCGAGGCGATTTCCAGTGATAAATGTGTTTAACCGGGTTGTGCGGTCTCAATTACAAATGATCGCTAAGAAAAACAACGTTTTTCTCAATGACCAATAAAACCTTCGTTTAAAGCGATTCCCACAGCGCTTGGGATCCGCGGACTTTTCAAATCACACCTCCATTATTACGCCTTAGTATGATGTACTAGGGCCAAAATTAATATAAACAAACTGTTTCTTGTGAAGAAAAAAAAATCGAAATAATATTAGCTTGTATTCAAACACAAGAGACCTATTTCCAGTATATTAATAGTATTCGAGTTAGGAATTTACGGATATTTCTTTTATTAATATACTACTAAATTTTCATGTGCGCACGTAATAGATTTCACGACACAAACAGCATATTTGCAACGGCGCCAACTAAATGGAAGTACGAGAAATATTCGACATGGATAATTTCGTGCTTCGGAACTTGTTAGAACTACCGCCCACTAACACACTACGGGCCCTCTGCTTTCAATCAATATAGACAGACGTCGACCATGCCACGTCACTTTATATCCCTTTACGCAGTTACTATTTTTTCTATGATGGAGAACATGCCTGAAATGTCTCATTCGATTTGTTTTTGAAAGATGCATTGATACTTCCATTTATCAAGGCGTTCAATTGCTTTTAGTTATGGTTATAGTGTCCTCTTGTAATTATACGCACACAGGTTGATTTCTTTACCCTGTAAGGTCTTTTGGGAGACGTCAACTGCGCATGTAGCGTTTAAACCAAAATGACCATTCGGCATGCAGACTGTAAAACGAAAGTGATTTGATTTTTTTTATTTATTGAAGAAATAACCGGATGACAGGATTCATCAATGCACAGACCTAGTCGCACTCCGCGTGGCGCCGATTGAACGGTACCATCACGCAAGGTTTAGAAGCATACAATGGGTGACCATGCCTCCCCCATTATCTGAAATGCGCAGCAATACTCATTGGTTTACATGAACCCTAGCGTCCACAGCACTGTACGGAATTGCCGAGACGATGTATTCCCGTAAACTCCTACCATAGGCTTCGAGGCAAGGCGTATTGTATTTCCTCTGCTGTATATTTTGTTGGTTACGCCAGTCACACTTACACGTCTACTTAATGTGTATATGCGGTTAAGCTTGAGTAACCTCTCAATATCAATAGTAGTAGATACGATAGTTGATGTATACTTATTATCGTGTTGATAAGATGCGAGACTCCATGAAGAAAATAAAAGGCAAAAGCAATCAAACACGCATAGGTGCATATTACATCAGAAGCAGGCGATGCATGTTTGTCACCGATACGTCCGTGGCCCTGCACAGCAGTCGACACCAATTATTCTAGTGTCTCGTAAACTAAGTAAGGATTCGGGAAATTACGTCTGGTACATGGTGAAAAAATGCCTCTGTGCCTGCTCTGTGCCTTAAAAGGTGTGCCTGTGTTCTTTAAGTATTCTGATTTTTAAGCAAAGCTCTTTTCCTACCTGCCCTTTCTTTATGTGGGTTTGCGTCTTCAGCACCATAATACCCATTCAATGTTTTGATTTTATTATTAGGTTACGCTGACAAAGTATGCTTATGTTATGTGTAAAGTATGTTCCTTATGGTCTCTGGCGTCCCGTATATCGATGCCTCAGCGAACAGTATAGCCTAGGGGTGTGCGAATTTTCAAAGCTTGCTAAAATTGAATGCAACATTGTCAACGTGATTCTGTCTTCATTTCCAATGAAGACAGAATCTGTCTTCTTTGGAATCTGCTCTGTTCTGTCATCATTGAATTTGCTTTGCTTTGTCTTCATTTACAATGAAGACAGAACAGAGCGTAGCACGCTGTTCTGGCTTCACAGCTGAGTTGTGAGCATTATGGAACGTTCTCGCTGTCTCGGAGAGCTTGTATTTTCGCCTTGCATTTTCTAACCGACAGCCGATGCAGAAAACGATGGCGGCAACGGGGGCAACGACGATGTTGAGTGTGCCAACGGTGAGAGCGATGTCTGCACCTTCTCGCGCGTTGGAAATGTTAGCTGGTACATATGTCTTTTCATGTAGCTGCACGTTCCACTGACGGGAGAAAAAACGCGCTAAACTGTCACTGGGAACTTGCTGCTGGAAGAATGCCGAAGCACTAACATCTCATTAGATTGTAAACACGGGTGCAGTGCCGCGATGTCATGCACCTTGCCGCTGCTTGTCTAAAGTTCCGTGGTTTTTTGCGCTTTGATACACGATCGCGAACACAAGTGCCGCGTTTGGCTAACTCTTCAACATTATCTGCCTGGGTCACACTGGCTGCTTCAAACTCTTCGATTGGTGATGTTAGTGGAACAGGTTAATCAGGGGTTCGGTTCTCAAGGTGCTCTGCTAGAACCTGAAAGAGTGCAAGGCGTGGATGTCATGAATTTCAGGATATCATGCATATGATATCCTGAAATATCTTTGTGCAATCTTTGAACAGTCATTACAGAGTTGTACCATCCCTCCTGATTGGAAGGTGGGGAAGGTGGTTCCATTGCACAAATCAGGTAGTAAAGCTTCAATGCTAAACTATCGGCCTATTTCATTAACCAGCGTTCCCTGTAAACTTCTTGAGCACATTATCTATTCTCATCTTATTACCTTCCTTGAATCTAACAACTTCTTCAATTCTTGTCAACATGGCTTCAGAAAATTTTTTTCGTGTGAGACACAGCTCCTGTCTTTCACTAATGATTTGTTTCGCGCTATGGATGCTAACGTTATTGTGGATTGCGTTTTTTTAGACTTTGCTAAGGCGTTCGACACTGTTTCTCATGATCTATTATTAATTAAACTCGGTGCTCTTAATATTAACGATCAGGTATTAGGCTGGATTAAATGTTTTCTTTCCAACCGTCGTCAATATGTCTCAGTTAATGATTATGACTCGCCTCTTGTTTCCGTAACTTCTGGGGTGCCTCAAGGTTCTGTGTTAGGTCCTCTACTGTTCTTAATTTACATTAATGACCTTCCTGATAACGTTATCTCCCATATTAACCTTTTCGCAGATGACTGTGTGCTTTATCGTTCAATTACTAATCCCTCTGATGAAGCATGTTTGCAATCGGACTTGAACGCAATTTCTTCATGGTGCAGCGAATGGCTCATGACACTTAACACCACCAAGTGCAAACACCTGCGTATCTCCAGCCGTCCTCCTGAATACACCCCTCGCTATCTTCTTAACACTCCGTTATCATCTGTCTCATCTTACAAATACCTGGGTATTCACTTAACACACAATCTGTCCTGGAAAATGCACATCAACTACATATCTAACCAGGCTAACCGCACGCTCGGATTCCTACGGCGCCATTTCATAGCTTCTAACAGCACCATTAAGCTTCATCTATATAGGACGTTAATCAGGCCTAAACTAGAATATGCTTGCTCCATTTGGGATCCTAATCAGATAACCTTAATTAACGCTTTAGAATCTGTTCAAAACCGCGCAGCCCGTTTTATTGTTTCAAATTATTCCCGAACAGCAAGCGTATCTGCAATGAAATCTGCACTTGGTCTTCCCGTTCTTTCTCTGCGTCGTAAATATTTTCGCTTGTGTTTTTTTCACAGAATTTATTATACCAACCCTATTCTCAAACATAAGTTACTCCTCTCTCCATCTTATATATCTTCCCGCACTGACCACAACTGCAAGGTAGGAATACCGCAATGCCGTAACTAGCCTTTGTATAAATTCATTTATTCCTCGAACTGGAAATGACTGGAACCACCTCCCTGCCTTCATGGCTGCCATCACCGACGTCAACAAATTTAAGAAATCTGCCTCCGATTTTGTATGCCCCTCCTCTCTGTAATGCCTCTGGCCCTGAGAGTACTGAAATAAATAAATAAATAAATAAATAAATAAATAAATAAATAAATAAATAAATAAATAAATAAATAAATAAATAAATATCAGCAAACATGACAACCGTTGGATTACTTACAGTAATTGAAATACTTTTTCACTAATTTATGTGATGGATCATTTGTCTAGTGATTTAGCAATGTGAAATATTTGGTGTCTGTAATTTAATGGCTAAAGTAACTTATTAATTGCATAAAATATGCACCAGTAAGTTGCGTACGGCGCCAGAACGTTGGTAGTGTCGTGAGGTGGTCGTGGAGGCAGATGGGGGGGGAGGGCATGAAATCTTGGCAAGTGTATGTTACCTTGAAGAAAGGTTGGCGTCCCTTCATACTTTGCTTTTTGCTTGTTGTTTGCATGAAAACTTTTCGGAAGCAATCGTAAAGGAATACCACTAGTTTTTGAAAGCGGTAATTGGTAACGTAATTCAAATCAATGAGCGTAATAAGAAAGTGATGTGTCATGTATTATATTTACTTTCAAATAATAATTTTGCCAGCGTGATGCATAGCTAGTTAAAGGCAAGAAAACATTTTTTGTCCAGCAGCGACGCTTGCATTGGGCTAGACCACGTGGAACGCTGACAAGTTCAATACCTCACAACTTTACTTCATTACTTCAGCCCGTTCGCCTTGCCACTGGCGCGGCTGTGCCGCCTCTCGTTTCCAAGGCATTTCGCTGCTGGTAGCAAGTTATGAGAGCGAAATCTATGGAACGAAGTTTTTACACGCAGAGTTCAACTACTCTAACGCAAGCATGAGAATATTACCGTAACGCATTATGTAGTGCGATTTGAACACGAATGCTGAACAGCTAATCCTGCGGGCACCGCGCGGTAGGACGCATAGCAAATACCACTGAATGCGCAAGCGTACCCCCGGCCACTTATTTCACGGCACCAAAACAGCGCCGAACAAACAGCCGTGGTACAGTGTTCCGTGACAAAGCGGAGCGGAAAAACAGGAAATAAACAGGATGAAAACGGCAAGCACTTTGCACGCATGTGCATATTCCCGGCTGTGCCTCCACCTCGCTTCGTCATACGCCGCTGCAAGGCCATTTGTTCGACACTCAAGTGATCAACCGTTTAAAAAATTGCCCATGTGCACAATAAAACCCTTACCTCACCCTTTCTCCTCTTGGCGAAGGCCGCTCTTGGAAGTGGCGAGGTGTTTCTCTTGTGGGAGAATATAGACGGAACAACGCCGGCCTTCAGTCGCACCGATTTAATTGGAATACCGACTGCCCGCATCGTTGTCAAGCTCCGATGATAATAACTGTCGCAGAAATGGTCCGAACACAGCACAGTTGATTTCGTCGGCAAGAAATTATCTCTCCTCAGCGCACGGGCCCACTGCGCTACAAGTGTCTTGTCCTTCGGGAACATGTGAAACACCACATCGTCTCGCCCGCCTGTGTCGGCACAGCCGAATGCTGCACAGAACGAGGGTATGTTGGGTACCCTTGGCTGCAGGCACGCACGCAGCGCAGAAAATTAAGGAAGCACAGTTCACGAAAATCGCAAAAGAAAACAAACGTGAGCGGCGACAGATCTCTCGCAGCGTCGTTTAGTAAAGCGCAGAACGGAAAGAAACATGCCAGCACGCCGAACCGCCAGTACGGTCCCCGGAAATGACGTCCCTCTCGCCGGTTCTCTCGTCCGGCTGCCTCCTCACCCGGCGCTCCGGGAAGCGACGGGGGCGTGTCCGCGGGGGGGGGGGGGTACTTAGAAAGCGCTTTCTGCCCCTTATATTGACAATACAAAGAAAAAAAAATCAGAATCGTAAAGTAATAGGTCTGTTCTTCCCAACCCCAGCAATTCATGGAAATTGAAAACCGTTTCAGCTTCCCTTTAACCCCCTGTCTTCTCGTGTATATAGGCCACGTAATTTTATCCAAACATTAAAGATATGCAAATGACGTGTGACTGCATAGAGCCAAGGTAATGTTGTTTGCCGTCGTTCACAGATGCTCAGACTATCTTGTGCAGTCCGCCTAAATACCCAATTAGTCTTAATTAAATAATCAACTTCTCAAATCTTATGCTTACATTAAAGTTTGAATGAGAAGATTGCCGAGCAACATAAAAAAAATTCCTTCTATAGCTTTCTGCTGCTCAATACGTGCTACATGAAACTGTTCTTTGGAGCGTGAATGAAGCACGCGAATACACGCAAATTGCCTCGAGCAGCCCCTCCCCCCCCACCCCCCCCGTCGCGCCCCTGATTTGCGTATATACGCGAGCTTCTTCCACGCTCGGAGAACACTTTTATGTGGCACGTATTAAGCGGGAGAAAGCAGTATTGAGAGTGCCTTACGTTTCTCTACAACTTTTTCACAGACACTTTAAATCTAATTATAATATTTGAGAAGTTTATTAATTAAGTAAGGCTAATTACACAACTAGACGGAAAACAATTAAATAATCTAAGTATTTCCAAGCAACTGCAAACGAAATTACCTTGGTTTTTTGTAGCTACGTATCATTTGCATATTTTTAAATCTTGCTGCGTGATACTTGGGACGCACTGCATGTATATATACACACACACACACGCACGCACACACACGCACACACACACACACACATCTATATAAATATATATATATATATATATATATATATATATATATATATATATATATATATATATATATATTTATGTGTGGGTGTGTGTGTGTGTGTGTAAAGGCAGCAAGCAAGGACACCACGGACATACAGGGGGGAAATTACTTGTACTTACTAATTCAATTAAAGAAATGATAAATTAGTGGAAATGAAAGGGGATGAAAAAACAGCTTGTCGGAGGTACGGCACGATCACACGACTTCGGAATACGCGTGCGATGCTCTACTGATTCAGCTGCTGCGGCGCCGTCTTCCCATCCATTTTCTGGAGTATTTATGTGTTACTTTTAGAACTAACCCTAGAAATGTTAGCCAGTGCCACCACTCGCAAACCATGGTGGCGGATGTCGAGCATCCTTTCTGCCGCAGGCGTCACGATTACGTGATCTTTTTGGGTGAAGGCAACTCACCCAAAAACAGTTAACCCACACGTGCTGCCTGAAGGCATCCATGTTGCCGGATTCGAGACCCCCGTTATGTAATGAACTCGAAGAAAGATGGTTAACCGAGGGACTCGATTTTTCGGAATCATATAAGTCAAAAAACGACACCAAGCACTATTCGACAAGGCACGGTAAATTGCTTCTACTTACCAAGTGAATGAAAGAAATTATAAATTAATATAAATGAAAGCGGAACTAGATACAATATATATATATATATATATATATATATATATATATATATATATATATATATATATATATATATATATATATATATACATATTGTATCTAGTTCCGTACCAATGTAATGGCCGTTTTGACGCGTATGTATCGAGATAGCAGTAGTCCACGTATTTCTTGGCCATTCCTCCATAGTGGGTATCAGGCATGATTTGGGTGGATAACAATGACGCCAAGGTTCTGAGCCGTGTTGAACATGTCGCGGGGGTGCATTTTTCGTCGCGATGATGCATTAGATTCATTAGAGGTACTGCTCCACCAGGACACATCTAACCGGCAAATGGAGGCCTCTGGAGAGCCACCTGATATTATTAGAATCCGAGGACATCTAAGCACTTAAGAGTTCTGAATGCGAAAATATTATTGTCCAATTGAACACCGCTGAGTGGTCCTTCGAGTTAGAATTCCAAGCGGGCAGGAAAGAGATCGATACGACCGGATCCAATACAAGCATATGTAGAGGTACAAGGTAGATAGAGAAGTGATGACATAAAAAATAAGCTTTATTAAAGTGGAGCCGGAGATCTTGTGTGCGTCACCCTCAGGTGGCTGGCTTCCATAGTACAGGATACCATGGCCCTCGGCTGTGCGCCTTGCTCGGTCCACCCGTCGTTGCTGGTCCTCCGGGCCAGTGCTGGGCAGCATGTCCTCCCACTGCTCTTCAGATGGCGGTCTATTTACTCGCACCTCTGAGACATCATTGCCCTCCCAAACCATATTGACACGTGTACTTGCTTATTTTTCTCTGGTGACCACATTTCACCCCCTAAGAAATGTTAACGCACAGCGCAGGACGCGCCTGCATGTATGGCAAGTTTCTCAAATGTTATCGATGGCTCTATCCGCTGTCTGTTGTGACCGAACCTTGTGTCATTTCATTTCATGCATGCGCGGCGCGAATGGTGTAGAACATGATGGAAGACAATGGGCACCAGCGATTACTCTGGAACTTTCGACGACTGATGTAAAAATCCGACGCACTTGACCCACTATTTCGACTATCGCTGACTGTGTTCGCCACTATCGTTGTGCTTTAAATGTAGCCTGTTTTTGTGGGTACAGATTCACCCAATAAACGTTAGTTGCGTCTTTCACAGCATTGCTACTCTGTTTTTTACCGTCACTACCACGTCACAATATGATAGACCGTATTGGGTCTTCCGCAGGACTGACAGCTGTATTCGTATAGTCTGGGATAAATCGTGTGCAATAGTGTGGGGGCGTGTGCGAAGGAAATTGTAGCCTTCGGAGGTGCGCGGTTTCCTGCTAAGCATGGGATGTGGTTTTGGTTATTTCGATCTATGCAATCTGTCATGCTCAAGCATGTCTCTGCATCGTTTTGCGATAGGCGTCGAACTGCGCTTACCTCTTCAGGGATGCCCATTTGGCACGACCTCTCGCTGCAGCACCAGCCGCTATGTTCCCCACAAAGGAAAGGCGTCCACACGATATCAATGTCTGCGTGATGAGTCGTGCAGCGTGAGTAGTATATCGAGGGCCACTGAGGAGATGCGGCCTTTCAGTAAGTTTCTTCATGCTGCCTGCGAGTCTGTAAAAATTGTAATTTGCTGCCTCATCTGCCCAGTTGATGCCGCTCAGAATGAATGTCGCTGCAGTAAGCTTTTTTTTCTGGTCTGGCTCTGACGCTCACCTCGTGCGTTGTCTTGCGCGGGTATTGAGCGGCGTCAACGTATCTTCTTGTCTTGTTGGGGCACATTTCGCGCACGCCCTCTTAAGTGATTTCATTCTTGCCTCTCATATACGCTTTTGGCACACCGGGTGCATGTTTTGAGGCACATTAATAACTGCATGTAATACACCTCTCAGAGTTGGAGAGGTGTGCGCTTGCGTTCACTGCATCGCTCGAGCCCCTCTCTGTATCCAAGTCGGCGTAGGCTTCACCAGATTCCGTTAGCTTGAGTAGGCCGATTCGGTTGGCTCTGCGAGATTCCGCTAAACCCTCGCCGGTGTTGTGACCAACCAATTGGGGATGCTACTCTGTTGAGGATTTCGCCGGGAGCCGCCACGCAAGTTTATGCGATTGGCGGATGAGAACGTTCAACTTCTTTCCCGCGTTCTTCAGTTCTCAGTAAGGAGTGACGTAGATGATGCGGCTGATGGCTAGGGCTTGTGTTAAATTCAGGGCGCCTTCTCCTTTGAGGCAGTATCGTTTACTGCTCACCACTCGCTTCGCCATATGTGTGACTTAAGAGCTGTCATTATGTAACTTCTGTTGGGTGGCCGAGGCCACTCCGTCCTTTTGGAGAACGAGCACCTGTAGAAACTCTGTTTACATTTTGTGATTCTCACTACTTTTTCTTAAATTCATGGCCTAAATAAATATGTGCTTCCAACGTTCATTAGATATTGACTTTTTATTTTAAATGCAACGAACCTCATCATATTTAGAGGTTTGCTTGTCGAAAACTACGATTTTCTTGCCATCGTGCGTTTAGATCGGAGGCCACGTGCAAGGACTTCCTCATAGGCCGCGGAATTCCGAATACATGCGCACGTAGTATTTAATCATGCATTCTCGATTGCCTTCCACATCTATAAAGAATTACTCCGTGGCTTCCGCATTCTTATCAATATGCGTAATAGGCGGTGGGGCTTAAATAAATATGCTCTCACCGTTTGATCCAAAATCAGTCGTTATCTTTCACTGCAGCAATTTTCCTTCAAATGGGATTAAAAAGCACCTAATAACACTTCGTCTGTCACCTACATTGCCATTCGGCATGTCGCATTAAATTTTCTCTGCTCTAATGAAATTGTAAAGCGCGAGGCTGCTCCTGAATTAAAGAAAAAAGAAACAAAAAGGGTATTGATTCTGGAGCTTCATTTCGCTTCCTTTAATCATTTGCCGATTGTACCTTCATTACCATAACGCTATGAAAAGGACGACGACGAAGAACTTAGAGCCTCTCCCAATTTAATCCTTGACACCGCAGCCAGAAAGGAAACGAATAACTAGGAAGAAATGAAAAGAAAAACAAATTCAGATGGTAATGCCGAAAGAGAAAAGCGCTTAGGAAACGATGTCACTTATGTTACTTATAATTCATCAGCTCCGCAGGCACTTGCATATGCATGGCCTCTCGCTGAAGATATTGATTAAACCGACACCGTATTCCTTTGAAGTCTTCAATAACATAGGGGCATTGCAGTATTTCACTTTCCAAGTACCGATAGAGCTTTAAATAATTAATTTCCTCCCTTATAGTGCCAATCTATCTGCTGATCTCTTTTATATATTTGTTACCTCGTACTGAAGTGGAATAGAGTGCCTGAAGGCGGCAGGTGTGATGGCACTCGCTGCTAGGGAGAATTAACGAATTGTGTACTGTAGGCATTTGCCAGTGGTCTTCGGCACGGGGACATTGGAAAAACATGAAAAAATACAGTTGGAAGCGTTTCTAAGTAAAATGACCCTTAAGGATGAGTAGGGCAAAGCAATAAAGATTCAGCTCAATAATTAAAGAATGCGCAACCAGCAAATTAACTAAGCTTGCTTAGTTAGGTGTACCGTTAACGACTCTAATAATAATATTTGGGGTTTTACGTGCCAAAACCACTTTCTGATTATGAGGCACGCCGTAGTGGAGGACTCCGGAAATTTTGACCACCTGGGGTTCTTTAACGTGCACCTAAATCTAAGCACACGGGTGTTTTCGCATTTCGCCCCCATCGAAATGCGGCCGCCATGGCCGGGATTCGATCCCGCGACCTCGTGCTCAGCAGCCCAACACCATAGCCACTGAGCAACCACGGCGGGTGTTAACGACTCTGCAGCATGCAATTCAATGTACACATTTTTGCCAGTGAGTTCGCAAGGCATGCCCACTTGAAAGGAATGCTGAAGAGGACAGCAATTTTGATATATTCATTGTGGAAACGGGTAAAGATATGCACCGGTGCTCGATACGATTTCCTTTTCTCACATCATTATCAGGCTCTTTCTTAACAAAGTCACAGGACTGCTCGGCACATGCAGCACAGTAGGAGCGGCTACATAGGAGTTCCAACATTATCGTTTTCATTATGATCTTCATATGCATTTCAATTGCTTCCACGGACATACGGTGAAAACTGGGGTTCGAGGTAATTGTACTTTTTGTGTTTAGTCCACCCTCACAGAGGCTCAGTTAACAGTTTCTAACGCTATTACTTATATAGGTAAATTTGGCATGCCAGTGTGGAAATGTAGCAATATGCAACAACAACATTAATGACAACAACACCAACAACAAGTAGAAGTAGTATTAGTAGGTAGTGCTGGTTGATAAGTAGCGATGTGTTAGTGGTAGGAGTAGGAGGAGGGGAGTAGTAGCTTTTCTTGCTCATTGTTCTTTGAAAGCGTTCGAGATGGTTGAGCCCAGTAAGAGACGTGAGAGTGAGACAGCTTCGCAAGGTCACAGTATCTCACATAGTTATACTGAGTATGGTCGTGAAAACAAAATATACGTGCAACGCAACAGGAAACAAAGATTTACAAACGTGGTCGGCGTCCTTCAGAAGTACGCACAGGCATGAGCACGGGACCAATAAGACTGAATCTGGGCGAAGTCGATCCACAGTAACCCTTCGCTGGCCTCACCGCTTGCAGGCCGAGGCATCCTTTCCATCGATCACCCTTCCTACACTGTCGATCACGGTCCTTATTGGTTTATTTATTTACGTGTTCTAAGCGCTGCTTGTTCTTTCGTGCATTTGCTAGGGGGTTGCCACTCGATTCGCAGCAGCTGTTTTTCGTTGCTCTCAAGGCCACGTCAGCATAGGCGCGCCTGAGGGATTACGACAATGCCGGCCCTCACCTGCACATCGAACGATGCATATACGAACGCCGCTGGACGTCAGCCTAACTGATTTCTCCTAATGCAATTTGCTGCGCGGTGAGAGAAGCCCGTACCTGCCGTCGTTATGGATTGGACATGAAAACGATTTGAGGACGACTTAACGTTAATTTTCATGTTCCTAAAAATATCTGAACGGTGAGAAGCTGAAATCATCGTAAAATGGGTGGCATTCTCGCCTCCAGGTATCATGCGACATTTGCAATGTGGTTTGTAAGTCATTAGCACAAGCGTGTTAGCCTCTCGTTCTAACAAATTAGTGGCCAAAGCTTGCATGGTGGCACACCTGAGAATAAAACACAGACTAACACCGAATAAAATTACATTTTATATATCATCAAAAGTTCGCAGACCTGCTTTTTTACTGCTGATCTCGAGCCAAATGCCCGTGCACAAATGCCCTATGTCGCAATATGTTCAATATGCAGCCGCAAGTTAGAAGATCCGTTATGAATAACTTCAGGGTGCTTGACGAGAAGAAAGTTCGTTCACCGAGGGGCCCGTTTTTATTAGTCATATCATAAGAAACGAACAAACAACCAAGGACAACATAGGGGAAATTACTTGTGCCTAATAAACGAAATACGGAAACGATTATTAATGAAAATGAAACTGGATGAAAAAACAACTTGCCGTAGGTGGGGAACGATGCCACCACCTTCGCATTTCACGTGTGATGCTCTACCAATTGAGCTACCGCGGCGCCATTTCCCCATCAACTTTCTTGGGTACCTATGTTTCCTAGTGGAACCCTGGGAGTGTTAGCCAGCGCCACCACTCAAAAACCTTGGTGGCACATGTGGAACATCCTTTCTGCCGCAGACGTCACGAGACCATGATGTTTTTGGGTGAAGGAAAACGGTCAATAAGCCCACACATGCTACCTGAAGGCAACAATGTTGCCGAATTCGAGACCCTCGTTAAGTAATAAACGGGAAGAAAGGTGGTTAACCAAGGGGCCCATTTGGGTCCAGTGGGCCGAACGGCGCTGTCCCGTTGAGGAACCGCGTTTAGAAAAAAAAATCGCAGTTCCGCCCGAAAGGTGAAGCCCTGATTACGATACCAAATTGGTAGATAGATGTACAAAGTAAGGATAGTAGTTTTACGCGATAGCCTTAAGGAGCACGTGCCGCAGAGGCCTGCGTCAGCATCCAGCGTCGGACGCCGCTTCAGTAAATAGATTTTTGAACCACCTATACCCAGGTCATCAAGGTGACACAAGGAATTTACTGAACTAATCGAATTTCTCAAGCTAGAATACGTAGAAAAATTGCAACCTACGACATACATACAACCTACAGAAATGATATCTGTCACATTGTAATTTGACTATGAGAGAAAAACATAAGTATGTTACGCAGAAACTAAAGGAAACCCCTTTTCCGGCGTTTCTACAATTCACAGACCGGCCGCGGTGTCCGCCATTGACACGCGCCGGCGCGCGGGTGTCTCGGGGGCCACGGAGCAGCGCGCCCGGTTCCTCGCAATACCAGCAGCTGGCGCTCGTCTTGGTCACATCGCGGCCCTCGGAAGAAGCCGTGTTTCCACCACAAAGTCCGCCTTCGTGCATAGTGTTCGCGTCCAGCGTTTCTCGGTAAGCATTACGTTTGCATACGATCCAGTTGCCGGGAAGCGTGAGAAGCCGCTACGGAGCTTTGAATGCTACCGCGTTCCACTCTTAAAGGCGAAGTTTAAGCGTCCTCCAAATTTTATAGGCCGTATAAGCTTGTAAACATTCGCTTATAAACTAAATTAACAATAATAGGATATGTAAGCGTGACTCAACGAACACGAAGAAAGAAACAGACACATAGAGACAGCGCTGTCTTTGTGTGTGTGCTTCCCTTCTACGCCCTTGTACAGTCGCGCTTACACATTCTATAACAATTTCAAACCAACTAGCCCTCCAACGTCTTTCAACTAAATTTTAGCGGGTTTGACTAAATCTATCTATCGAGCCTCTAACGAAGACGAAGTGACCCAAGTTGTTCACGAGCGAGGGCCATTAGGTCGCGAAGTCGTCGTGGTCGTTGCATTGTGATCACTTCAACTTTGATCTGACTCTCGTCACGACATCGTTGTCACGTCTTCTACGCCAACCGATAGGCCCAAGTTATCTGGCAGCTTGGGCCACTATGTATCCGATCGAATATTAAGAGGAAGCTTCAGCTCTGGCCCAATTCCAACGCGGCCTAGTCAAATACATGTAAAACGCAAAAACGTTTTTCTGAGATACCCCATGTACTGATTTTAATTAAAGATGTTGCATTTGAAAGGGAAAGCCAAATTCTAGAGACTGTTGGAAGCGGAATTTCGATTTAGTGCCTGAAGATTGCAAAAACAATTTTAAAAATTTGAAGCTTCGAAAAATATAGACGCACGAAGTTTATAATTTAATAGTTTTGCAGCAAGGACGGGTGTCGCGGTCCTGTCAATGGTATCTATCATATCAATCAAAGCTGACAAAATGGATATGTCAATTTATATCTTACGTGCATTTGTTACGTTTTCTACAAGAGTTCTGCAAAAGCTGTATTTACATACTACTGAAGTTCTTTAGATAAACGTCTAACACATCAATTTTGTCCGCTTTATATGTACTTTGACATGCGATTCACAGAATTGTGATATCAATTTTCCTTGCTAAGTTACGGAGTTGTAAACGTGGCAGTTTCCTTTTTCAGAAAATTTTCGATTTTTCTAGTTTTTAATAAGAACTGACAATCTAAATAAAAAATTCAAAACCAACAGTCACTAGATTTTTTTCGTTTAGATGCAACAAACTTCGCCAAATTTGATGCAGTGGTTGCTGAGAAAAACGAATTCTCCTTTTACATGTATTTAGATAGGAGCACCGGAGCTAAAGCTTCCTCTTAATGGCGCCTTGGTCTTCGCATCGTCGTCATTTCAGCTCTGTCAGCCGAGTCGTCATGCCGTCGTCCTTACGTCGCCATCGTGGTAGAATGGTCATGCAATTGTTGTCACATCGCAACCGTGATGCCTTTGTGGTCGTTCCATAATGGTCAATTCCGCTCTGCCATCCGACTGTCTTGCCATATCGTCGTCACACAGCCTTCGTCGTACATTAGTTGTCGCACTATCCCCGTCATGCGCTCGTCGTCAATCAATTGGCCTCATGCCGTTGTCATGTTGTTGTGGTCACTGCGGCTTCGTCGAGCGCTCATCATGTATCCATCGTTGTACTGCCATCGTAACGCTATCGTGGTCGTTCTAACACCGGCACTCTTGCTTTGTTTTACGACTTTTCTCATGCCGTCTTCATCTTGCTATCGCCGGCATACAGCCTTCGTCTTGCAGTACTCATCACGCCATGGTCGTCATCCACACGTTGACATTGCATTGTTCTCGTACCGTTGTCATGCTTTCGCCATCACTGCATAGTCGTCATACAGTTGTCATGCGCTCGTGGGCATACCATCATTGTTATGCCATAGTGGTCGTTTGCTCAACGTCGTTTTGACTTCGCCATTGCGTTCCCGTCATGATGCCGTCACGGTTACCCAGTAGTCACCATATCGATGTCGCTATGCCATCGTCCACACGCTGTTGTTCTAATATCTTCATCACTACACATAAATCATCGCATTGTCATCCTTGCGCAGTCGTCGTCATACGGCCTGCGTTGTTTCATCGAAGTCATATTTTTCCCATCCAGCGTGATCACCTTATCGTTAGTCCGTCCAGATTATGCCTCCGTTTGCTTACTATCGTCGTCATTGGGTCGTCGTCAGACAGCCTCTGGCACGCGTCCGCTGTCATATCCTTGTCGTAATGCCATCATTTTTTTATTCGGGGTTTTACGTGCCAAAACCACTTTCATATTATGAGGCACGCCATAGTGGAGGACTCCGGAAATTTTGACCACCTGGGGTTCTTTAACGTGCACCTAAATCTAAGCACACGGGTGTTTTCGCATTTCGCCCCCATCGAAATGCGGCCGCCGTGGCCGGGATTCGATCCCGCGACCTCGTGCTCAGCAGCCCAACACCATAGCCACTGAGCAACCACGGCGGGTTGTAATGCCATCATGGCCGCGCCATCGTCGTCATTCCAGCTCCGTCATCCTGCTCTCATCTTACCGTCGCGGTCAGCTGTCGTCGACAAACACTCCTCGTCTTCCCACTGTCCTTGTGTCATCATTGTCGCACTGTCGCCTTTGTGGCATCGTCATCATTACAGAATCGAATCTCATTGTCCTCAGGCCACCACCATCCTACCACATTTGTCGTTCCATAAACGTCACTCCTTGTTCATCATTTGATCGTTGACAGTGCGTTGCCGTCAGACAGTCATCGTCATGGACAACCTTACGAACCGAGTGCCATACCAAAGCATGACCGACAACGCAAACAGTATATGTAGAAATGACAGAACTCTCGCAGATTTCAAATAAACGTGGCTTCAGCAATATGTCGTATTGGTACAGTGTTTCAATGTTATCGCATTACCATCGACAGACTTGATGAGATAGGTTCTGTCGCAATTCTCTTTTGTTTTTAACGCGATCGCATGAAGGGCCCATGTCGCAGAAAACCCGATGTCGCTGTCGGCGTCGGCCGTGAGCGAAAACTTCCGTACATATTTTGTTATATATATATATATATATATATATATATATATATATATATATATATATATATATATATATATATATATATATATATATATATATGCCACGCCATGCTATATGACATTCGTTATACCCGGGTTATATTTCCACACCATTTTCTCACTAATGTTTCTCACAACTTGTCTTACGCTCTTGAGAAAGTTATCTCTAGGGATTTTCAGAATTACAGCGCAGACCAATCTCATCCAACGAAACGCTGACAGCTCATGCATTTTATGTTAAATCTTCGCAGACGTAAATGTTAAAACTGCGAAACAATATTAGAAACCTGAAAAAGATGTAGTTTTGCTTCGGCGCGGCTGCGCACAAACTCCGGGATCGGCCCGCTCACAAAGCCGCGTTTCTAACCAAAAGTTCGCCTTCGTGATAGTATTCGCCGCCATCGTTTTCCTGTAATCATTATGGTCGTATAAGCTGTAGTAGCCGTAAAGTGGGAGAAGCTGTCAAAGATCTTTGAAGGTTATCGTGTTCCATTCTCAAAGGCGAAGCTTAACCACCTCTGGCAGAAAATTACTTTGCCGCGTGGGTTACCCTACTCGTCCACGGTACGCGGGAGAAGAACTGGAATCTCTGACCAGAGTCCTTCGTGAAAGGATCATAGTAGCCCCAATCCCGAAGAACATGAGTCCAAAATACCACCAGGGACGTAGAAGTGCTCGAGCTCGAAAGTTAATGCAGCAATTCGATGGAAACCCGGATACAGTCTACACAGATGTCGCTCGATGTGGTGCTTACAAATACGCCCTCGCAGTGGTAGGAGCGGCCGCAAATCAAGGGCTTGTGACTTGTGCCACGGCTAGAGTTGCATCTGCGAATACCGCAGAAGCTTCAGCCATCGCGCTAGCTATTAAAACTAAGGACGCTCTGGGACAATCGTCGATAACTCTTACAGATTCCCAAGTCGCATGTAGACTATTCCTCACCGGGAGGCTACCACACAGCACCACTCACCTATTAGGATCCAACCTAACGCAGAAACACGTGATCATCTGGTGCCCGGGTCACGCAGGACTCGAGGGCAATGAGAGAGCGGACGGCGCAGCTCGTGCTTTTGTCAACCGAGCGGCTGACCACTCCGACGAAAACCCCTTTTTACCACGTGACATCCTTGAGCACCAGCGGCGCGAGCGAAGACAGTACAGTCCACCACACCCTGACCTATCCAGGCAGGACTCTTATGACTGGCGCCGAATACAGACGCACACATTTCCAAACCTTTATTTGAAAAATGCCATTCACCCAACGCTGTACAGCGCTCGCTGTCCTTGGTGCGGAGGCCGGCCAACTCTCGCCCACATTACGTGGGACTGCCAGAACAGGCCACCCAAAATTAATACACCAAAAATAGCCGGCAAACTTTCGGGAAGGGAGCAGTGGGAGACTTGGCTCGCCAGCGAGGATCGGGAGATGCAACTAGCGCTTCTCGACCAAGCACGGCGGACCGCTCAAGCCAGTGGGGCCCTGGACAAGGGGCTCCACCCACTCGCTTTCTGCATTTTTTTTTCTTTTAAATAAACGTTTTGATATATATATATATATATATATATATATATATATATATATATATATATATATATATATATATATATATATATATATATATATATATATATATATATATTAAGCGCACTCCAAGTTTTCTTTCTTTTTTTGTATGTGTAGGTCACGGACAGCATAGCAAAAAAAATCTGTACACCACGGTAAGTAGTAGATGGCAAAGGAAGCGTTAGAAATGCTGCTTCTATTTATACCAAAGATCCGGGGGTTGCTGAACAGGTGGCTATTGCTCTAGCACTAATTGATTCTAGAAGAGTTTTGGTGTTTAGCGACTCGCGATCTGCGATTACAGCCTTCTCGAGAGGACTTGTTGCGGAACCGGCTAACAGACTGCTGCAGGGTAGGGATATCACTTCGCATACCGTTACTTGGTTCCCGGCGCACATGGGGACAGTGGAGGGAGCCCCGCGTAACCTCCACGAGGTGGCGCACAGGGAGGCACGAGGATAAGTGTGCCATGTACTCCCTGAAGGGGCTGGATCTCCCGCTCCTGAGTACAGGGACCAACTGTTAACCTACAACGAAATCACTAAGCACTATTACTTAGGGCGCAGGGCATTCCCGTTGCCACATCCTAAATGAAATAGGCCGCAGGCGGTTACATTAAGGCTTCTGCAGACACGGACGTACCCTAACCCGGTCATCATGAATAAAATTAATCCGGACTGCGGGGTTTCAGTCTATTGTAGTAAGTGTGGGGGTTTGCTCGATTTACAACACATGCTGTGGCGCTGCTTGGCGTTGGCCGGTGATGGTTCTCGAGGTGAACAGTGGTGGCAGCGAATGCTGCACAGTGAAGTGCTGGCGGACCAACTCAGGGCTGTCCAGAGGGCCCGTGTGATGGCAGACGGGCTCGGCCTCTCTGTACCGACGTGGGAGCGGCCCGCATCAGTCCCAGACTGATCCCTCAGGACCTAAATAAAGTTCTTCATACCATACCATACCACGGTGTAAGTGCTCCGGTTACATTTACTGTGTTTATGTTGATGTATTTTTGCTCCATTTCACCTTTCTAGTTGGTACGTACGTAACAGTGGTGTTTAAAAAGTATTTGTCTGTCACTGACTATTTTTTTACCGTGATGACGGCAAGCCAGGCCAAATGACCTGTATCTCTACCTTAATTTTCTGCATGTCCGTGCGCAAAAAAGTAATTTATTCACTCGAATAGAGCATGTACTGAATAGGTTGCTGTATAGGCTTTCGTCAGCGAATTGTGAGGCTTGGGCGTATAACATCGAGAACTACCAAAGAAAAGGAAGTGTTTCAGCTGTCGGATGCAGACGCAGCTGGAAATGCTCTCGGTTCTGGCTTCATTTTCATAAACTTTGTTCCAGTTTCCTACTCTTTCTAGCGAAGTTTTGCTCACGGTGATTTATTACCGTAACCAAGTTTAACCCTATGGATAGTATTAGTCTTGTCTATGTAGCAAATTTGTTGCTTTCTTTATATATGGTATCCTGGCATTATGCCTTTCATCGAACGTAACCCTCAGCGACTGGGACATGTCAAAAGGAAAAAAAGTAAAAACCGAGGCAGAAAGAGAAAGAAAGCATATCATGGAAATGAAACAACACCAAACACGGGCAAAGCCTACTATAACGTACATGCACGGTCACAGTGCGATACAGTATGCAAAACACGCGAACGTCGCATCCCAGCTCTCGTTCCCGTTTAATGGGAAGGTATTAAATAGAGACCTTTAGCGTGTCCGGTAATCGGGAAAGCGCGGGCGGGTTTCCGGTTTAGCGGGGGCCTCAAGCGGAGCGACCAGATCGGTGGCGCCAGCTGGTGGCGCAAAGCTCAACCACACAAACACAGAGCTAATTACTATGTTCTGCTTAGCTGCTGGCGTAAATTTTCGACAGTGGCGTAATCGTGTTCACAATTACGCCGCTGCCAAAAATTTGCACGAGTGGCGAAGCAGGATATGGTGAGCTACTGCAGTTTTAGCTCTGCGTTTGTCTGGTTGAGCTCTACAACACCAGGCGGCTTCACCGCTCACGTTTACGCCCCAACCATCCGGTAATCCGCCCAAACCGCTCCCGTTTACCGGAATAGCGTACAAGCTAAACGTCTCTAATGTCACGTTGGCGTTTCGGACAACGGCAAACAAGGACGCAGAATTTGCTAAGCTGGCTGTTTCTCTTCCCTACTTATTACCTTCTCTACATTTTACTAGACTCCTGAAAACGCTACATCAATTAAACAGAGTGGTCTACTCCACAGAGGGTTCCGGCGAGGCCGAACGGAAAGTGGACTCCTAGACACGCTGTAAATGTCTGAGTTATTCCTGTCCCTCTTACTATTTCTTTGACTTATTTGGTCCTTTCTGCTATAAAGCCGTACGAAGAAGCTCCAATTAAGACCTTTTCGGTGTGCGCTACTTCAAAACAAGACTCTAGCCCGGCTCTGTGAAGATAGGAATAGAGTCGCTCTCGAACTGCGAAACGAGGACTGCTGTGGCTTGTGTAGAGTAGCCAGCCTCAAAACTACAAGCGTGGTCGTACACTTTCGTTAAAAAACTTGGACGGTCTTGCACCAAATGCCACAGAATCGAACAATATGAGACGGTTGTCGAGCTACGGGCGTTGCCACTCTTACAGGATACGAAGAAACCTGTACTTCCGCAAGTGCCTTCAGCTCGAAACCGCTGAGTGTAGCAATCCGTACAGGAACGCTGACTATGCAGGCCGTGCAACGTTATTCTCTCTAAAACAGTGCCTCTGCAGAAGTATGCAATGTACAAATAAAGAAGGTGCCCCGCTATTCGCTACCACTGTTCCGTCAGTTTCCCCTCCCCCTGCCAACCCACCCCTTCTGAACTTCACCCCCGCCGCGGCGAATATACTTGCAATCGATCCAGATTTCTGCGAAACTAAGCCTTTTGCTTCTTCATAGTTGCCATCTTCTGGATGTTTGCACCGTCAGCTTTGCGAAACTTCTATCGCCTCTCTGCTTTCTTCTGCAAGTTGGTTCACTACTAATAATATGATCACTGTCCTTTATCTGTTTCATTTTAAAAGTGGCCCCCGAGCCGCGCACCAGGAAGCAGCCCTTGTTCGATTCCACTGAATATGTGGTTTGTGCCGCTGTTAGCCCAGAGAAAAGGAGAGCAGGTCTTTGAGGCAGTTTCGTAAACAGTCAGATAAATATTTCGACATGTTCTTGGGAGGGTTTCGCTTTTAAATGTGGGTTTGTCTAAGTGCTATGGAGGACGAGGTACTTGGATTCTCGCTTAGCAAACACCTAAGATTCCGCCCAAACGAGATCACAGAGGGTGATACAGAGTTTGTATTGGCGAACCGAAAGTTTCTCGTCGTCTGTGTTTGACCCGCATCACTCAGGTGCAAGTAAGATCATGTTTGCCGCGTCATAGTGCAAGGTCGTCGGCAGACGTGAAGAGTGGCTGCCATATGGGCACCCTGTGCGCATGCGCTTCGATGCAGTGAACAAAAACTGCAGCATAACCAGCAAATAAATATTCAAGGAGCGCTATAACGTAAAACTGTTCCAAACTTTTCTGTTCCAATTCTGCAATCAGCCCTCCGCGATTCGCCAAAAACTTTTTGGGCCACTCCCACTTCACCTGTCTGTCACGTGACGTCACGAAAACCGCGATAGCTCCGCATTTGATATGGCGTGCACAAGCTGCTTATGCATGATTTGACCGAACAAAAGTAAAATAGTTATTTCTGATTGCACACCTTTACGCCACCAACCCTCGGCTGTTGGTCAGAAGTTTTCGGGTCGCACCCACTTTACCTGCCTCTCACGCGACGTCACAAAACCGCAAGAACTCACCGCGTCAAAGTGACGTGTACACGTTAAGGATGCATTAATATGCCGAACAAAACCGGATTTTTTTTTTGAATAGCCGCAGGCTGCCCCATTCCGAAAGGAATAAAAGATGGCTGCTGCCGATTGCTCAGGCATTGGCTCTAGCACCAGCCGGAGAGCGTGGCTTCATTTGCGTGTAATAAAACTTCTTCCGTGGCCATGTAACGTTTCGAGCACCTTCCGCACATTTAGGACCTCGTTCTGCCAGCTCTTCTTTGCTGAGGATCCATTTTAGCGTCATTCTTCAGCTTCCGTTACATGCGGCCGCGATTGTCGACGAGCCACCGCAAGCAAAGTAACGGAAAGCGGACCAATCGCAGACTCCGGCACACCTTCATCAAGTTATTGATTTTCAGTGAAGTGGCTCGGCCCCATTGAATCCCTCTCCACTTGAGCGTGCTCCTCACCTCTTGTGAGCCAATTAGATAAGACAAGCCGCTCAGTGTAGGCAATGTTATCCGTTTTTCAAGCAAACAAAATTGACCTCCTGTGAACGAGTAACGCGTTTGATTGGTCTGTTCAGACAACCCTTCGTAGTAAGAACGTCTAATTCGTAGTAAGGACATGTCATTATTCATTGCGCTACTGTCAATATCTGTATTGCTTGTGAAGATTGCGTTAAACAATACAAGGAATAGTGCGATTCTCCCTTCTGTTTTGAGACCACAGTTAAGAAATTCAGCGCTCGATTTCCGACGCAAAGAACACAGAAGGGAGCGTTTTGCACGTTCAGTTTGAAAATGCCTATTCCAGTGCGCACACAAAAAAATTTGAATGCAGTCAAGTTTGGCCGGAAACACAAAATAAATGGATACAGAAGACAGACTTTCTCAATTGAGATGGCAACATTTTTTTTCTGTTTCCCAGCCGGCGACTCACGTCTGTCGCGTAGAAGTTGTAAACATGCAACTATGACAAAGTTAAGCACATAGCCTGCAAAGCAGCCATATGCTCCGCACGTCCTAGCTGTACAATGTTTTGTTTTGTTTTCTTCATTTTGAAGTAGTTTGAACCTCTGAGAATACATCACTGAATGCGTGACATCCTCCGAAAGAAGCTGAAACTACTTTGTTTACAATATTTGCAAAAGTTACCTTCTTTTTTGTAGGATGGTTTAGGCATCCATGCTTGGAGCTTCTGGACAAGCACACAAAAAAGTACACAATCAAAACTACTTTCATCGCTTGAACTTAATGGCAATGCCGAATAGTAGGGCCGATTGGACAGCGTGTCGAACACCACCGTGCGTGCTGGAAACCGATAGGTGACACTGCGCTAGCAGTAGCTCGCAAATTGAAACTAATCTAAGCAATACCTTGTGTGGCGATATAGTACAGATGTTTGTATTTGTGTCAGTGGAACATTCCCGTGTCGCGAACATACCATGGGAAGCAAAAGCATGTCATGCGCTTCCAAGTGCACCTAATGTATTTTATGAAAAACGTGTTCACTATAGTAACTAACTTTAACACGGGCATTACAGAATTGTTTCTATAGTTCCCACACGGTATGCACTATTACATAATTGATCCTTTTTTATTTCCTGCTACGTATGCATACGGCAAGGCATGCAATGTTTTTGTGTGTGTTGCAATCAGCATGTCATCCTGTATATTACCACCCTTTCGTTGGATGGGGATATGTGAGGGTGTAGTTAGTGCAGCTTTTTTCGCCGTCTCCACTTCTTTCCTCTATGTACACTGCTGAGTGGAATAATAAAAACTGATTTTTGTATGTATGTATGTATGTATGTATGTATGTATGTATGTATGTATGTATGTATGTATGTATGTATGTATGTATGTATGTATGTATGTATGTATGTATGTATGTATGTATGTATGTATGTATGTATGTATGTATGTATGTATGTATGTATGTATGTATGTATGTATGTATGTATTGATTGATTTTTTCCTTGTGAAAATAGGGGTGTTTTGTTTCCCTGAGTGTCACAAAAAAATTCGCGCTTTCTGCTGCGTTCTTGGGGAAATTTCTTGGCAAGATGGCATTTCAGCTTTCGGGTCCTTCAATATAGCACAAGGCACTGTTACGCAATTGCCTGGTTTAACAAGAAAGAAAAAGTGCTCGCTTCGTCTGCGCCCTTTTGGATACTGACATTGCACATATCGGTGAGCAGTAGAAACGAATTTCGAAGGCCATGATTTACCTTAAGCAAACGAGACTACGTCACTGCCATCACGTTTCAGACGTCACTTAGGTCAGGAGGCCGATAGACAATGTCGGCTTGGCATTTATCGGGTCGACTAACCAAGAAAGAAGCAGTGCCTAGTGCTCCATAGAATGATTCGAAGCACAAAATGCGATCTCGCTGCGAAATTTGAGCTAGAACAGAGAAATTCTAAGCGCGGTGTTTTTCTTTATTTCGTTTATTCATGTTCGGGGAAGAACGCAGGTCTCTCCAACTCGCTGCACTAAAAAAGACGAAATGCCGGCACTTGAACTAGCGATGAGGAAAATGAACTCGCTACACCTCTGATTATTCGCATATATGTGTCTTGAGTGCTCTTGAGTAAGTCAAGCTATATGTGCGGGTTATATTGTCGTGAAAACTGTTGTCTCAAGCGTCAAATCTTCGTCTTCCTGGTTTTCTGCAGTGCTTGGACGTGCAAGGTGGCTCTTACAAGCTATATAGGTTTTGTCGACACAAACACGCCCAGCACCTTAGGTGTCTGAGCTACCATATGAGCTTGTGCAATGACTAAACTGTCTATTACCCCGCCGCTACGGTGGTCGGAAGCCGAGAACATCGTCACGAGCCTTATGCTCGTCCAAACGTAACAAGCCATATGAATGACGCTACGGGCCGTAATGAAAAGCCTGGAGCCTTGCAAGCGTCACAAAACTTCATAAAGCCGGCACGTTTGGTTCTCCCCAACTCAGAATCAACTTCAGCGAATTCAGGAACGATGGCTGATGGTGAAGCCGAGACCAAGAAACCTCGCCTAGAATACGGCAAGTACGATGATAGAACATCGACTTATGAGCTAAGTGATGAAGAAGAGATGGGTGAAGATGCACCGTTTACTGTGGTCACGTATAAGAAAAAGCGAGCCGAAGGCATTCCGGTTGTCTTTCGCCCAACAAATGAAGGTACTACTTTTTGGCAAGTAAATCCAAACCGAGTGTCTGCCGAAATAGTTTCTGCTGCCAAAGAGAAAGTACAGTCTTTCAGGACGACCAGAGATGGAAGTTTCAGTGTTAGCGTTGCTTCCTTAGCATCGGCGAAACGCCTTTTGATGCTCTCAAGTGTAGGTGGCCTGGAAGTCAAGCCATTCATCCCAGAGTCGTACACGCGAAACGTTGGGAAAATAAAACATGTGCCTCTGCAGTACACAGACGATCAACTCCTAGACTTCTTGAAAGACGCAGGAGTTATATCGGCACGCAGACAGATAAGGTATTCCCGCCAAGAAGATGGAGCAGTGAAGTCATATCCACTTCACACGGTAATCCTGACTTTCAGAGACGACCGCCCTATTCCTGGAAGAATTTACTTGGGTTTCACCAGTCACCCTGTCGAGGAATACCTAGGACCCGCACTTCGCTGCTATAATTGCCAGAGATTCGGGCACATGGCGAAAACCTGCCGTAGCACACGCAGATGCAAAATCTGCTCAGAAGACCATGACCACAAGCAGTGCAAGTCACTTCTTCAACCTAAATGTGCGAACTGTGCGGGGAACCATGCCGCCTCCTTCTCAGGCTGCCCACAGAACAAAGCAGCGGCGCAAATGCGTCGACATGAACTAATTCATGGAAGACAACCGCGACGCAATGAACCCGCACCAAACCTCGAGATTGTTCATCCAGTGCCAGATCACCCACCTCAGCGGGCACCGGAACCACCACAGCCAAGAGCACCAACAAGATATCCCTACTCTAGAGAACAACCAACAGTGCAATCAAGAGACCAATCAAGAGGATCACAGTCAAGCGCCCAGTCCTATGCATCAGTACTACGGAAACGCCGAGGACAACAGGCAGAAAGTAATACACAAGAAAGCTCCTGTACTCCCACACATTTCTCTCAGCGACCTTACGCATCTACTGCAGAAGTAACACCAGCTAATAGCGAACATACTACAGCATCGGTGACACAACTGATTTTGCCAATGCTTTTCGCAGCTCTTAAGGCAATCCTATCTGCTTTGCCGGAAGCAAACAGCCTACCAGAAGTAAAAGCCTTGTTGCCTCTAGAAGCACTGTTGTGTCAACAATCCGGGCCGAAACTGCGGCAGGCACTACATGAATAACCACTACAAAAATGTCTCCATATTTCAGTGGAATGCCAACAGTCTTCGAAGAAAGTGCGCTGACTTTCGTAAACTGCTTGTGCAATACAACTTCCCAATACTTTGCATTCAAGAGGCGGGAATCACTGACGGTTTTCGCCTCTCGAATTATGTGATATATAAGACTTCTCGTCAAGGTGCTGTTAGCAGAGTGCTCCTGTGCGTCAGAAAGGACCTACCATCTTATCAAATTCAGTCCAGTGATTCAGACTTCCCGGAATTCATCGCATGTAAAGTATCCTTTGGTAAGCTCTGTATAACAGTGATTAATCTATATCTACAACCTTCAAACCGGATTTCAGTAGAAGCGCTAGTGGATATATTCAAAATAGCTCATTCTAATGTATTTATAGGTGGTGACTTCAACGCACACAACATCATCTGGGGCAGTGATCACTGTGATGCACGGGGTAATGTTATTGAATGCGCCATAGATAAATGCAACTTGACTGTTTTAAACGATGGGTCGCCAACATTCCTTCGTGGATATAATTACTCAAGCTGCATAGATGTTACCCTGTGTTCACATGATCTAGTGAATGGTGTGGGATGGACAACAGATATGGAAACGCGCGGAAGTGATCATTTTCCCATTCTTGTTAACCACCCTAGCATGCACTGTGATATCAGGCGTTACAGCAGACTAACCAACTGGCAAGCTTTTCGATACCGCCTAACGGATCAAATTAACCAACATGCAACAGTGGAAAAATTTACAGAATTTTTGCAGGATAATATGAACATATGCACAAAGAAGGTCCCAATACCAAAAGACTATGCTGCAGTTGACGGAGAATATGAACACCTAAGAGCCATCCGACGCCGATCCGAAAGAGCTTACCGACGGAGCGGAAGTTTAGAAGCATACAGAAACGCTCAGAAAATACACAATGTAATGCGCAGACGAATGGAAAGCTTAGGCAAACGGCGCTGGCGCGATTTCTGCGGCACGCTGTCTCCTCACACGGCTGTCCCACGAATTTTTCTAGTAATTCGTTCTTTAAGCGGACCTGTAACACAAAGCTTCCCATTTCGTGCTCTCGCTGTAGCCCGGGACACGTGTGAAATAATAGTTGCAGATGAATTTTGTGAGCTCATTTCCAGATCTGCCTTTTCATCACAATGTGCAGAATTTGATATTTCAGTAGAGTTGGCTAAGCGAAAAATTACTGCTTGCTACTGGGCCCAACATCCTCAATTAGATCACACTTTCACATTAAACGAGCTCCAATGTGCAATTGCATCATGTCGCCAAAAGTCCGCTGCTGGGCCGGACGGCATTACGCACAATATGCTAAGAAACCTCGGACCGACAGGTACAAATGCGCTCTTAGACATCTATAATAACTTATGGATAGAGGAAACTGTACCTGACTCTTGGAAAGTCGCTCGAATCATACCAATTTTAAAACCTGGTAAGACGCCCTTGTGCCTTGAATCCTTCCGCGCCGTTAGTTTGACAAGTTGTTTATGCAAAGTAATGGAGAAAATGATTGACGCGCGACTTCAATGGTGGTGTAATGAAACGAAGGTGTTGTCCAACTACTTAGTAGGTTTTAGAAAACATAGATGCACAATGGATGCAATATTAGATATAGTAACCTGTGTGGAGCACGAGCGTGCACGTGGAAACATGACGATAGCAGTATTCCTAGACATCAAGAGGGCATTTGACACCGTTAGTCACGTTCATGTTCTGCTAAGCATGCTGGAACTTGGTCTGTCTGGCAGGTCCTTGCGATGGATTTCTGAATTTTTATCAGGTCGCAAAATATTTGTTCAGACGGGTGAAGGAAAGAGTGCTGAGCATATTGTCAAACAGGGAGTACCACAGGGAAGCGTACTCAGCCCCTTCCTTTTTAACTGCGTCATGGCTGATTTAACGCGAAGACTGCCATCACAGTTAAAGTTTTCACTGTATGCAGATGATGTGTGTATTTGGACATCTGGGTCTAAAGCTCAACTACTCCAGATGGCATTGCAAGACGGCATAAATATCATCAACCAATTTTTGAGAGAAAGAGGAATGGTACTATCACATGCAAAGACTGCTGTATTGCCCTTCACTCGGAGGGTGTTAAAAAATTTCACTCTTAATCTGGAAGGACACCCTCTAATGATTGTCACACAGCATCGATTTCTTGGCATAATACTTGATAGGCAGCTATCCTGGGCACCCCACTTAAAAAAACTCGAAAACGAGGTCAATGCCATAGTGACTGTACTTCGCAGACTTGCAGGCACATCATGGGGCGGATCAGTATCGTCCATGCTGACTGTTTACAATGCATTAATACGACAAAAAATTGCATATTCCGCGCCCATCTTACACGGACTTTCCCACACGTCAGAAGAGAGACTTTAAAGACTTTTAGCTAGAGGACTACGCCTATGTCTAGGAGTTCCACGAGCGACTTCGAGTTCTCTTGTAATAGCTGAGGCTCGCCAATCACCATTTCCAGTTATGCGAACTACAGAAACATGCCGGCATTATTTCCGCCTTCAAACCCAGCATAAAAACCACCCATTGGCTCCAGACATAATGAAACGTGATAGAAGTTATGTTCATATAGAAATTCAAAAAAATCTTCACATATTGCCAGAAAATGAATTTTGGAGCTCAGACATCGAATATCCTCCATGGCTGCTTACAGTTCCAAAAATTGAATTGTCAGTAGAAGGGATATTCAGCAAAAGAGACATATTCATTCAAGCTGCTCAACAACTAGCACTATACCAGATATATATGCGGTATTCAGGATACACACACGTCTATACAGACGGCTCCAGTACAGCAACCTCTTCAACTTCATCATTCATTATACCTCACCTAAACAAACGAGAATCATTTAGGTTATCTCGTGCGACTTCGTCCACAACGGCTGAACTGTTCGCAATCCTATATGCGGTAAAATTTATATTGTCAGCAACAGAAGCGCAAAAATGGGTAATTTTCAGCGATTCACAGGCGGCTCTAACATCACTCTGCAGCACAAAGGGGAAAACATTCAGCGACAGTATAATATATGAAACACTTAAATACCTCACAAAGGCAAGCGAAGCAAAACATGCAATAGCATTCCAGTGGATACCAGGGCATTGCAAGATTCCTGGCAACACAGCAGCCGATGAAGCAGCACGACAAGCGCACCTGAAAGATGATACGGTTCCGCTCCCAATATCAAAGAATGAATTACGCTGCATTATAAGGACAACGTCTTTCAACATGTCTAGAAACACTTGGTTTGACCAGAATTCCAAGAGCTCTGACTTATATCATACTGATCCATTTATTGAATTCAAAATTTTCATTGTCATTAGATAGAACTATGGAAACGCTTATTCATCGATTAAGGCTAGGCACTGCCTACACAAAGCATTTCTTACACAGAATTGGCCGAGCGGAAACCCCCGAATGTGATTGCGGATTTGTAGATGAAGATATATATCACCTCCTTCTAGATTGCCCACATCACGACACACCAAGATGCCGACTTAAATCAGCGCTAAGTAAATTAGACCGCAGACCTTTCAGTTTAAGGAAACTTTTGGGCCCTTGGCCAACAACGGCCTTGCAGAAGAGCGCTTTAAAAGCACTAAAGACTTTCTTTGAAGACAGCGGCATCGCTGGACGCTATTAGTGCTTTCATTGTTCTGTTCATTTCAATGTGACCCTATATATCCATCTGTTTGGGAATTATGTTATGTTGACTGCTTTGTTGTGACTGTATGTGCTAATATATTTACACGATGTATATACCACCCGCTGACTAGACAATGTGTTATTAGACAACAGTATCGTTTGTACTTTTGAGACTTTCGACTACATAAGTGTGGAGACATTTGTCATGTATATTGTATGTACCCGCTGACCCGCTGACTAGAAAATGTGTTATTAGGCGACAGTATCGTTTCTACTTTTGAGACTTTCGACTACATAGGTGTGGAGACATTTGCAATAGTCTTTCTGTGGAAACGTTGCTTTATAAGTCCTGGTGCTTGTGTGAAATGACTATTTGATATGTAACCGTGAACCCTGAATGATGTATGACGGAACCACCCAAGAGATAAGGAGTAGCCGGCGCCTTAAATTGCGCGCCAACATCTCCTTATATCATATCAATAAAAAAAAACTATATCTAGACACAAACACTATCGCGCTTATACGTCCGACTAAAAGAGTTTCAGCGCTGCCGGCAAGCGCAAACCGGCCCGGTAACCAGCCACCACCTTACGCGAAAGCTTACCTTCCTCCCCGAATTCGACGCCTCGCGCTTTTTCGCAAGGTACCAAAACACACAAAAATGTTTCGTGTCCTTGCTTGTTTGTTCCTCCTTCGTAGCATTACCTGCTACGACTATATTTCAAGCAATGTTTGCTGAATCCGTTGTAAGGAACATCTCCACGATTGTCGTGCTCGTATTAACTCTCGACAAGACTGCCGTCTGTATTGTTTGCATCATTGAGCTTCTCATACGCTTCTGTGTGAACCACAAGACCGATCGCACACCATACGTGCTCCTACGCCGCTTGCTCGTCTTAGTCCTTGTATCATGTAAAAAAAAAAGATCATCTGAGTGCCTACCCTCCCAACCAACGGACGTTTATGTAGAACACTGATTCAATGCGTGCTTACAACATGACAAGCAATGAGATATCTCGCAGTTTGACCACTTCAGGTAGGCGCCCTATTACTGTGCAGAAAACGATCCGATCATGGTTGCGTCCCAACGAACAGGTTACCTCTCAGGATCCAATGGAATTTTATCGCAGACAGGGATTCGTTAAACCTTCACGAAAAGTGATTTATAGGCATTGAAATTGTCTCTTTGTTGTCATGAACTGCTGATGTTTGTTTTGTTCTCGCACCCCTTTCTCTATGATTCGCGGACCAGCTCTGCTAGGAATTTATGTCAATATAGACTTTTGAGTGTCTTCTCTACTTTGAGCTTTTTTAATTTTTGTCGTTTGTTCTTAGTTTGTTGATACTTTCTGGATGGCCGGCACCTACTGTGACCCAAACTGTTTATTTTTCAAGTTTAGAATAATAAGTGGAATAAAGTGCGTTTTTTAGCGCTCAGAATTACGCGCTAGCTTGGGGATGTGTTTGAAGCTATCTGTAACTTCACTCAAGCAACAAAACGTATACTTTGCTAATTCTTAGTTTCCTTAATACGAGTATATCTAATAGAACTTTTCTAATTTCTTATCCCTCTGAATATTTGAAGGAAGCTCCTTTTAATTTACTTCAAAAATAATCGTTTGTTCGTCTGGTCTCGCTTCTCAATTACTATGTTTCAAAGGCTCATGCCCATCACTGCCGTGGTCACTGACCACCCAAATTTGAATCACGCTCCTTTTACGTAGGGGTCCTTTCATCTTCGGTCGTGCTGTCGTCATCTAACTACTATTCAAGTCATGGTTGCCTTCATTGTCGATATCATCCTCACCGCTATAGTTCCCGCTGTTCCTTCGTTCTTTATATCCTTAGAATTGCTGTCATCGTAGTGCTGACAGGTAGCTGACAGGTCAATTGCTGACAGGTAGTGACCGCGGATCCGGATCATGGGACTGAAATATACAGAAGAATAAGAATGGGCTGGGGTGCGTTTGGCAGGCATTCTCAGATCATGAACAGCAGGCTGCCATTATCCCTCAAGAGAAAAGTAAACATAATAGCTGTGTCTTACCAGTACTCACCTACGGGCAGAAACCTGCAGGCTTACGAAAAGGGTTCTACTTAAATTGAGGACGATGCAACGAGCTATGGAAAGAAGAATGATGGGTCTAACGTTAAGGGATAAGAAAAGAGCAGATTGGCTGAGGGAATAAACGCGAGTTAATGACATCTTAGTTGAAATGAAGGAAAAGAAATGGGCATGGGCAGGATATGTAATGAGGAGGGAGCATAACCGATGGTCATTAAGGGTTACGGACTGAATTCCAAGGAAAGGGAAGCGTAGCAGGGGGCGGCAGAAAGTTAGGTGGGCGGATGAGATTAAGAAGTTTGCAGGGACAGCATGGCCACAATTAGCACATGGCGGGGTAGTTGGGGAAGTGCGGGAGAGGCCTTTGCCCTGCAGTGGGCGTAACCAGGATGATGATGATGATGATGATGATGATGATGATGATGAAGCTTCAACCATTCAGCAGTTGACATAAGCAAGAGATGTTTAGAGCTCTGGTCGAAAAAAAGCAGGGAAGAGATTGGTTGAACCGGATCCGTTACAGGAGTAGGTAGCAGCACAAGGTAGAAATATCTTTATTGCTAGGACGTCGCACTGCTAAGCACGGGGTCACGTGATCAAATCGCGGCAAAAGGGGCCTCATTTCGATAGAGGGGGAATGCAGAAACATCCTTGTACCGTGCATTGAATGCACGTTAAAAAACCTCCGATGGTCAAAATCAGTGCGGACTCCCGCACTCCGGCGTGCCTCATAATGATATGGTGGTTTTGGCAAGCAATAAAGCCAAAATAGATTAGAAACATGCATAGCATGCCTGCTTAAGTCAAGCAGGCTAACTGAGTCACCACCCCATTTCAAGAAGGATGCCAATTATTCATTATGATCACCGATTTTGGTCCGAAACTAATGAAATATTACATAATTGTACTTGAAATGTTTGCTGCACCTTCTGCTTGGATTTGATTGAAGTACTTGAAGTTTGTTTTTGTTCATTTCCAATGTAAACAAATCGTGGAGAAAAGGACTAAATGTGCTATTCACACCTGACTCAGTCCTCGAAAAACATTACCGATACTTGTAGCCATCTTGTCTCTTTTATTTTTATTTGATTTTTTTTTGCATTTACGACTGATGTTTCGAGCAATGTAAGACTGCTTTCAGCGTGCAAGAAACGCCATGTTGGCACAGGACGTTCGTTGCACGAATTTCGTCCTTTCTATATCTTCCCGTGTGCCAGATCGCTGCGAAAACTTTCCGAGGTGCCCACGTTATGACGGTGTTATGTTTCTTTTGTTGATGTCTTTATGGTTTCTTCCAATAAATGTCAGTCAAAACAAAACACGTTGAAACATAACAGCGTCAAATGTACACAGACATCCATTTTTCCCTGCACATCATCGCTTTCATCACTCTTAGTGTTCACATCGCACCTATACATCGACTAATGGAAACCATTCTCGAAGGCCGCAAGCGATCAGTTACCGCTGCAGCCACCGTGCTTGCTACATCGCTCACAGCGAGGGGTGCAGCTGAAAACAACATGGCGTTAGGTTTCTGGAAAACCAAGCGGCAACAATTCCAAGGGCTACATCCAACAATCTGTGGAACTTGAGCAAGAAAAGAGCTGTAGTAAGTGGATAGTATTTATTTTCCCAAAATGGGTAGGGAAAATGGAGACCAAAGTACACTCTCAAAGCGTTTACCTTTCAATCAGTAGCCTTTGTTTGCGTGAGCTCTGTGAGCACTACGTCCCACAAGAACCAGCGCCGACGTAATTAAGTGTTTACTTTCTAAAACGCCTCTACGTTAGCGTCACAGTTGTCCCTCGTGCTTTTCCTGTACGAGCCTAGGCTGTGGCAGAGCCTACCGCTATCTCTACAAGACAAGACACCGCCGCCAACCCTGGAGGAAGGGACAAAGAAGCATATAGGTTCACATGCTGTACACTTCTACTAACACAAATGTGGGAGCGTTAGACTGCTAACAAGAGTGTGTCAGCTTCCCTGGATGAGGCAGGCCTTTACGGAGAGATATTTTGGAAGGTTTTAGATGATCTAGAGGGGTGCTGCCTCCCTCGTCTTGGTTGTCCAGAGCATATGTTCGTGTTCACGTGCGAAGTACTGAATTTGTTCATTGTTATGCGGATGCATTTGTACTCCAGGGATACGAACTGTCAGCTAGAAAGCGGTCACAAGGTAGCTGTAGCAACCAAGAAAGTGCGTCTTTTGTGAATATCGATGCAGCATGCTTAGATTCATCAATCCGGCGTTGTACCGATCCTATTCTCTTTTTTCATGTATACATAAAACCACATGCCGCAAACGAAAAGACTCACTCTCCTCTTCAATCACCTATTAGCTGATTTTTAGAGTGCACAATGTAAAAAGGTTATTCTTTGAACGTTTAGTGTCATGAAGAGCAGCAAAAAGAAAAAAAACTGGCAGAGTCGGCGGCGCGCTGCTGCCTTCCGTAGCCAACCGGGCCAACCGTTGCGGCAGCGCCACCACGCGAGGGGAGACGGCAGAGGGTCACGTTCCCGCGCCGCTCTCAGGCGGAGTGTTAAAACTGAAAAGTATCTAGTAGCGATGATGTATTCTGTCTGCATGGCGCAGCACTTCGCAATTATACCATTTTCCTACCTCTTTTTCTATGGTTTATTTTTTCCGTGTTGAGGGCGCTAGCGCACCGCTAGCGCACAGCACGTGCGCAATGAACATTAGATAATTGGCTTACCAGGCTTTCTCCGAGGCAACAAAGATAAAGCGTTTACGAAGTTGTTTTGACGGTGTCCACAATGACCACGCCGCTTATCGCGGCCTTCAACTGTCATGAACCCTCACGAAACATCGTAAAAGTGAGCGTTTTTTTTTCTTTTGTGCACTTCCGCATTGCATCTTTTGTTGTTTCGCTAGAGTCTTCCTTTGTCTGCCTAGCCGCTATGCTAATGACCCACCTCCGGGGGCTCTCTTGTTTACGTCTACGCTCTACACAAGTAGGGGCACAATGAAAACACGACGAACCTGGGCAACGTTACACCGTCCCTTACAGCCTTCACGCCCCTTTCCCTGTTGTTTCTATCTCGTTGCTTCAGCTGTGTCGACCGACTTGTCTTATTCAATTTATGTCCTATAGTTGGGTGGACGTTTTCTGCCCCTGTCTTACCTTCGAATAACTCACTTTCCCCAGAACACACAAACAAGAATGGCGCTCCCAGATAAAGTATTCCTGGATAGCGAATATCCCAGACCAGAGGGGTTTTCTCTGACACCGCCGAAAGCGGGAGACACATGGTCCGATTCGGTGGTGCTCGATCCGGCGTCTGACGCGCCAGAAGGGCAGCCTGAATCGAGATGTTTTGCCATGCCGAATCGCCGGATCGGACGCCTGGCGCGCGACAAACCGGGAAGAGTTTCACCGTCCGAAGCGCCCGACACCCGCACCGTTATTTAGCCGGAGCCAATGACAGCGCGGCTGGCGTGTGACGTTCTCTGACGTTCACTCCGCACAGGCGGCGCTGACTGGCCGGTATCTCGCCATCTTTCTTTTTTTTTTACCATGCCTGTTGCAGTTTGTTTCCGAGACGAAATAGCAGTTCACTAAAATTATCTGTAACGTGTGCCTGTTCTGCAAAGCAGCGCCTTGTACACTAGTACTAAGCTAGTGGCGAAATCGGGAGTGGCGATGCGAGGGCATTTCGCGGGCGGACAGCATGCACCGACCGTCTCAGCGAGGCTGCTCGCTTCGCTTGCACGTTTGCCTTTCGCAACGACTGCGTCAAGTAAACTAATTGTATTTCATTACGGGTGACCTAAATGCGCGGTGGTAATCGTTTTGACAAAGATAAGCGCTCTTCGACGAGCTCGGGCTGGATCGCCAGCGCCTTCGGCTGCAGCGTCCGCCTAGCTAGGCCTACCGGCCCTTTCGCTGGCTGTCAGCGGAGCCGTCGCGAAGTGTTCTGTCACTCGCAAGGGCGTAGTTTTATGGACAGTGTTCGCGTAAAGCGAAGCGGTGTTGAGCAGAGTTGTTTATATTGCGTCTTCGACGCGGATGTGAAGTCACCCGAGCGTAGAAGTGGGGGGTGGGGGAGGCGGGCTGGATCTGGGCGGAGCTTATACGCCCCGCTCGATCGTTCGGATGCACGCACCGTGTGCCCGGCATCGTCGTATGCCGCATGCCGCATGCCGAAGCATGCAGCGCCACACGTCAGATCGGACGCCGAATCGTACCGTGTGTCTCCTGCTTAAGCCAAGTGCCCGCTCAGGCTAGCTATAGTTTCGTTTTTGGTTTTGAGCATGGTTGTCATGCATTGATAAGTGTCCTCAAACGTCGAACGCTGTAAATCTCATTCGTATTTTTTCAAGGATTGAAGTGTTTACTTAGTTTTAATATTCTTATACAACCTACGCTTGCTCTTGAGAGAATTACGATGTATGTGTGTGTGGCTTGCGGAAGGGTTGGCAATATTAAAAAAATGAAAATAAAAATTTCACGCAGAAGAGCACGATGAAAGATAAAGCGGAACACGCAGAACCTTACTGTGCACAAGACAAACAAAATGGATACAGCGAAGTGAGAAAAAAGGGAGAAAAATATGCACACCCAGAACAAGTACATATTTTAACCACATGTCTAACTTGACCAATGAATTAATGCCCCCTGCGCACCTCGCGCAAGGTGTGTGCGTGTGCGTGCGCGTGTGTGTGTGTGCGCGCGTGTGTGCGTGTGTGTGTGTGTGTGTGCGCGCGTGCGTGCGTGTGTGTGTGCGTGTGTGTGTGCGCGCGTGCGTGCGTGTGTGTTTGTGTGTGTGTGTGCGTGTGTGCGTGCGTGCGTGTGCGTGCGTGCGTGCGTGTGCGTGTGTATGTGTATGAGTGTGTGTGTGTTTTATATGGTGCGTACCTGTGTCACGCATTTTGCACATCGTTTCATCTTATCGTACCCATCAGAAATAGTGCGCTAAGCATCTCGCCCGAATTTATATAAGAAAACGCTCTTTCTGCAACAATTTAAGATAAAAGATTTTATTGTAAAAATGTTTACAGCACTCCTTGCTGCCGCACGCAACCTAGAATCAATCTATCGCCAACAATCAATCGTATGTGCTCGTCGTCAAAGGCGACGTAAATTTGAGAAGAGCTGGTTGTGCCGCTCCCCTCGACTGTCTCCATTTTACATGTCCTCGCCTGTTACGCACTGCGAGTGTCGGATTAAGCCGAGCCGACAAGCCTACATGTGCTAGTTTCATTGAGCTCACCTGTCAAACGCTGTGGAACAATCTTGGCGTCGTCTTCAATGCCACCGAGCTAAACACCAGCGACAAAAATCAGCAATCCGCGCGTAACATTATCTCATGTTGACGTGATGCTTTGAGGTTATTCTGATATCGATTATTCAAAGGCGAGTAAACGCAAGCTCAATCGTATTAGACCATGTGACCCGTGCGACTGACTCGGTACTTCAGGATAACATAAATGCGGTCCCAAAGTTTCGCCACTGTTCCTGTCAGTTAAATCAATTGATTGGATGCTAGAATCTTCTTAGCTCAATTCAGCTGATAACTCGCGGGAGCAAGTTATTTTTGCAATGAGACGGTAATGGCCCGGCACATCATCAATGACGAACCAGCGATATGCGCAAGTTTGAAATCGCGGTGGCTATTCTTCTGCGATATTATCGGAGCATCGTTTGTGTCACCTCATGAGTGACTCGACGAGACACCAACTGAGACGAAGGCTGTTGTCCTTATCTGCCAAAGCCAACGTCCTCTACAAGCTTGCCTACCCGTTATCGCTGCAAGAGCTGAAACGACGGAGATCGCGACGTTAAGAAAGTTGGCTCGTATAACAATTCACACAAGGCCGGCAGCATGGCCGGCTGTCGGGTCGTCATCTCGCTCTGCGAGGTACACTTGCGGTGATGTTCGTTATTGTCACCCCGCCCTAACAAAGCGGCTGGTTGTCGTGTATTGTGAGTTTATTTGCTTACATTCGTTTAATGTAGCAGTGTTTTTGTATCTTTCTTGTAGCACTCGTCTCGCTAAGGCCTGTAGCAGAACACATGCCATCGCTGGCTCACAAAAAAAGAAAAGCTCATTTTATGCGGAAATGCTCTTTAAGTACCGGAATGGAATTTATATCCTCATCGACCTCTTTCTTGTAAGAAAGAAAGCAAAAAAGAAAGGAAAGAAAGAAGGAAAGAAAGAAAGAAAGAAAGGAAGGAAGAAAAGAAAGAGAGGGAGAGAGACGGGAAGAAAGAAAGGAAAGACAGACAGATAGATAGACAGAGAGGCAGACAGACAGACAGACAGACAGACAGACAGACAGACAGAAAGAAAATTCTCCTATTGAGGTTGGCATGCTAATACGTTGTCTTTCGCCTTGGCCGTCTGAGCATATTTACTCAATGTCATCTGGGGAACGTCCGTTTGTCATATCGTCGCCATCGACGTTCCAATCACCCCGTTTGGTGTCGGCAGAACCGCCGGAGGTTATAAGCGCGTTTTCCTTCACATATGCAGCTATTCATAAGTACGTTTCCTTGGCATGGCTGTTCAGGCCTGAATGTGGGAAGATGTGGACGTACGGGCTACCTTTCTGCAATCATCGCATACTGCTAGTCAGCATCTAAATCCTCCCTCTTCACATCAGTTGAGCCAATGCTCTCGTTAAAGCACAGAAAGCCATGCCCTCACAAATTCCAAAAAATAATATTCTTTACAAAACCATAAAACTATGAGGCTTGTATTAATCAATGTCTGTCAGAAACTTTCGCAAATTGGGACGCAAAGGCTACTGGTAGTTCGTACAAAAAATTTGCATCACAGTAAGCCCGGCGCCAACAAACATTTAGTCCCATATTGAGCTCCCACTGGTAGTTCGTACAAAAAATTTGCATCACAGTAAGCCCGGCTCCAACAAGCATTCAGTCCCATATTGAGCTCCCACTTCACTTGTTGTTGGTATTTCGGCATAGTTTGTGAATGGTGTTGCGCATAAACTCAGACGTCGATATGGGATTGAAGTTGCGTCCTGTGCAATGGACAAACATTGCATCTGATGAATACGTTGTGTAGGATGAAAACGAGCATTATCGTATGCATCGAGTTTTGTTCCATAACATTCATTTACCTGTGCACTAAAATTTTCCTTCACACAAACTTCAATATGTGCACTCAATCTGCACATTTTCTGTAGAACGTATGACACATTCAAGTAATGTATAAATATTATTTACGTGTTCCTTTTGAATACTGCAGCATCCTGCGCACACGCGCATTTATTTGCTGCTTTCCAAGAACATGTTTTCTCGCAAGTTTGTGACGCGCTTAGAAACGGGCCGCGCAGACGCAGTGAAAGGAAAACTTGCCCTCTTCCAACTTGAATCCATTGATTGGGCATATAACACATCCAAGTGGAAGACAGACATCAAAAAATCAACTGGGAAGAAATTTCGCCCGGCCTAAATAAGCTGCAAATAAGTAGTCTGTATTATCGAAGCGATCTTGTCAAACCTGCAGGGCTGTATCGTTATTAGCAGCCTGTACACCACGCCTATGCTCCATATACTACTCGTTGACATCAGTGTAGAAGCTGCAGGTCTCCTTAGCTAATAGGAAGACCGAATGCCCTTCAAGACGTGTTCCTCCGCACCGCGTCGTCTGCTCAACGCCACAGTAATTCGTTGTGCACGACGTCCTTGCGCAAGGGTCCTAACGCTTCAGGTGTTGCTGTAACGTATCAGGCACCAAGCCAAAACGAAGCTACATAGAATTCCACCTATAATCAAACAGTTACGCCACAAACTACATTGCGCTGTGTAAGGATATGACAGGCGTAAGCCTCCTGCTTTCGGCAGTGCTGCAATTGGCTTGCCAGATGGAGTATGAGCAGACGACCTGTGCACCTTGGGGTCACCAGATATGACGTAAATCCCGGCACGTCGCCGGGATTTACGGCGACGTGCCGTTCAGGCGTGCAGTGGGCCGCCGTGGTCGCCACCTAATCTGGGAGGCAATGCCGAGCAGCCGAGAGTACTCGGTTATTCATCACCTTCGGCTTGCGCTAATGGGGGCGTATTTTTTTATTGCAATGTTACGATCGAACAAGTCTGGCGTTGCCAGCCATATGTGACGCATGCACTAGTATTTCAAACGGAACGTTTCGTATGTACGCTACTGCGTATCTACGCTCTCTGAAAGTTTACGCTTTTTTACTCGGTCTAAAATTCCGTTGCAGTTTATCGTTAAAATCACGCGCATAGTGTTTCCTGCAGCCACTTCAGTTCAGTGAGCTTAACTATTCAACCTAAACCTGTGCAGATGGTGCTTTCCGGGCACTGGTTACAAAAAAAATGATTCTGAGCTCAAGTGCGGAACACGCTTAGCATTACTATTATGGAAGTCGCTGAAGCCTGGAGGCATCCGTTAATTTCTAGGCGGCACGCTAGAGCACAAACCTTCTTTACAGAATAAGAAGAATCTCTCTGCCGGTGAAGCCTGAAATTTCAGCATTTGCGTAGACGGGAGTTTTACGGCAAGAGAGTTAAGCTATAAATTACCGCACGCAAAAAAATAAGGTTCCTCCTAGTTTTGTTATACTTTTATTGCGTTGTTGTTTCGCCCTACTCGCGTCGGTTTTAATAAAGCATTGAGAAATTAGGCACGTTCTCGGTACCTCTTCAATTATGGCGCCGTCGAATACCAAGAATTTAAGAATTCAGAAGGCATGTGCAAAATATTAAGCTTTTCTATTTGCTGGTTGCATACCGGCGTGTTCCTGGTTCGTAGAGTAGCAGCGTCATTTCTCAGCTTTCAAGCGAGGATAATAATGAAATGTAACTACTGACCAGAGAGCGCCAGAGAGGTGCGCCCACCTCTGAGGCAAGCACGAAAGATGGGATGTCGTAAGAGAAGGCCAGAAAATTGGTTAATCTCCTTATAATTATTCATCTCCGCTAGTTACAGCACGTGTGCGCGATGCCCACGTAGATAACTGTTCATCACTCAGACAATCGTGCAAGAGTGGTGTTTCGTTCAAAATGAGGTCCACTGATTAAAATGAAAAGGTCAAGCAATGACTCGTATTTCTACAGCCATGAAGATAGAATGCACAAAATATTGTCGCCCGCAGTACAGTATTGGCTTGATTGCTATTCTTTGTATTCGGCAGCTTGCCGAAATATTATATTATATATATATATATATATATATATATATATATATATATATATATATATATAGGGTGTCCCACATAACTTGAGCGAAGAAAGGAATATTGAAAGGCGCGTCGGATGCGAATTAAACTGAACGCATACTATTCGCAGTAGCCTATAGTAACTGTGACAATTTTTTTCCCTATAACTCATTAATTAACTAAGTTTACAGGCCACACTTTTTAGTTATTCGCTGACGACCACAAGTGCGATACGCTGGTTTGTAGAGAATCTCGGGAAACCACCGATCGAGTTGTTTCCTTTACGATACGCCTCACGCAGTCCTTTTTCTCCGGGTTGCAGAGGAATACCGCGAAATATGAAAAAAGCCACGTGACGGAGCGTTTGCGACGTGGTATCCTGCTGCTCTGAAGTGTGCGTTCGGTGAACAAGGTCGGCTGCATCGTGACTGGCGACAAAGAAGCAGCAGGGCGTTCTTGATCTCATCGGCAGCGCTCGGCCAGCAGCATGCATTTTCGCCTTCATCCGACGGGAGCCGACCTTGTTCACCGAACGCACGCTTGAGAGCAGCACGATACCACAGGCGAAAGTGCTCCGTCACGTGGCTTTTCTCATATTTCGCGGGATTTCTTTGCAACCCGGAAAAAAAGGACTACGTGAGACGTATTGTAAAGGAAACAACTCGATCGGTGGTCTCCCGAGATTCTCTACGAATATGCGTATCATACTTGGGGTCCTCAGCGAATAAGTAAAAAGTTGAGAAATTAAACTTAATTTGTGACTTATAGGGAAAACAAAAAAAAACTGTCTGAACTACTACAGGCTATTGCGAGTAGTACGCGTTTGGCGCAATTCGCTGCCGACGCGCCTTTCATATTTAAATTCGTGGCTCAAATAGTGTGGGACACTATATATATATATATATATATATATATATATATATATATATATATATATATATATATAATAGTGGAGGTCTACAGTGCGGACCATAATTTCACCAACCGTTTAGGCCAGTGAGTGGCTGAACATCGACAACTTCATTTAGTGGAGGGAGACGTTCCTCCCATATACAACACAATTGGCTCAAAAGGCTTGTGTTGCAGTACGGAGTAGTTCAACTCTGCTCAAGCCCTGAGAGAACGTAACTGACTGATGCAAGTATTTTCGCCACCAAAACATGGTCACCAAAAAGGCAAAAGCATAAAAAACGGTCCAACAGCAACAGCTACTATAATAATCCACTGTGCGCTACAGAAGTTTCCAAAAAGAAAACCCCATTATGCGACGACTCATTACTTCCGTAATGAGCTGCAATCGCTTTCCTTGTCCTTAGAGTGTGCAAATAAGTTGTCCGTTGTAGTCCAGCTGGCGATTTCCATCTTGCGCGTAACTAACTCGAGCATTATTTGACCGTTACTAAACTCCACAAAGTGGAATCACGTGATGGGACTGGCAATTACTTCAGCCCCCTGTTGCCACTAGTATATTTGTTTGCGTGCTGCGCGCCTCAGAACTTGAACGTCAAGTGAGTGTCGCTGAAACTCCGCAAATTGGAGTTTCTTTGGCGGACTGTAAGTTACTTCCGCAAGATGTTGCAACTGGTTTCCTTTATTTTTTATGTCGTGAACGTGAGAACAGGCTCTTGCTGTTCCACAAGCACCGGCGATTTGCATTTCAGACAGCCCAACCTAACTGCCCCTGTTATTATTCAAATAAAGGTGCATTAAGCTGCCATTATGCCATCGCTTCCCTAATGATGCTTCAGTGTTAGCAGCCTTACATGCAGAACCAGCGAACTCGGCAACTACAAACAAGTTCACTTTAACAGCCTCTTAGCAAACATTAATATCTGCAAAGTTTAGTTGAGGGAGAGCTCCACTCGAATAACCTTTCATGTTCCGCCATTTCACCGAGCTTCAGCACGGCTCCTAACCAAAGCATCGTTAAAGCACTGCTACACACTGATCGCTATTTAAGAAAAACAAAAAAAGAACGCCACGCTCAGCGTAATTACATGGCGAGAGGAATTCGTTCATCTTCAGAGTACAATATTCTTCTTTAGGACTTGGTCTGAGGAGCTTTAATTAGCTATCAGTGTTTTGGCGATTTGCATTGTATGTGGCCTCAAGCTCTAGAAGATCGAGTCAGCATCGCCCTTCTCTAAATATGGAAGATTTATAAAAGTGAAAAAAAGAGAAAAAGAATTCACGCGAATGGAACCTCTCCCCTTGTTCTCTGTTTAGTCACAAATTCCTCAATGTTGGTGATTTGCATTCAGGCAAACCTAAATTAACTCTCCCTGTAAAAAAATCAAGTCGAAACTAATAGATCCGCACCGGGGCTGGATAACATCACCAACAAGGCTCTACACAATTTGGACGAGGGCGGCGCGGAACGGCTCACTGCGATAGTTAATGAGACGTGGCGTTCAAGCAAAGTTCCCATAGTATGAACGATCGCCAAAACGGTCTTAACACAGAAACCCGACAAGCCTATCAGCATAGACAATCTGCGTCCAATCTCGCTTACGTCACGCGTGGGTAAGACCATGGAGCGTGCGGTGCTTAACCGCATGAAGCCTTACCTGGAAGGCAACGAGATATATCCTCACAACACCATTCACTTTCGTCACGGGCTAACGATGCAAGACGCTGTGTAGCTGGTCAAAAGCCAGATACTAGATAGCACAACAAGAGGCGTGAAGGCATTTGCTGGGTCTAGACCTAGCAAAGGCATTTCATAACATGCGGCACTCCTTCAGTCTGCAACTAATCTCAACACTCGGACTTGGTCAACGTCTTGATGACTACATCTGTGACTTCCTGAGGGGAAGGCAGGCCTCACTACGAGTCGGCTCCCTGTAGTCGGAGCAAGTCGAACTGGGCGATAGGGGCACCCCGATGGGCTCGGTGATATCCCCTACTCTCTTCAACCTGGCCATGATAGGACTGTCCAGGCAACTGACTCGAATCGAGAACCTCCAACATACCACCTATGCAGATGACATGGCCATGTGGGTGGCAAAGGGGAGCGAATGTCAAATCGAGCACACTTTACAAAGTGCGATCCGAACCACTGAGGTGTACCTCAAACCAACAGGCCTGTGGTGCTCGCCGAGAAAATCTGAGCTGCTGCCTGCTGCTGCTATATGGACCCAAGAGAAGAGGGCCCAAACCGAAGGGATGGGATACAGGCACCGATCCATGCGTCCACCTGTACACCGCTGAGGGCTACACGATTCTGGTGGTTGCTCCCATCATGATACTGGGCATGACAAGAGAGGCAAATGGCTCGAACACCATCGCAGTGGCTAAGCTCACCACGAAGGCCGAGAACGCCACACGCCTACTGAGACGAGTGGCCAACCAGCACCACGGGCTCAAAGAGGACAACCTCCTTAGACTGGCACAGACCTGCATAACAAGTCATTTCGTGTGCAACATGGCCATCCACAATTGGTCCAAAGTGGACAGAGACAAGCTCTAAACGCTCCTGCGTAAGGTCACCAAGAGAGCCATGGGTCTACCCATGCACATGAGCACGGAGGCACTGGACGCATTAAGCATGTACAACACACTCAGCGAGATTGCGGAGGCACAAGAACGGGCACAGATCACCAGGCTGTTCGGCTCATCTGTGGGCAGATGTATCCTACGACAAATCAGCGTCGTGCCTCGGGAGATCGATGTAACAGCCACGGGCTAACACCCAACCAGAGGAAAAAGATCAGGGCAACCCCCCAGCCCAGGAATATAAACCCCGAGCACAAGATCGACAGAAGACTTGCTCGAGCCCAAGCACTCCTTCGACACTCAGCCACCTCCTGGGAAGCATGCTTCTTTACTGACGCAGCCAAATATCCTGGCAGACAAGCCTATGTAGCAGTGGTGGTCAAGAAAGATGACGCGGTAATCAACGCCTGCACGGTACCCACAGATAGTCCTTAGGTGACCGAGCAGGCGGCCATCAGCCTTGCCCTCTTTGAAGACCGTAAAACCTTGGTATACTGCAACTTCAAGAGGGCAATTCTATCCTTCGGAACAGGGAGAATATCCCCGACCATCGGCAGAATACTTGGTACTCAACATCTCACCCAACGCTACAATTGATACTGCGAATACGAATTCGTTGTGGTTGTCGAAGCTTCGTCGGGGAACTTGGTGAAATCCCATAGGATGTGCGTCAGGGTGGCCCTCTCCCGCTGGCACAGGCGGCACACACCACTAACATATACTTTCGGGTACAGATGATTCATTAACACTGGCGTGGGTAAAGAACCAGTTTGTAATTGTCTGAACAGCACCGACTCCACTCGGCTCAGCCCCTGGTGCGGGGATGGGAGTCCTTCGAGCCAGGCGGTGAAACTAAGTTCGTTGAACGTCGTCATGCGGTCCTTGGCACTACACTACGTCGGACGGTCGGTTGCAGCGGCGCGGTTGGTTAGCGCTCGCGTCACTGCGTGTGCCGTCTCGTTGTGGTTATCGTGCTACTCCGACTCATCGTTGCCAACGTGTGCCTGGAACCACTTTATTTTAACATGCCTATTCTCTCATTGCAGGTCAGCCGAGCACAGAACACGCGCAGCCACACCACACACTTTGCCCTTGGCATAATTCCGCACTGCACTTCACGAATCACACAACACCGTCTGGCACCCTGGGTCGGCAATGGCCAGGTCAATGGCCACCTTCTCCGCCTGACACGCCTCTCAGACCCGTAAGCTCGCCGCTTCCCTCGTCGCGCCGGACGACGCCTCGATGACGGTAGTTACGAACGCCGTGCTGTCTCCCTGGTATTCTGCCGCATCCACGAACCTTGCATGCTCGTCCTTGGCGTGAACGTCGATGCGGGCCTTGGCCCTCGCCACTATTCTCTCCTTGTTAAACTCCCGGCTCATGTTTCTCGGGATCAGGTCTACACGAATCTAGCGCCGGGTCCCGTCCGGGACAGGAACGTCGCTATTCGACTTTTTCGCTCCCGGCGTGAAAACCAAGTACTGAAGTATGCGCCTGCCGGCTGCGGTCATAGACAGCCGCTCCAGCTGGGCGGTCCGCTGCGCCTCCGCAATTTCCTCGATGGTATTGTGTACCCCCATGCTCAGGAGCTTGTTGGTGTTCGTACACTAATAGTCCGAGCGCCGCCTTGTAAGCTCGGCGTATCAGGGCGTTGATCTTATTCTTTTCACACTGCATCCAGTTGTGGAAGGCTGCAACGTAGGTGATGTGGCTGAATACGAAGGAGTGCACAAGCCGAATCAAGCTTTCCTCCTTCATCCCGGCCTTGTGGTTGGCGACCCGTCTGGTGAGACGTATGGCGTTGGTAATCTTGGCTGTAAGGCGGGAAATGATCTAGCCGTTGCCCCGTTGCTTGTCTATAATCATGCCGAGCACCCGGATTTTGTCGACCTCCAGAATCACTTGGCCGTTCCTCGTCACGATTTTGATGACCTTCTAATCCCTCTGTTCGCTCTCGTTACGTCTGACGTACTTCCGGGGTAACACCAGCAGTTCTGACTTTCTCGGTGAGCCGATCAAACCGGAACCGCTTAGCTCATCTTTGTTCGCGTCGATGGCTTCTTGCAGCGTGCTCTCAATGTGACCGTCGCTGCCTCCCGGAACCCACAGCGTGGTGTCATCGGCGTAGATGGTGTGCCGGATCCCCTCGACTCGAGAAAGTCGCTTGGCCGCCCCGATCATAACGAGGTTGTTTGAATAACAACAGCGAGATGGCCGAGCCATGGGGGGTCCCGATCTGCCGAGCCCCTTCTCTTGGAGCCGTAGATCGCCGGCGCAGAGCACGGTAGTCCGCCCCGTCAAAAAGTTCTTGATGTAATCGTACGTTCTTGCGCCCATGTAGAGTCTGGACACCAGGGATAGGATCGCAGAGTGCTTCACTTTGTCGAAGGCGCTCTGCAGTTCCAGCCCCAGTATGGCCTTGTTGTCTTTACTTAGGGTGTCATCGTGAATGATATCTTCATGATAAATTTTTGACTATCGCATTGTAACGACTACTAAGTGGCACAATGATCCGGTCACAAACGACGACGAGGAGCCGCCGAGCACGCTGATGGTGCGGGAGCAGTGGAATCGGTGGAATCGAACTTCCTCCTGATTGAGCGGGCTTGGCTAAAAAATATAATTTGTGGGCACCACCCACCAGCGTCCGTCTAGTTTATCTTCACGCACACTATAACGGGTAGTTGCGTTAAAATCGATAAAACGTCAATCATTGAGTGCAAAGATAAAGAAATTTTGAATCAAATAAAAGTTCTGTCTAAGACTAGACATTTATTTTCCCTCTTGTTTTCGGTAATGTATGCTCCAGAATTCTCTGCCTCACATCCAAGTTTCGAGCGGACGTATTTTTGATTCGCCACCATTCAAGATCTGCCGCCACGGCTCACGCTGTGTCCACGGGTTCCGTGACGGCGCGGCTCACATCAAAGGCCTCGCGAGGGAACGGGCCGCAACTAGGTAAGATAAAGATGCTCCGAAATATCTCGTCTGTGGGCCGGTCTTGCTGTCGAGATGCCTTTACAGCTTGCACAAAGTACAGTGTTGAAAGCCACTCTGGCAAGAAAGCTGTGAGGGGACAACTTGACGAGGCAAGGCGGACATATACGAGGCTATAGAAGCTTTGAGGCTTGTGTAGAACAGTAAGAGCGGTGCAGTGCTTACTTCGTTGAACGCATATGCATATGTTTAACGCATTATGCATAGCCGATATGCATCATATAATGCACATTTTTCTGTTATAAATAAATAAATAAATAAGTATATGATGTATGTGTGTGCGTGTGTGTGTGTCGGTATGTGTGCGCGTGTGCGCGCGGGTGTGTGTGTGTGTGCGCGTGTGCGCACGCGTGTGTGTGTGTGTGTGTGTGTGTGTGTGTGTGTGTGTGCGTGTGCGTGCGTGCGTGCGTGTGTGAACGAGAAGAGGAGGGTTAACCGAGTGGCCCGAATGTTAATCATTATAAGAAGCCGACACACGATGACAGCAAGGGCAACATAGGGGAAGTTGCTTGTACTGACTAAATGAAAAAAGAAATTATAAATTCATGGAAATGCAAGTCGATGAGAAAACCACTTGCCGCCGGTGGGGAACGATACCATGTGTTCTCAGTGAGCACGTGATGCTCTGCCAACTGAGCTACCACGGTGCCGTTTTCCAATCTACTTTCTTGGTTATTTATGTTGTTTTTCTACTTACGCAGCGGCAGTTCAATTGGTAGAGTAACGCACGCGTAATGCGATGAGGTGAGATCGTTCTCCACCTGCGGCAAGTTGTTATTAAAGCGAAAGCTTTACTGCCCGCGAACTTGCGATTTCGCCATCGCCATGTTGACGTCACACCGCGTTCCTCGTCACACCGTGTTCCTCGTCGTTGCGCTCGCCTCCGCTCGCTTCGCCAGCTGCGTCGCATGCCTGATAACATGTCGGAGGAGTGAAAAGGAGAGCTGGTGTGCGCCGCAACCACATTTGAGGCGGCAGTATGGACGGCGCCAATTCTGATATGCAGAAGGAGGCCTAGAATCGACATCGGAACGAGATGAAGAGGAATGGAATCGCCCTGGAAACAGACGAACAGCACGCCGAATGACTGGCTAAACGCCGCAACATAGATAGACAACCAGACTAGCCTGGACTTGCAATCAAGATTAACCAAGGCTAACCATACCATGCCTTACCTGTCGCTACGTATATCCTGGCATAGCTGAGCTAAGCCACTGCCAATTTTTTTCATCCACTTTAATTTCCTATGATTTAATATTTGTTTAATGCAGTTATAAGTAGAACCAATTTCCCCCATGTTTTCCTCGGTGTCATTGTTTCTTAGCTTCTTATAGTATGATTAATAAAAAGCGGGCCGCTAGATTAACATCCTTTCTTCTCGTTCGTTATATAACAAGGTTCTCGAGTCCGGCAACAACTGATGCCTTCATGTGGCATGTGTGGGTTTATTGAGCACTTGCCATCACCGAAAAGAAACACGTACTTGAGATGCCTGTGGCAGAAAGGGTGTTCCACATCCGGCGCCAGAATTTGTGAGTGCTGGCGCTGGCTCACACTCCCACGGTTAGTTCTTGTAGTAAAACATACATAACCACGAAAGTGGATTGGAAAACGGCGCCGCGGTAACTCAATTGGTAGAGCATCGCACGCGTAATGCGAAGACGTGGGATCGTAGCTTACCTGCGGAAAGTTTTTTAATCCACTTTCATTTTGATTATTTATCATTTCTTTATTAAATTAGAAAGTACCAGTAACTTCCCCTATGTTGTCCTTGGTGTCATTGCTTATATATATATATAGAATTAGGTACACATTTCAGCACCCCAGTATGCATGCACAAAGTGCATGCGTAATTGGCCTCCTAAGTAGTAGACTGGCGAATAGTGATACAGCATGTACACTTCGAGCAAAAGGGCAGCAGCGCATGCGACCACCACGAAGCAGTCCCCATCCACTGAGGGTCACAGCACTTTGGAGCAAGTATTCACTAACCTATCCGCCTTCTCGCAAATCGGAACGACATGAACCTCCCGTGCCTACCCCCCCCCCCCTTGAAAAAAAAAGAAAGATGGCTACCGCCTACGCACGCTGCATGCAAGTTCTGGTCTGTAGAAACTTCGGCAAAGCAAGAAGAACGCCATCAGAATTGAAATGGGTTTCTGACGCCAGCTTTTCCAGGAGAGCACCAATTAATCCGTCGATTGCGGTGGCGCCGATAATCAGGACAATTTTGTTGTCGGTGGCAAATGTGCCTAGAGGCATGCTGGGTATCCGGGGTTCGCAATTTCCTCTCCTGGAGAACGTGGTTGTGCATTCCTCGGGAGCATAAATATTTACGCAGCAAACGATGATTGAGGTTTGCAAGGAGCGTCGACGCCTGCTAGTTCTCAAGTTTTTCATTGCGACGCATTTTCGCCAGCAAAGCAATACTTATGCAGAATTCGTGGCCAAATGGTTTTGAGGAATAGTGCTCGAGGGGATTTTCCACCGCAGCACCTAGCTTCGCTAGCGCGGTGAGTTTCGCGACGTAGAAGACTCTTTTTCTAATAGATACTCAGCTAAAACATTCTTATTGACTGCCAACATCCTTAAAATATGTCCACTCATAATGAAGTAACTCATGTTGCATTATAAAGAAACAGAGAAAGGGATAAATTAACGACAGGGAAGTTAACTACGACTGAGCCCAGTTCTCTACCTCACAATGGGGAATGGTAAGGAAAAATATATTAGTAAAAACGGTCAAGTAATGACCTTCACTGCAGTCAATCACGTAATGAAAGTTCCCAGCGCTGTGTTCCAGACGATTACTCAGTCCGGCTGCCTTCAAAAGTAGCAGCAGCGCTTTTGTGGCCGTCTGCGGCTCCCAGATCACCTCCAACATTCCCGTCCTTAGTCAACGAAAGGCGCGCCCTCCGTACTGCTCTGAATCAAGTACACGGAAATTTTATGCTATGAAGATCTGGTGATCCTGACGTGATGCACTTGTGAACGTAAGCAACGAGTGTCGAATTATCACCTCCCACTCGTGCGTGAGAAATCATTCTTGGGACATAACGTTGGGCACATGTGCTCGGTAGGTGCACAACCTTGCGCTAGGTGCACGGTTGAGCACCTTACTGTTCAATTAAGACAACACAATCACCAAATTAGTCCAGCGTACTGCATCCAAGCGTAACTCAAGCACGCGTAAGGCAACGCACCCTTCTTTCTTGATGCACCGGTCCTTTTAAGACACATGAATCAAAGTAAAGCCATCAGTTGTTTCAGGCTGACAGAATGGGCGACAGCAAGCTATTTTTTGTGTTAACGAACAAGCAATATCATTTCTTGGCTAGCATGCGTTCTCTCATCCCATACCACATTATATTGTTCATTCTTTTGCATTTTAACTTAGTCTTAGTGGTCCCGACATCATTTCAAGTTTTTCTATTATTGTTTTCGGGATGTGCCAACCTAATTTATACCTTGTTTCAAAAGTATCAACCCAATAAATTCTCAATATTATAATGTCATCGATCAACCGCGCTCTCGCACGCATTGTTCAGGGCTTAACCACAAACTTGCTATTGCTTATGCACAGACACTGTTTCGAGGGTAATTTACGCAAAGGTCGTGTAAAAACCATCGTTGCAAAGCTTCGTCGTAGCTCCAGCTCGGGTTCTATCTAAATACATGGTAAAGGAGAATTCGTTTTCTCGGCAACCACTGCACCACATTTGACGGGCTTTGTTGAATTTAAAATAAAAGCGTAAGATCTAGTGAATGTCTGTGTCGAATTTTTCGTTTATTGGTCAATTGTTTTATAAAAATTGGCAAAAATATATTTTCAGAAAACGAAACTACAAAGTTTACAACTCCCTACCTCAGGAACGAAAAACGATAACACAAAGCTGTGAATTGCATGTAATAGTACATATAAAGAGCACAAAATTGATATGTTACAGAGGAATATTAAAAAATTTAGTAATATGAAAATACACCTTTGCAGAACTCTTGGGAACAACGTAACAAATTCACGTAAGATATAAATTATCAATTCGGATTTGTCCGCTTTCAATGATCTAACGGACGCCGTTTACAGAACCGCGATTTCTCTTTTTGATGCAGAGCTATGAATTTGTAAACTTCGCGCTTCTATTTTTTCTTCAAACCTTTGCATCTTTGAAAATCGTTTTAGGAAAATTTAGACCATACATCGAAATTCCGCTTCCCATAGTCACTAGAATTTAACTTCCCCTCTCATGTGCAACAAATTTCATTAAAATCGGTGCAGGACTTTAGCAGAAAAACGATTTTTGCATTTTACATGTACTTGAATAGGCCACGTCGGACTTGGGCCCGAGCTAAAGCTTCCTCTTAAGAGGAAGCTTTAGCTCGGCCCCAAATCCGACGCGGCCTATTTAAATACATATAAAAACGCGAAAACGTTTTTTCTGAGATAACCCCTGGAGCGATCTTAATAAAATTTGTTGCATTTCAGAGGGAAAGTGAAATTCTAGTGACTGTTGGTAACGGAATTTCTATTTAGGTCCTGAATTTTGTTAAAAAGATTTTCAAAAATTCGAAAGTTTGAAAAAAAATAGAAGCATGAAGTTTACAAATTCATAACTCTGCATCAAGAGCAGATATCGCGGTTCTGTAAGCGAGATCCATCAGATCATTGAAAGCGGGCAAATTCGATACGTCATTTTATATCTTACGTGAATTTGTCACGTTGTTTACAAGGGTTCTGCAAAACCTATATTTCCATTTTACAATATTTTTTTACATTCATGTGTAACCTATAAATTTTGTCCGCTTTAGATGTACTATTAGATGCAGTTCACGGAATTGTATTATCAACTTTCGTTGCTGAGTTACAGAGCTGTAAACTTGATAGTTTCGTTTCTTGAAAATTTTCACTTTTTGCCAATTTTCAATAAAACATTGACGACTTAAATCAAATATCCGAAACCAGCAGTCACTAGATCTTAAGTTTTTCTTTTAAATGCAACAAACCTCGTCAAATTTGGTGCAGTGGTTGCCGAGAAAAACGAATTCTGCTTTTACATGTATTTAGATAGGAGCGCCCGAGCTAAAGCTTCCTCTTAAGGAAGACGGTAGTCAAGGTTGTCAAACATGTTGGTGGGTTTTTGGAAATATGGCACTGAACTAAAGAGTGCAAAGGTGTTGTATTCTGATTTCCTATTTAAGATAAGATAAGATAAAACAGACAGACAGACAGACAGACAGACAGACAGACAGACAGACAGACAGACAGACAGACAGACAGACAGACAGACAGACAGACAGACAGACAGACAGACAGACAGACAGACAGACAGACAGACAGACAGACAGACAGACAGACAGAGACAGACAGACAGAGACAGACAGACAGACAGACAGACAGACAGACAGACAGACAGACAGACAGACAGACAGACAGACAGACAGACAGACAGACAGACAGACAGACAGACAGACAGACAGACAGACAGACAGACAGACAGACAAATGAAGAACGATAAATGCAACGTTAAAACACGACAATGCAATTATAGTGTGAGATTGAGCCATCCACTGCACAACTGAAAAAAAGGTAGAGGGTAGAGGTAGAGAGAGGGGGTGTCGGTGAACCAGGTCAAGCGCATTGAGGCGCGGGGCCGCTGGGATACTCGACACGCTTAATAAAGGACATAGTATACAGAAATAAAGAACACCAAGGAAATTTCTTAAGGTCCTCGACGGCGCATGAAGGGAGTTCGTAGATAGGAACTCTAAACAAAACGACAGCCTCTCAATAGCGACGAGCATTATGCGAGAAAAGCAGGGTGGCATTGCCATTAACATAAAGCGCTGAAGTGTTTAGGAAGCACAGAGGATGCACATTGACTCATTCCACATGGTTTAGTAGGTGCAAACGCTCAGAAACGAAACACAACCAGCTCTCACCCTCAGTAGTAAAGCTCTACCAAGAAGAGCTAGGCCTCGAAGATGAACTTTTTTTATCGTTTCCACGTGCGTTTCTAATATTTCCTTCTTGAAGGGCAGGCAGCCACTTTTCTGTGCCTCTTATCTGTGAATAAGGTAATGATTGCCTTCATTATTGGCACCAACCTACTCTTATTGGTAGGCCGAGAGTAAGTGGTATTATGACATCTAAAACATATATGAAAGCAACCTCTCTTGAACCAACTAAACTGATCCGTAATACAGCAGTCAGCCTTGCCACCATGCAATAGCAGATGCCTGACTACTCCTTCACTTCTTCTGGTGTTTGCATCTTCTCAGTGTTTCTCTGTTTCCTCCTTGCTTATTTCACTCTTAGGAGTAATATTTCGCCCAGAAAAATATGTTCAGTTACTACGTTTTGTCGCGTTTTGCATTGTACTCGCTTCTTTTCTAATATCTCATTCTTATATTGTTTTATAACGATGTATATATGTGCGTCTTACAATATGTGCTGTATTAGACTTCCAGTGCACCATACATAAATATTCTATAAAAATGGGTCGTTTGAGGCATTTCTGTAGAACATTCGTCGACACGCTTAAGAGGAAGCTCTAGCACGAGTGCTCTTATCTGAATACATGTATGAGGAGAATTAGTTTTTCTCGGCAACCACAGCACCCAATTTGACGAGGTTTGTTGCATTTAAAAGAAAAACTTAAAATCTCGTGGCTGTTTTGAGATTCCGCTTTAGGTCGGCAATATTTATTAAAAAATTAGTGAAAATAGCAAATTTTCAGAAAACCGCACTATCAAGTATGCAACTCTGTAACTCAGCAACAAGAAATATCACCATTCTGTGAGCTACATATAGTCGTACATCTAAAGCGGACAAAGTGGATGTGCTACGCATGAATCCCCAAAAATTAGTAATATGGAAATGCAGCTCTTCCAGAGCCCCTATACACAACGTAACGAAATTACGTAAGGTCTAAACTGACATATCGAATTTGTCCGCTTTGAATGATCTGATGGATGCGTTTAGAGAATCACGATATCTGTTCTTGATTCAATGCTATGAATTTGTAAACTTCGGGCTTTTATATTTTTATCTTTCAAAATTTTGAAACCTTGTTACACTAAATTTAGGCCCTAGATCGAAATTCCGTTCCTAACACTCACTAGAATTTAACTTTCTCTTTCAAATTCAACAAATTTCATTAAAGTAGGCCCAGGCATTATCTCGAAAAAGCGTTCCTGAACGTTCCGAAACACAGCACACTTATACACAGTAAATTCCAGACAATACCGAGACACGAGCTGCGAGCTCTCCAAGCATGAGCAAGTAGACATGGCCCACGTCTTATGGAAATGCCCAGAAATCAGATCAATATATGCAGAGGACAACATAGAATCGGACCTTCTTGAGGAGCGACGGCCAAACGCTCTGACTAGATCGAAACTACACGACAAACTAACTATGACCAGCTATGACCAACTAACCAACTCTGAGCAAACCAGCGGGCCCGGGTAGCGGTGGAAAGGCTATGCCTCGTCGCACATAATGCCCGGCTGGCCTGAGCCCCAGCTGACAACCTCGCCGGTCCTTCTCTTTGAAGTTTTTCCGCCCGCCCGTCCATCAGTTCCTGAGTTTCAGACGTATTCTAGGCGTTTTAGACGTTTTAGACGTATTTTGACGTACTTGAAAAGGCCGCGTCGGAGTTGGGCCCTGAACTAAAGCTTCCTCTTAACGCTGAGTGTTGCGCGCATACGGGTCCTGGCGAGTACTACTTTGTCGAACACTCGCAGCTCAAATTACGCACTCAATTGAAGTGCCTTGAACTGCAGCTTGAACGGAGACGAAAGATCTGATCAAGAAACGCCAATGCATGAAAGCCTCTAACCCTACAGCTAGAATAGAACTGGCAGAACTTTCGAAGTTTATCAACAAGCGTAAGACAGCTGACATAAGGAAGTATAATATGGATAGAATTGAACATGCTCTCAGGAACGGAGGAAGCCTAAAAACAGTGAAGAAGAAACTAGGAATTGGCAAGAATCAGATGTATGCGTTAAGAGACAAAGCCGGCAATATCATTACTAATATGGATGAGATAGTTCAAGTGGCTGAGGAGTTCTATAGAGATTTATACAGTACCAGTGGCACCCACGACGATAATGGAAGGGAAAATAGTCTAGAGGAATTCGAAATCCCAAAGGCAACGCCGGAAGAAGTAAAGAAAGCCTTGGGAGATATGCCAAGGGGGAAGGCAGCTGGGGAGGATCAGGTAACAGCAGATGTGTTGAAGGATGGTGGACAGATTGTTCTAGAGAAAGTGGCCACCCTGTATAGGCAATGCCTCATGACCTCGAGCGTACCGGAATCTTGGAAGAACGCTAACATAATCCTAATTCATAAGAAAGGAGATGCCAAAGACTTGAAAAATTATAGACCGATCAGCTTACTGTCCGTTGCCTACAAACTATTTACTAAGGTAATCGCAAATAGAATCACGAACACCTTAGACTTCTGTCAAGCAAAGGACCAGGCAGGATTCCGTAAAGGCTACTCAACAATAGATCATATTCACACTATCAATCAGGTGATAGAGAAATGTGCGGAATATAACCAACCCTTATATATAGCTTTCATTGATTACGAGAAATCGTTTGATTCTGTCGAAACCTCAGCAGTCATGAAGGCATTACGGAATCAGGCTGTAGACGAGCCGTATGTACAAATACTGAAAGATATCTATAGCGGCTCCACAGCCACCGTAGTCCTCCATAAAGCAAGCAACAAAATCCCAATAAAGAAAGGCGTCAGGCAGGGAGATACGATCTCTCCAATGCTATTCACAGCATGTTTACAGGAGGTATTCAGAGACCTGGATTGGGAAGAAGTGGGGATAAAAGTTAATGGAGAATACCTTAGTAACTTGCGATTCGCTGATGATATTGCGTTGCTTAGTAACTCAGGGGACCAATTGCAATGCATGCTCACTGACCTGGAGAGGCGAAGCAGAAGAGTGGGTCTAAAAATTAATCTGCAGAAAACTAAAGTAATGTTTAACAGTCTCGGAAGAGAACAGCAATTTACAATAGGCAGCGAGGCACTGGAAGTCGTAAGGGAATACACCTACTTGGGGCAGGTAGTGACGGCGGATCCGGATCATGAGACGGAAATAATCAGGAGAATAAGAATGGGCTGGGGTGCGTTTGGCAGGCATTCTCAGATCATGATTAGCAGGTTACCATTATCCCTGAAGAGAAAAGTATATAATAGCTGGGTCTTACCAGTACTCACCTACGGGGCAGAAACCTGGAGGCTTACGAAAAGAGTTCTACTCAAATTGAGGACGACGCAACGAGCTATGGAAAGAAGAATGATAGGTGTAACGTTAAGGGATAAGAAAAGAGCAGATTGGGTGAGGGAACGAACGCGAGTTAATGACATCTTAGTTGAAATCAAGAAAAAGAAATGGGCATGGGCAGGACATGTAATGAGGAGGGAAGACAACCGATGGTCATTAAGGGTTACGGACTGGATCCCAAGGGAAGGGAAGCGTAGCAGGGGGCGGCAGAAAGTTAGGTGGGCGGATGAGATTAAGAAGTTTGCAGGGACGGCATGGTCACAATTAGTACATGACCGGGGTTGTTGGAGAAATATGGGAGAGGCCTTTGCCCTGCAGTGGGCGTAACCAGGCTGATGATGATGATGATGATGATGATGATGAACGGCAGCTGTCCGCGACGGATTCAGGTGCACTCACACGTCTTTTCTCAATGCTATTATGGAGGAAAAAGTTCATTTCCGTACTTACTCGACGATAATGATGGTGTGTAGTGTTTTATAGCGCAACGGACAGTTATGGCCAAAAAGCGCCATGACACAAGGTAGTTCGAACGATGTATTGCGGATGGCACGGCCAACGAATGAAAATGAACTCATGGTGGATGTCACATGGCTCTAAAAGGGCCCAAGAAAGCTGGCTGTAAATAGCGTAAAACATAGGTACTGAAATAATAACGCTCATTAGTTAGTTATGTGGGCTATGGCAACTGGGTTTCGTTAAAAACATGATGTAACTAAACGTAACAGTGATACAAGAGCTTCGAAACAGCTCCTGCATATAGGGGCTCTTAATCACGTGCTAAGTTTACCTGGCCAAATGATTTTCAGGGTGTTTATTTCAGCTAAAAACTCTAAGATGATTTGCAGATTAAAAAGCGGTTCATTGCTAAGAAAGATTAGCCGGTGTAGAGGTACGCTTTTGCGATGTACTGAAAGGAAGTACTTTGTCCTCTCTGATTCTATTGCAGGGCGTTCAATAAGAACATGCAGATATGTGAGATTATTGTCTCACTTACTACAATTAGCAGGATCACTGCTAGTCAAGAGGTAAGCGTGAGTACGGTAAATCTTTCCTACCTTTTATCGAAAAAGAACTACTTCCTCATATCGTGCTGCTTTTGCAGCTATCCAGTTTCCTAGTTTTGGTTTTATCATGTGCAGCTTATTTAATAATTGGGTATTCCACTGTCCTTGCCAATGTTTTCTTAGCTTACGGCGTAGAAAAGGCTTGAGGTCTGTGCAAGGCATATGCGCTTTTGCATCTGTGTCGCTAAAGGTTACTGACGTAGCGCTTTATTGAGCAGCTTCATTGCCTTTTGTACGTTTATGACCACGCACCCAGCATATGAAAATCACTTGATTGCACACATATGTAGAGCACAGCAACCTGTAGAGCTCACTAAAAACTGAGTTTTTATGCATTCGTGGACTAATTAAGGCTCTGACTACACCTAATGAATATGTAAACACAATAGCCCTAGCGAGATTTGAGCGCCTTATGTTTTTAATTGCCGAGAGTATAGCGTAGGCTTCCGCTGTAAAGATACTTGCGTGTAGATTTAGTGCCCCGGATGTTCAAAATGAAGGGCCGTTAGCTGCGTAAGAAACTTCACTAGAGGACTTGGAAGCGTCTGTATAATTTTCTGTACAGGAGTACTTCTCCTGAAGTTCATGAAAATGGGAGTGTATATATGCTTTCGGCGTACGCTTCAATATTTTTACGAAAGAGATGTCGCATTCTATGGTCTCCCATTCCCATGGTGGGGGCAGGTGAATGCGAGTCATTAGGACCTTCTCTGAAAGTGGTGCGCCGGTGCTATCAAACGAAAGTTCAATGGAGCCCTAATAGCTGTGCGGTTACGAAATAGCCTGGCAGCAGACACGTCGCGAATAGATAGTGACATGCATGCTCGACATCTGATTTAACCTTGAGAGCAGAGGGAAAATTTACATATGTCCTTTGAAGACGTAGTTTTCATTCATTTGATCCCACATACAGGCTTTACACTGGACGTGACCCCAAAGCACATGTAGCTAGGCACGTACCCAAGTGGTAAACGGGGTCTAGCATCTTCCAAGCACTAGGCGCAGTAGAGCTATATACTATAGCTCAGTAGTCGAGGCGGGACCACATAAGGCTTTTGTAGAGGCCCAAAAGGCATCTCCTGTTACTTACCCAAGATGATTACAAAGACGGCGCTGAATAAAACAACACACGAAGAAGGGCGACACGAGACAGCACGTAGGCGCCTATGTGTTGTCTCGTGTCCCCCTTCTTCGTGTGTTGTTTTATTCGGCGCCATCTTTGTAATCATGCTTAACCAACTAGCCCACCAACACATGCTCAGTTCCCCAAGATGGACGGGACAAGAGCTTCTGTAAATTCATTGTCTTCAGATACCTCGCTCTCGGCTATCTAAGGTGAGGAACAAATGTTAGTTTGGAGTGTAAGATAATTCCTAAATATATACGTTTGTGGCTTATAGATAGCCGTTGTCCATTAATATAGATAGAGGGGTCAGGCAGCATACCTTTGTGTTTCGAGAATATAACTCGATATGAGCATTTCCATTTCTACTCGCGCCCTTCGCAAATAAAGGACAATTTGAAAAACATGACGGCAGATGACCTACTTTGAAAAATGCCAGTTTATTTGTCCACTGCTCAGCATACGGAGTAGCTTTATGAAACTTAGAATGTATGATTTTGATGTTGTCATCAGGAACAAACTCACGTCATTACAAACACCTGTTCTGCCTGTCATTGTTCCTTGGAATAGAAGTAGGGTCAGTTCAGTGATCGTTCCAAGGTAACGACGCTTTCTATTGGCATTGGCGACAAGTGGTCGCCTAGCTTATATTAACTGCGTGCATCTTATTTCATCATAACTCATCAGTCTGCCTGTTTATATTATCTCGTAACGTAACCCATGCCTATGATGAACCACACCCCCACCATTTTCCTGCTCTTTTTCCAAGAATACCCTAAACGCTTCATTATCTCGACCACTGTCCAGTTGACGATCCCATAGGCCTTGGATACCAGCATTTTGGGAAGATGGACCCTACGATCCAGGCTGGGAGAATATCTTGGCCTATGTGTTGGTCTGGGTTTTTTATCTGCAACACACACATGCCTCACCCTGTAGGAAAAATTTGTTTCTGTGTGTCTTAAAGCTAAGCTTTATTTGCCTATCCTATGGTTTGGCCTTGGACGGTTGGTTGTCTGCCGGTCGGTCCGTGGCTTGTCGGGTTCTCGCCGAGTAGAGTCAGCATCACTTTAAAAATTCACCTCGGGGTCTAACATTTGAACTTCTACCTGCCAGGGTAGTAGCTCGGTACTCTAACCATTCAGCCCCAAACTCACGTGTATCTCTCGGGTGCGAACACCAACTGCTTCCTTCACATAGTCACCATGTGTTCGTTGAGATGATAAGTTACCACACTATGAGCACGTACCCACAGCGGCGGATTGGCGAAGGAAGGGGTGGGCCATAGGTATCTTATCGTCAACTAGCATATTGAGAGGAGCACGAAGTGTTTATGGTTGTAATGGTTTCATTACTATGACACATACGCACAATGGGGTGTCGATCAAGAAGAGCGCCGGCACGTTACGATGACAGACAGACAGAGAGACGGATTTTATTGATAAAAGACAGAGAGGTCGAGTTGTGCTTGTTCGCTGCAGTCTGATACTCTTCACTGAGGATGAGGTAAGGGAGGGAAAGTACTGGAATGGATGATGATAGTAATGATAACAGAAGGGGTGAGTGTTTATGTACATTAGACGCTGGCCCTACAAGAGCCACTCATCTATTTTCATGTCACGCAGCAGATTCAACAGCACTTCAATCGTCCGCGTTGAAGTTGCAGTGTCAGGCCGTGGGCCGCGAATAATTTCCTCCGACAGTGGTTTCCTGCCAAAGTTGGCTAGGGAATTATCTAACGTCCTTCATTCCAGCGTGTATGCTGGACAATCGCACAACATATGTTCCAGCGTTTCAGACGTCTGACATAGTTCGAACTGAGGGTTGCTAGAATGGCTGGTGAGGTGTGCGTAGCGGCGAGTGAAAGCAATGCCCAGACGAATTCTGCGGAGCAATGACGCTTTGCTCCGCATAACCTTCAGGGGCGAACAAAAATTTGCCTTCTCGGTCGATCATAAGTAGGCCTCTCTGGATGACAGCATGGGCTCGGTATGCCTTGTTAAGGTTCCGCATGAGATCATTGAGTTAGTGTCGCGAATGATTTCCTACTATGGCACATATCACCAACAAAGCAATTGCCACGAAGTGTTTCCGTGTGGCGATAATGATAATGATTTTCATGCAATGGTACATACAATGTAACCGGATGGTACAAAAGCATGCGTAGATGATGAATGGTGCAGTGGCACAGGAAGACTGGCCAGAAAAGTGAGCGGTACACATTGTAGCAACGCAAACAATCTCTCCGAGAAAATCGCCGCGTGTTGATGATTATGATTTCCAGACTATGGCATATACTATCAATGTAGCTTCGGCCAAGAAACGTGTCCACATGTTGATTTATGATGATGGTTTCCATACTATGGCAATAACACACCAGACGGGATCGGCCAATGAGAGCGTCCGCGTTTTCGCAGAGATGATTTCAATAATACACTACATACCCACAACAGGGCATTGGCGTAGCAGCTGGTGGTACATATCGCGCCATCGACTAGCTATCTCAGGTGGTTGCCATGTGTTGATGATCAAACCAGAACGGGTGATCGGCAGAGCAGCAACCGATAGATTAGAAATAAATAGAACGACATGGAGAAAATATAAGTCAGCATAGAATTTGGCACATTGGGTAGCACGGGTGAGCAAGAGCACTTGTTCACGCCAGCTTCGTTAACGCCAAAGATGAAGGAACGAACTCCATAAATATGTAGCATTTTACCCACGACTTGATGAATGCTTGGCGTCGCATAGATACCAACATGCGCGTTGGATCTGCATATATATTTCTCCTGTGATGGTGAGTAAGGGCAGTAGTAAAACAATAATTTCCTGAATTCTAGCTTACCATTCGTCGTAAACCCCTACGGACTTCTTTGTTTCCATTCTTTGTATCCAATTTACCGACTCATTTTCACTTTCACTTTGACGTTTATGCGTTGTCTAGTTGTATTTCCTATGATGCCTCATACCTGATTGTCAACTTTCTTGACCTCTTCCTTCATTCCATGCCCATGCTCTTCAGGTACAGATATTTGTACACTCCAGCCCGCCACTTCTTTTCCCCCATGTTGCTGAGTCATTCCTCAAAAGTTATTTCTCTGTACCTTTCTGTCATTCGAAAGAGACCTCATAGGAAGAGACGACAGGTAGTCGACTACCTTCCGACTAGACTATATACGAGCCCTGTTTCTTATAAAGGCTCCACTGTACAACGGACGAAACGTTTGGCGCCAGACACAGTGTTATCCGAATCCATTGCGCTTTCTTGTATTTTTCCTGCCTTCTCCAGAGCCACACTGTCAAACAATTTACGCCGTTAAAGCTGAATAATGGTGCCAATCGGTCTATAACTTACACCGCTTTTCGGGCGTAAGCATGCGAGTTAGAGATTGCGCCCCTGGGCCTAAGGACGCGCCGAGGATCGTACGCCTCGCCCTTCCAGGGCTACTGGGTGGCATGCAAGGCGACAATTCTGACAACGAGGGATATCAGGGCCTGCCGGGTATCGCTGGGAGGGCCACTGATACCGCAATATCACCACTGTCCGCGAGCGAACGAAGAAGCGACAACTGGTGGACAATGTTTCGACAGTTTACGCTGCCCTAGCTCCTATAAAGCCCGCACTGTCTAACGCCTCAGCATTTGGGCAACCGTGATAACGTCGTGCGCAAGTTTCTGCCAAGCATCGACTGCCTTTTCCAGGTTAGTGCACATTTTTTTGCGTTCTGCTCCCGCAGCTTGACTAATGTATCAGCCGCCGTGGCTGTTGCCAGGTGATTTGTGATGTTGTAGACTTGCCACGCCTAACACATGAAGGGTAGCAAAACTGTTTCTGGATTTCAAATACAGATTCATGGACGAATCGGAAAAGAAAGAAGGTGCTATAAAAATTCGCATGTGTGCACCGGAGAGGGAAAACGTGTAGAGTTTGAAGAAATAAAAGCAAGCATGAACTTCGTTAGCAAGAAAGCCTTGAAGATGCCAGCCTTTAACTTGACGTAGCTCTCAATGAGAACAAGAACATTGTGAATAGAAATGATCCACTCACGCACAGCGCTATTGCTCCAGAAAGCTATCTTATTTAGTTTTAGATAAGCATTTCAAAACTGGACAGTGTAGCCTCATTTGTAATGAAGAAATTAACAAAATCGTAGTAAATGAGGATGAGTTACTAGAATGGGTGCAATAGATCATTCGTGAGGCTTGTCCTGGTCTTGTCGACCTATTACATGGGATACAGATGCAGGATAACGGCAAAATAATTAATTTATTTTCTAATTTAAGCGCCGAGGACAGCGCGATAAAGATTTTAGTGGGGCTCAAAAAAAGAGATAACAAGAAACGTAGCTATAGTGATTTAAAGCAACCTATTAGGCAAATCAAATGGAATGATTTTCTAGTGGCCAGAGGCGTTATCAAATTGTATAAAAAACTCAAAAGAACATTTAAAAGCGATTACAGTGTATCATTTCCTCTCATGAAGTAGACCATATCAAACAATTTATAAAAGCTACGAATAAATGTTATCTTGACCAGCAATAAAAATGTTAAAAAAAGCTTTATTGCTGCTTTGTCAAAACACGTAATGTGTACCAGTTGACCAAATGCAAGAGCACTAAAAGCAGATCAAATAAAAACAAGGAGAAAAAGTGCCCTTCAACCGTATTTTTGACACGCATAGTAAAGCACGAAGTGAAATAGAGAAACAGACAAGTCAGGAAGTAAAATGAGATACAATCTTCACCAGAATAACGAGAATGAAAACTGACGGGAAAACAATACAAAAGCAGAACAGAGCTGGCAGACCAATTCAATGATTTGTTTGTCAAGTAGGTACTATTTCGCTGATCACACTATTCAGCCGCCTAAGGATTAGCTAACACCGTCATGCAAATTGCATGGAAATGTGACCAATTCAGGATTTATTACATCTTATAATAGTCGGGTTTGCGAACATATACAACTTAGTGGCATCAACTTCTTTTAATAGTAAATGCAATACTTAAGCAATAGAAACAAAACGTCATTTAGCAGCAATCAGTCAATTTATGCGGTCCACTAGTTTTCAAAGCACCTCAAGAAAGGATAAATGAGAAGGTAACACGTCATAGCAGTACGACTTTTTAAGGATTGGCAGCTTTATTTCCGGAAAAATTTCTTCAACTGAAGACGCTCTTTCAGCAGAGAATGATATCCCACTGGGTCATTAAAAACATTTTGGCGATTGCGTTGTTTAAAAGACTGAGCAAAGAAAATTATCACAAAGGTCATGAATACTGTTACACAAATTAGAATGCCCAGTGGATTAGGAGAATGCTACTCAATATCAAGTAGACTTACTTGAGTACGCTTTCGCAAGATCTACAATTTAATTACTTTTGGTCATGAATAAGACAAATGAGAACAGGCCTACTACCTCGAAGTTACTTTTATGCAGCAGTACTGACACTGCTAACATCGATGTGAAGTTTAACTTTATTATCGGCATTGATCGCCGCACAGTATGTTTTCATGAATATTCTTGTATACTCTTAAAGTCCAGAATTAACGCCTGCTGTATGTTTCGGGACTTGCAAAAAAGTACAAAAATCTAGCGTAAGCAAGCCGAATACAAATTGACCATTTTTGAGTTTTTAATATAATAGTGCAATTTCCTTACGAAATAACGTATAACGTCCTCTGTGGCAGCGTGTTAGATGTGCACCATACCATGGTATAATAACGCAATTATCAGTTACACCACCACGCCCTTCTTTTGAGGGTAAGAGGGCAAACGGAGACAAATGTTCGCATTTAGCCACTTCCACCAAGATAATTTAGTAAAATTACCCTCGGACAGGCCAATAAAGATAAACGGCAACCATTATCGCAAAAGATTTCCTGCTCGTCCCGGCAAGGGCGCTGCGAATCTGCGATGCTGAGAACAACGGCAGCGGAACAGTCGCACAGCGTTATTGCAGTTGAAAGCGTTTAGCGTGAAATGGAAAATTGTCGCGCACTCAAATTTTACTTGAAACAACAAAGGTAACTCTGAGCGGTTACTCGGAAGTAAAGCTCCACTGCTGAGTATGGAAGTTGAACGTCAAGACACCACGTTTTAATAGCAGTCCCTTTACAGCATCAGACAATTTGAAAGCTAGAAAATGGTAGGGCAAGGTCGAATAGTCGACAGCCGGAAGCGAGGAGTCATTGAAGCAGCCAATAAGTCGTTAGAAATTGGCGAAACTGAGAAAGGCTTGAGGAAGAGGAAATTGTCAATAACCCGAATGTAGCACGAAGTTAGATTGCAGCGTGTACTTCGTGATGATAAATACACATCGCATCTAAACAGAACCTTTTTAAGCACGGAGTTTTCGTAGATACAGCTCACTGGGGCGGGGGAGCCATGTATTCAGGGTAGGTACAGCTTAGATGGTTACGTAGAAGAATAATGTGGGGGTTGTCACTGAGAAATTGTGAGAACAACTCTCCCTTTGTTGAATTCAGGAGAAAGGGTTTGATTCGAGTGAACGGTGGAAGCTATATTCCTTTAAGAAAACAATAAAATTTGGTACGTAAGGAAAAAAACTGAAGCACGAAATTGAGAAATTACAAGGTACCAAGACAAATATCACGAATATATCAATTCCGTTTATTAGGGCATACAAAACGGCGATGAATACCGTATTAATGACCAAACTAGGGAGAAAATGTTTAGCTCTCAAATATTTTGCACGTTTTTTTATTTATTTTTATTTAGAAAATACTGCAGGCCTTGTGGTGGCCCTTGCAGGAGGGGCAGAAATACAGAAAAAGACAACAACAAGGAAATGCAAGAATACATGAGTAGCAAAACAGTAAGAGCAACAATTAATTACATTGGAATGATTGCAGGGAAAAAAAGAATTAAACAATTTCAGAAACACTGCAACAAAACAAGATAAAAAGGAGCAAACAACACTTTTCAACTGTCGCATGTTCAGCTATCAACGCATTCAATGCTGTCAGTGTCAATAAGAAGCGATATGGGCAAGGTATTCCATTCGGTTATTGTGCGAGGAAACAAGGAATATTTAAAGGTGTTGGTCCTGGCAAAACACGGAGTTAATGACTTGGCGTGCCGGTGCCTTGTTAATCGCCCTGTTAGTGGTTGTACCTAAAAATAATTAACCTTCCAAAGCAACATATGTCACCATAAGGTTTGTTCTCTCCACTCTTACAAATAACTGTCATTAGCAGAACTGCTATATCTCCTTGTACTGTAAATCTAACGGGTTCAGTTACTCATGCAATACTCTTTTTTTCTCACGTTCTGGTTCTATCAAGAATAAGAGCATAAAATCAAAATCTGGTTCCGGCAGTCAGTGTTTTATTTTATTGTTGCACCTTGTGCCATTCAATCGGGTCTGCAGCAGTCTAGCAACGTGCACAGATTCCGGCAACATGTATACACAAATGGTTCAGTAAAACTCAACAGCTCTGCTGCTGCAGTCATCATCCCGGCAAAATCTGAGGAAATCAAATTAGGAACTTCATTTGTGACCACATCGACGGGTGCGGAACTCGCGGCGCTCCATGCTGCACTTGATTTCATTAAGCAGAAGCCACCGCAACAATGGACAGTCTTTAGCGACTATTAATGCAATTTCTGTAAGGCCACACACGTCATCGAACTCACTGCAATTTCCTTCCCTCCTCTCTCTCTCTGTTATCTTTGTTTTCCCCCTGTCCCATTCCCCCGGTGTAGGGTAGTCAACCGGACGTGATTCTGGTTAACCTCCCTGCCTTCTTCTTATCTCTTTCCCTCCCTCCCCCCAAGGTAGCCTTTCAGTGCATACGAAGCCCAATGCGCCACGGACCCAATGAACAAATGGCCTCAGAAATTCGGCACATAAATCATCAAAGCCATGACAAGGGACACAACATAATATTTCAGTGGCTTCCAGGACATTGTAAGATCAGCGGGAATGACCACGCAGAGAAAGCCGCCCGATCTGCACATGAAAGTGGTCAACAAGTCTTCATTCCGCTTTCGCGAACATACGCTGCGGTTGGGCTGCGATTGATGTCCCGTGAGTGTACTTTTCCCCTGTGGGACTCAAATGTTTTGACCATGTGCCGGTTGCGTTCGTTGTCTCCGGACATACGGATGCAGCTCCCGCCTGGGTTACCACGACGTGAACATACCATGCTCTACCGTCTGTGGCTAGGCGTTGCCTTTACGAACTCATACGCTTTCCTTATTAGAATGGCCAACAGCCCCACGCGTGACACATGCAACATCGACGAGACGCTCGCACATATTATGTGTGTCTGCGCGCGATATAGTGCTGAGAGACAAGTGATGTGCAGAGTATGGGACCAGTTGGACAATCGTCCACTATGAGAACTAAAAGCTTTAGGCCAATGCTCCGAAAGAACATCCGCGTTGAAGGCCTTACTCCTGTTTTTAAGGTTCCTGCGGTCTACGGGGCTTCACAACCGACTAAAAATGCCGCTCCCTACCGCTCTGCAGTGTATGCGCTTTGTTCGTACTTGTATCCCTTTCTTTCTATCTCCTCCTTCCACTCGGTTTCTCTTTTTATCCCCCTTAACCCTTCCCCCTGCGCAAGGTAGCCAACCGGAACTACCTCTGGTTAACCTCCCTGCCTTTCTCTGCATTATTTTTTTTCTCTCTCTCTCGAAGAGCATGCAAACGCTTAAAAGGAGATCATTTAATAGAAATGGCTTCCTCCTAGGTACAAAGTAAATATATTGGGACACGGGATGTGTTCCTTACCACGGTACTGAAAGATTTTGCAATTTGGGTTTGGTTTTCGGCCAAGAAACAGTTTGCCGAAGTGTGCCTCTTCCACATCTTTCAGCCTTCCCTAAATATTTCACGACTTGCGCTAAATTCCAAGGGAAGTGGCTCGACTCACTGCAACACATCGTAATGCAACGACATGCAACAAACGTGCTAAGAATAGCTTCGTCACCGCAGGTTTACAAATGCGAGGCGGTGCCAAGCGAGACTGCATGACCATCAGCATGATTTGATGCATCTATTTTTGGGAACGTAATCGCGGCAGCAAAGGCAAACATTTGTTAAAGTTCACGCGCTTGCTGTGTTCAAGATGCAAAGCAAAGTGGCTCGATTCGCTACAGTGTGTCGCAGTGCTACGTAAATGCGCAGGAACCCTGGACTTCGAAGGCTAAAGCTACTCCACTTCCCTCGATCGTAAGTGGTCGGGCCGCCTCTCAATGCCCGCAGACATACATGCCCGCCGGTGGCGTCAAGCACTCCGCAGGGTGACTTGACACAGGGCGACGACGAAATAAATTGTCGCGCGTGATCTCTTTGAGATTTCCTCGACGCATATTAGGGCAATAAATGCTCGTTATCCTATGGCGCAGGAAAAAGCCCTTGCCCGCGGGCTGTAACAGCAGACGACGTCGCAAGCGAGCTGTCGTCAGCGACGTCTGCTGCAGATAGACGCCCGTTAAGAAGGTCGGCAGCGATTACGGGTGAGGAGGTTTCTAACTCGAGGCTAGACCGGCTGCGATTGGGCGACGCCGGCATGGTCAGATCACCACAAAGCCGGACATAAACAGCCGCCTCACGCGAGCTTGTTTTTAGTCTGTACGACTAGCTGCGACGGTCGTTCGGAAGCACAGCGCGACGTGTCAGTTTTTTTCACGAGACCAAGCAGACCTGTGCACGTGGGTTAGCCAGCAACTGAGTGAGAAACCCGGGGTTCGAATTGCGGAGGAAGCGAGCCCAACCACACCTGACGCCCACTCACGCTCCCGAATTCTCGTCCGAACCGGAGAACAAGTCATTCCGCTGACATGAACGGAGTCAACGACAGGGGTGAGACAGCTGGAAAGGTAGGACACGCTTACGTTTAGTCGCGTTTTCAACCGCCAGCTTGCGTTATGCACCAGGCCTGCTCTACACGGGAAGAGCGTGCTACAATAATGGGTAACTGCACACATCTGAGCGCAGAAAAACTATCTAGTGCTTTCCGCGAATTAGCAAATAAAATAGTGATTCCCTACACTCCATAGGTCGGTTACACTTAGCCAAACGGGTTAATAGAAGATCTTTGATTTAATTCATCCACGTATACACATGAATGCAATATAACACAGCTGAAGAAAGATTGTTAAGCTCATATTGTTGCTGGTACTGGCCACGCGAAAATTGTCTAAACAGGCAATGTGAAACGGCAGTATTCAGATGAAGCAAGGTATAAAGTTTTGGCTTTGTAGTGGCATCATGGGCGGGGGAGAGGGGGTGACACATACCCCACAATTCCCATTTAGACGAGTTTAATCGTTTAACTTCGAGGTTTCACGTTTGCTACGTGATTTCTTAGTCCGACGATGACGCAGTTGTCGCAGTTCTTATCGCAGCCGCTGTTGCTCCTGATGCACTCTGATGAGTTTCGCAATTTCTGGAACTTGTCCTCACCGTATCTTGATTGTCTGCAACTATCGTTAAGAACAAGTAGAAAACACATGGCGCCGCTCCTGGCTTGCTTGTCAACAGAAGATAGATGGAGGGTGGGAAAGCAGGAAGAACTCTCTCCAAGCAGTAAGAATATGTTTTTCGAACGGCGCGACACAGAACTCAGGAAAGACACAGGACCAAGCACACAACTCTGTCTATCATGTGCCTCTTTCTTAAGGCCTGTGATGCGTTGTACAAGAAAAATTTCAGCTGCTTGACAAGGTGTACCAACGAAGACGCTGCTTGGAAATTCTTTATTCTAGAATATAACGAAATTCACGCCATCTAGGGCTTACCTTCTGCTCGAACAATAGTAGTCATCAAGTGCAAGTACACGTCCTCGATTGAGCATGCTGGGCACGTTACTTTTCTGTCCAGAACGCATAAGTCTTATGTGCACATGCCTCTGATGACCTGAAAGCATAGTTTTTTCAAAGAAATTACTAGAGGGAACTTTGGCACTAGTGTCTACGGTAGACTTAAGTATGTGGATTTAGGCGGCATGAGGATGATGCAAAGTAAGTAGGTTTGTCTAAACTTCGTCTTTATGGCTTCAAACGGTTCTGTAACGGCGAATTTATCATTTAAACAACAGGTTGCGTTATAAATGCGGCAATTTCCAATAATTGCGCATGTGCGCACAGACTAATTACCTTGATTTGTTCAGATTACTATCAATGTTTGTAAATTGAGAAAGATAAAGCGTTATTGATGATGTCAACATTGCTCATGCGCCTAACGGCATACAAATAAACGTACAAGGAAAAGCCAACCTCTATTATGTGGAGATGCCATTTTCATCTTGAGGTATCACAACGCCAAGACATCATCGTTAAACAAATCAGGTCTCAAGAAATGCACCACTAACACACGTCACCCACACAGGCAACAACTTCAAAAAAGACTCCAAACACAGGCGCGCCTTTGTCATAGAGGGGGAGGGGGGAGGCATATTATTTTTTGGAGTGATTGCGTGTGTGCTTGTTGGTGGCTGCGTTGTTTGCGCTCTGATTTGGTTTACCATACCATACTGCCAACTATCCCAACAGCAAGTTGTTGTAACAAAAGCCCAACTTATCTGACACAGCGCACGGTGACAGCAACAAACACAATAACATGCCAAGCAATCAAGGAACCAGTTCAGATGATTGACAGTTGAACCATTTATGTACAAACAATAACCAAGGAAACCAGCGACGCATGCGCAGCAAATGCGGCTGGGGTTGCTGACGCGCGGTAAGACCACTAGGGAACAACTGTCATTGCTGTCTACTGCAATTACTTGTATTTGATCTCTCTCGCGTTTGAGATGGCGAATGGCCGAGTGGCTCACATGACATTATTCCACGTTGCTAACACGCTATCTATAATTTCACGTGCTTCTTGATTTTTGTAAGGAAACTCCTTTCTTTCTTTAATCTTTCGTGCGCACGACAATTCGCGAGTTGTTTACGCCGCTGAGGCACATATAACGTTCTCTGGCTCCCGAGCATTGTAGGTCGTGACATAAAAGTCTGCCACAGTGCGTAGAAGGTCAGACCTAGAAGGTCCGCAGTGCGATGTCGGTGTGCTGCAATATACAACGTTCGGCTCATGTTCAACGTCACTTGATGTCATGACGGAAGCAATTCGGAATGCCAATTACCTTTCACTGGTGAGCCCTTTCGCAGCAAAGTGAAATTATGCCAGGCGACTATGAAATGTTCGTAGAAAAACTCTCGAAAAAAGTATCTGCCTTTTGGTTCTTGGAAATAAAATGTGATATTTTTTGTTTTCATGCGGTGCCCCTTGCCACATTAATTGACGGTCACTTCAGCTTCCCTGAAAGCTTCTTTCTGTGCTCTGAAAATGCACAGGAGATGCCCTATTGAAGCGATGAATTGTATATCACCCGCAAATTCTTGTAGTAAATTCTCTTTGACTAAAACACTTCGTATAGCTAAATTACTCTTCAGACTATCAACTTTATTTGGTGTATAGATTGCCTTTACGTTTTCCAATCTATGACTATCTATGACTTCCTTCTTTAGAGGTTCTAGTCTTTCCTTACAAATTTGTAAGCCCTCGAGACGTAATGACAAATTTTATGAGTGCACAAATTCGGGTATTGTTTGCGAAACACCACTTAGCTTATGATGCTCGATCTCAGAAAAGTGTGTTGTGCCAGTGAAGTCCACAAATTTGCTTTCTCAGCCCTACCACAATCATGTGGAAGCAACATGAAGTAGCTGTGAAGAGTTAATGCAGCCAAGAAGACATCTCTTGGCGGCTTTACAATTCGCTAATGTTGACAAATACTGCTTTTTAGATTATTAATTGCGTTTAATGCCGTACTACGCTGCATTGGAAAGGGACAAAAGGCTTCACCGAGCCGGTTATGAAAATTTGGCTATCCGCGAAAACTACAGAAATATGAGAAATTACTTTGAATGTGAAATGCGCCACCTAGTATGGGCGCCGAAGCTAGGTGAAAAAATCCAACGGCAGAAAAATGTAGCCTTCACTTTCTGCAGTGACGGCGAACCCTTTATCCGCAGACTGGATGAAATAAGGGTTAAAAAGGAGCCCTTACAGTCTACGATGTTGGTGTCACCCATTTATGAATGGCCAGTTAAAGCCGCTGCACATAAGAGCACACTTCCTTGCCACTCGAATTGTTTCAAAATATCGGTAGAGAGTACCACACTGCTCCATTGGCTATGGACGAAACTATGATGACGCAGTGGCCATTAAACCTGCTGATGTATGGCATAACCCGCTCGAGCTTCCGACGACTGATTATCGACGATTTTAGGAACTTCGGTACGACGGCAGACTAAAAAATTCGTCATACATCAGCGCCATTGCTATACATAACGGGGAAGTTAAATCAAGAACATGGCCGACAAAATGGTTCACTGATCATTGTTATTTGAGACTCCCGTTCTCAGACGGTACAAGTCCATCATGTAACCGTATGTGTTTCCTACCCCATGGTATATCCTGAGTGCAGCAAGTTAGTCACTGAATGCTTCTGGCTCAGATAGCACTGACACTTCTTATGACCTGCTACCCCCAACCCCTACTAGAAATTTATATCCTTAAAGGGCCGAACCCATCTCACGACAACTTTCGACGGTGGTGCATTTAGCATTATGTCAAAACAGTGACATAACCTATTGCCGCCGTCGAAACGAGTTATGTATGAGACGTGAACCGCAACATGACTCTCGTGTTTCCCCAAGAATGCCCGGCGCCATCCACGTGTAGACTCGGAAATGCGTGGCACGGCGGTGCGCGCAAACACCGAGAAACGCGTTCATGCAAAAACTGAGGCTACCCTCTTCGCGCTTCTCTCTGGACACGCTGGGCCATCTAGTGGCGCCGCCGAAAATTACGCGCGTGACCTCCGACACGAGAAGCGTAGAGAATCGTTCTACGCCTGCGTGCTTAGAGAATTGTTCCCTCACCCACCGCACACTCAGTGGCACGTACTTAGTGATCCAGGTTAGCCTGAGGTTCGTTGAAGAGCGCCACATACCTAGTCCCGCATCTAAGGTGACCCATGTCGATGTGGAAGGGGTTCGTTGAAGAGGGTCACATATGTACACATTGCCACATATTCAGCAACTAATGTAGGTCTAGCGGCTGGTTTCGAAACTCGTACCCTCAGCACAGCAGCTTGATGCGCTACGCATACGACCACGGAGTATATATCCAGTGACCCAGGCAGGCGGGGAAACGGTTAGACAGAATTATACATATATATAACCATACACAGATAGATGGCTAGGTACACATTTCCCGTAAAATGCTTAAGCAGCCTGAGCTGGCTCACGCATTGAACCTTGCAGCACGTCTCAAGTACCCAGGTCATCCATCTACGGCGGGTGATCATCACCTGCTGTGGCAGTGCTCTAGTGCACAGGAGATTAGGCACAAGTGCTGAGGGAATCAAAACTCAAGACTGCTGATGATGGACAATTCTTAAACTCACCGTTGCAACATCTGCGTCACGAAGGACGGTATGCGTCTATTTCAAGTCCTTTTTTCTTTCTTACATATATGCCTTGGGACAGGTCTTCTGAATTGAAGATGCAGGCGCCTGACACCCTACATTAGCAATTGGAAGCCTAGCGCGCTAAATAACTTTGTATTCAGGACCCCAAAACCATAAGGTCAAGTTTGCTGGCGATTATTGCATGAAATTGCGGTAACGTAGTTCCATGGAAGCTACAGTAATTCTCCGAGAACTAACCGGCATAACTTATACGCATCTGACGCTTGACGTTTACAGTGAATATTTCAATTTAGAACATCCCTAACCGCGGCAGTTGTAGCCGGCTATCCTAGCGGGTAAAACGTTTACGACGAATAAATTACACTGTGAAATTTTCAGCTCTGTTATCTTCTACATCACTATAAATTTCATTGCCCCGTAACAGAATATCAACGCGGGTGTCTTTTTGCACGAGTACCAAAAAATACTTTATTCAGTTGAACGGTTTATTGAAGGTGTGCAATAATATATATATATATATATATATATATATATATATATATATATATATATATATATATATATATATATATATATATGTATATATATATATCACGCTGTGTATCTGTACTCAAACCCATTTGGTGCAGCTGAGCGGTATATTTTGGGCAACACATTGAGGCATGCTTTGCATGTCCTATCTGCGTTTTTCTTCTTAATATGCTTGGTCGCTTGACCGAACCTTGAGTAGTTGTTCGTTTCCTGACTAGTTACCATGTCTTTCCAACAGTAGCTGGGCCCATGCACTGCGACTAGAGTTCGGTTTTTGGACATCCTACTCTGTTAAGCTTCGACTGTGCGTACTGAAGAGAACTGTAATTTCTGATATAAACTTGATATGACTTAGCCTGCCCCGCGGACTATTCATGGTGCGATCAAGTAAACAAAGGGAGACCTTCCATAACAAATAACGAACATGCCCACACGGCGTCCTTTATCGAAATCTCCATCGATATTGAGACCACAGAAACCGGCGGACGCCAGCGTAGGTCCCTCGCGGCCATCTCTGGCAACGATAAGGTCCAGCTCTCGTGACCCCCAGGAAATCTCTGTCAAGATTTCCGGCGTCATGAGCCGGTGTCATATGATAATCGCCGTCTGGTCCGCGAGACGCTCAGACCGTGGCACGTACGGTAGCTTATCGGGACGCCGGAGAAGTAGATACCCATGAACTTGGGCTCTTATCGTATCCCGGGGTAAGCCTGCACATTCCCCTCGCTGCGAAGCAGCTTCGTTTCCCACACCTCTTCTTGCGTTCATCTGATTTGGCACGAATATATCTAGGGAGTGAACCCCGTGATCCCATTCGAAAATCATCACGTCGAGCTTCGTCGTGTGTCCTCACTCTAGCTGACCTAAAAAGTGCAAGGTCGACAGAAGAGTGCGAGTGCTTGAGCCAGCTGCGAATTTCACTTCCCAAAAGGCACACAAAGGGCGTGTCCGGCTTGCCGAATGAAAGGTCTGGGAGCACCAAGTTGAATTTGAAAGAATAGTGCCGCAACATTTTTATAATTTTTCTTATTTTGCTTTCACTGAAGACCTTCGACCTCGAAACCCCTAAACGTTACTGGCAAGCCTGGGAATGCTATAAATGATTTGCGACTTTAGCTTTTTACAAACCAGCTGTGGCTTTGTTCCCCAGGATGTGTGTTATGACGCAACGCAAAAAAGTTGGTGACATGGCAGCAGCGCATCGTGAACTTTTGGCACTGGCTTCCGCTCACTGGGACTTCTGCTACGCGCGGCGAATGGCTCTGCGGCTAGCATACCACGGAGCGAGCCGCAGCGATTGCCGAAACATCCCGATGCCCGGCACCCACGTGGCAACCTTCTGTGTTATGACACATTTCACTCTTGGGAACTGAAACCAAAACTGATTTCTAAAAGAGCTACAAAAACAAAATATTTAGGGATCTAAATATTTAAATATTAGGGAACACCGCTATTTAGGCCAGTAGATATACTTTTCCTATGTTGCCAGAACTCTCGCTGTTAGGCGTTTAATGTTCTGCAGCATTTGGAACACGTGAACACGTGAATGTTGCGCTGATAGCGACATTGCGATTTTCTGCCGGCTGCCATGCCGTTTTACGCAAGCCTATTTTAAAGAAAGAAAAATATTTTCATGTTCACAGAGTTCGCATTCAAAAATATGCACCCTTGATCCCTCTGCCAGGCGGTTACTTGCATACATGGCGAACTACGGCGTTCTTGAAAGCAGTATATAGCCGGTAATTTCTGATCGCTGAGGCGGCGCGTTCCAATATTACTGACTTGGTTTTGCATGCTTCGCCTACATACACAGGCGGAATAAGTTGCAGCATAATAATTGGACAAACGAAAACCTCACACGTATACGGTTCTACTCAATTACGGTCGTCAGAATGTAACTCCAAGAGAAAAAAAGCATGAGCTAAAGCGTACGAAATCAGTCGCTGTGGATGAAAACCGGTGAATTGAAATCGTTCCTGCTTTTTGGACAATAATATTTTCAAACCGCGCTTTGTCTTTCTGTTTTTTTCATTCAAAAAGCAGCCCCGTAGAATCGTCGATAGAATCATGTGATGTAAGTTTCAAAGGTTGTTCGTTTGTGGAAGAAGCAGATCGACAAACGGTCATTCGGTATTCTAATCAGACATGGTGGCCATTTAGTTTCTTCACAGCTCTGACCTGTCGCTTGACGGTCGCTTCCGTATACATTGTCCCGAGACTTTATGTGAACACTAGATACGGCGAGTCCCAGCGCAATTTTTGTCGGACACACTGTAGTATGAATTACGCTTGCGGAGAGCGTGTGCAACAATGCTGGACACCAGGTTAGATAACGCAGTCTGCAAGCTTTTCATTATCAGGAGCAAAACAATGCGCGCTGCATTGGGATCAGCGTGCTGTGCATTGTGTTATAGAACCTGCAGTCGCAACCTGCCGTAAATTGGGAACTGATCAAGCACACATAACCATGCCTTGCGAAACAAACAGAAAAAAGAAAGCAAGTGGGGGTAACCAGCTCGAACTCGGTTTACTACCCTGCACTAATGTTGAAAGAAGGAAGAAAAGAAGAAAATGGAAAGAGGCTATAAGCGGTGCATCCGCGCGCACAATAGCATTCACGGTGTATTAAAAAGTGGCTGCTGAGTCCAGGCGTTCTTCAAAAGCTCCAGGGGCTTTGCGTACGGAGGATGGTCGAGTCGAAGGTTGCAATACCTTTGAGAAAGTAAGGGACACGTTCGTCTTTAGCTCGGTTTCATAACATTCCAAATCAGGGAGTCAGAACGAAATGCCTTTGGTTCTGGTTTTAGTTTCGTTGCACTGAAAAAAAAGTTTCGTTGCGGTTCTGCTTCGGAACGAAAAAAAAAGTAAGGATCCGTAACGGTTCCTAACGGTTCGGTTCGCCCGCGAACATTTTCGAAGGAACGTAACGAATAAAAGATAGCATTTATATTTCTCGATAAGGGAATCCTCAATTTTGATATCATGCAGAGTGCCTTGAATCAAGGCTCTGAGCACGATCTCAGAAGCAGCATCTCATCTAGTGTACTTGCCGAAATGCGAGACCGCTGTTTCGATAAAACGAACTTAGACGCTTGACTTAAGCTTCGGTAACTTAACCTCCTGCAACAAAGCGTTGTGCCCGCAGAAAACGAAACGATAAGATCTTCAACGCGCAAGCCCTGGGCTTTGCTACGATGCCGACCTGCTAGGGCACCAAGCGGCAGGCTTAGATTAGTGGAGCGCTCGACAGGCTAGATCTCGCACAATCCCTGCCTGAGATAAACGCGCGAATTCTGACGTCGCCTGAAGTCGGCGGTCTCGGATTACCGACTTTCCCCTCGAACCGAAAACACATCCCTCGTGAGCAGCAGCAACTGGTGCGGCGGGCCCGGGAGACAGCAAGAGCCGCAGGATCCCTGGACTAACGGCAACTCCCCGCACAAGCAACTCCCCGCATGGCAACTCCCCGCGTTTAATAAATGTTTTTCCTCCCCTTTCTCCATCAAGGATATTTCATTTTCACTCCAAAAGAAAATAATAAGTAACATTTCGGTTACGTTTTCGCTCGGGGAAAAAAGATATTCTTTTAACAGCGAAGCTCTTAAGGGCTTTCTGCACCAGGATGGTTTGCGTGCGTACACACAAAGCACCGAAGATAGTGCAATGCCGGGCCGACCCGCGGCAGAGATGAAGCAGGCGTTACGCACTCCCCATGCGTGGGCCGATACCGAATATAGTGCAATGCCGGGCCTGCCCGCCGCGGAGGTGAAGTTCGCCATTGAGGCGCCCACATACACGGATTCCCTGGTCTTCCTTCTTTACAGAGTGGAAGGGCACGGAGTTTTTATATCACCTTGGTTTTCGTTCCGTTCCGATGCACTGTTTCCCAACATCTTCTATGAGCGATGTGCCGTCCACTGGGCGTAAGGCAGCGCGCATTGACCACCGAGATAAGCGTCGTAGCAGAGGATGTGCTCGATGGTCCCGTCGCAAGCGAAAGATCGCCCACGGCGCTCTCCATCATGGTGGTGCACGAACCGCTGGCGCGTGTCCTCCACTACAATAGCCGAAGCTGACTCGGAAGGAGATAGACCAGGCTGACAGCCAAAGGTGCGACGAACGATCGAGGGAATGCAGTATTCGGCAGTTGCCAAACGTGCCGCCGAATTGTTGCGTTCGATCGTAGCGCAACGACCAATGCAGGCGACGTTGGTGTGGCCCGGCCCGCCGACGTCGCCGCACGTCAATAGCCACTGCATTCTATCTCGTGCCGCCCACGACGTTAAGCAGGATCAGTCTGCAGAGCGTCTCTCTGCAACGCTTCATTTCTTGACGCGAAAGGCTTGACGCGAAAGGATAAGGCGCACTCGCGAAGGAATTCTTCGCGCGCCTTAGACTGCAGAAGTTGGCGTCACTCTGAAGAGTGCCGGCGGGCTATGGTAAATCCTCGAGGCCCCTCTTGCGAAATATTGCTGCAGCTGTCTTCACGCTATCGCACGTACTTGCAGTGGGCAGCCTCTGGTCTTTAGTAATGGACATGAATAACTTATTACACAGAGAAAAAAAAATACATGAGCAGGTTTTAGGTTAAGACAGAAAAGGAGGCCATAGGGTGCGTTGCGGTACGAGAAATTTGTTCCCTCGCTCTACGTAAGAAGGCGCGTTCTGGGAGCCCAAGTATGCATACAAATTGGAACTATCTTATGCAAGGATTCGGGACTGTGCGAGACAAAGACGGCGAGCTTTCGAGATGTCTGTGTGATTCCACGTGTCGACGACCGAATTGGTAAAAGAAGAGCGTAAGTTTGAGCATGTTGGTATTTCGTAACACAGCGCTGTGCCCGCGTCGTACTTCTGTCTCTCGTCTCTTTTCGTTTGCTATAAACATAAAAGGTATGGTGAAAGAACCCGACTCGACGCCAAATAGACGGCTTTCAGACGCTGCGGGCACATTTGCACAAAGAACAGTCACAGAAAGGCACAGTGCAAGAAATGCAAGAAAGGCACAGTGCACAAAGAACGAGCACATTTCCACGTATCTTACGTGCGCATGTCGCAAGTCCTTGACCACTTTTGAGCGCGGAATCTCTTTGTCTCGCCGCGATGAGAGGTAGGCGTTTGGTCAAAAGCGAAGCGATATGCTCTTGTTTGATCAGCCCGGGTGAAAACTACATACCAACAGTGAAGGTTTTGCTTACTTCAGAAATATAGGGTCCTACTACAATTTTGCAGCTCCTTCTCATTCAAAGGGTGTTTCCCTCGAGGTATAACGATGAAAAGAAAGGTTTTAAAAATATGCAGCTCTGTATCGTGGAACCAAATGTTTCTATGGTTATTAATCATTTTGGGCTGGTATATACTTTCAGGGTAGATAGAAAATTAACGAAGCAGGATGTGATGTCGCCCCCGCAGCAATTACATCAATTCTAATACTGCATTTGCAGAACACTTATTTCTCTTTGCACATAGTTCTGAATAAATATGAACAGCCATTTGCCTATAAAATGTTTCAGTAGTCCACAGGCTTTGGTCGACAGTACTTTTTCCTTTGTGTGTCTACGCGCCTGACCTTGCTACACTCTGAAGCGTACCATCAGTCGGGTCTCAGGGTGAATTTGAGGTTTATTACAACGCATGCTATTTATCATAACTATCCTATTTAAGCCATTGGAGAAACCGTAGATAGTAACAGCTGCGCTGGTTCTTTCTTCACATTGGCATCAGTTATACTGAGACTCTGTATTGGTGAAGAAATTTCTGGCTATGCGAACACTCACAGGAAACGAGTGTATAACGTTGTCCACGGCCGTGAGTAATCTGTGGTTTCTTTCGATTCCCCGACGATGCAGGCACGAACCATCATTATCAGCCCACTTCATGACCACTGCAGTACGAAGGCTGCTCGCAGCGATCTCCAACAAAAACAAACACGACAATAAGCAAGACAAAAATACAATGCAAACTATTTGTTCTAGTTTCACGCCTGCCTTGGTGGAACGTAAGCCACCAGACAGGAATTCTGAAGACAGCTGACACGCTTAACATTTGCCCAGTAGTAAGACGAAGCACCAGGGCTACCAAGAGGCAGCCAGCCATGTTCACTCCGTTATGTTACCGCGCTTGGTTTCACTTCAGGGTGGGATGCGCTTGAGGTGGCAATGATCCCCGAATTCATTGTGGTTCCGTCCAGAAGTGATGTTCGCTGCTCAAAGGAACCGCGCCTTGATTAATGCAGGCTCGAGGGAAAACTAACTTTCTCAAACACGTGGAGTTTGAACCCACTTTCGTTGCATTCTTGCTTAGCATTCGCTATCTTTCTTTTCGATGCAGTCATGCTTCAAGCGGCTTCATCAAAGAGTCGCGTCAAATGCTAATGATCCCCCAAGGCTCTCGCTACGTGGGCAGCGGGCCGTAAAGATAATAATGACTGGAGCCAGAAACCAAGGAATACAGAGAATAAATTAAGAGACAATGGGTCCGAGTAACATGCGAATATTGCGGCTTCATCCCTGGTGATATTAGTTCTTTTCTCACTTATTTGCTATACAGCACCATTAAGGTATGAAGCTGCGGCGAAACAGATCGCTTTTCTGTGTATAGATATTTCTCCAGACATGATTGTCGGGCCAGCCATATAGCAAATGAAGTGGATGGTTAGTTTTCAGAAGTCTCATTTTTCGTAGCATAACTGTTATTGCGCATGGATATAAGGGAATAATAAGAAATACGTTATTACAAAAAGTTGACACTTCCCTGACTACGTACGCATTTGTTTCGGATCTCGACACTGGGATTCAGCGAGAGGGATTCCGTACTGAGTCCAACCAAATGCCTGGTTAAATATTCATTTTGCTCTTTATCTCGCTATTTGCTTTTCCAATATAGTGGACACTGATTCTCACTGTTCCTGCTGTTGTTGCTGTTCTTATTTCAACATAATCTCTAAAGAGAGAGAGAGAGAGGAAAGGGGAAAGGCAGGGAGGTTAACCAGAGAAAAAAAACTCCGGTTGGCTACCCTACGCTGGGGAGAGAGGGGAGGGGGAGGTAAAGTGGAAACAAAGTAGAGATAAGGAAAGGAAGGAGCATAGACACACAATCACAATCGGTCACTGTCACCGAACACTGTCATCGCACAGCACACTGAACCATAATCTCTAAAAACGAGCCATCACTTTGACCACCATCCTTTTGCAATTTTTTTACATTTCGTTGGCGTCGTACTGACAAGACATTGCTATGGCCACCAAAAATGGAGAGAGGATATATCGACTATGAACGTAGAGAAAAATATTAAAAAAACTATCTTGTTATTGGCTGCGATTAGAGTGCGTCACGGGATACGTCATACAAAACCTGCAGCACAGAGAACAATATAAAAAAATTATCTTACTAATAGCGCCTTTCAACTGGCTCGCGCTGACAATAGGTCATGGGATACGTCATACGCAACCTGTAGCACAAAGAAAAAAAAAGTCTTGCTAACTGCACCCTTCAATTGGCTGGCGTTCAGAATACGTCATGGGATACATCATACGCAACCCATGCGCCTATGGGATCGCAATCACATCATCGCCGTTTCGGCGTCTCTACCGTCATTTTGACAGTCGAATGCTTGAAACCAGGGCTCCAAGGTTATTTTCCGAACGCTGTGGCTGTTTGTTTCTTTCTTTTAACGCGATAGCGTTAAGGGCCTCCGTGTCGCAGAAAACCCGGCGTCGGCGCCGACCATCTTTTCGGCAAAAGTAACTCCGAGCCACACCCCCGTATTCAGAAATAAATCTTAACTCGAACCCCATGCTTGACTTGATATAAATGACGCCTCGCTTGAACATGTCTAAGAAGCTCATTGCGTTTCCTATGCTGCGTTCAGGACAGACGTCCTTTAAATCAAGACAAGCTTGGGCTTCGAATTCAGATATATTTCTGAATACGGGAGACAGTATTCTATACGGCACTTAAGTCGTTCTTAAAACACGGAAGTGGCTCAGACTTTGTCTTAGTTCTTTAAAATTTTATTCTTCGGAATTTAGAGAATGGCAGCCTACAGATCAATTTCATGAACCAACATGCCAACAGCGCATAATTTTTATGCTATATCTTCTAAGACTGAAATATTGAAAGTGCGAAACAATAACAGATCTGCCGTTTCTACCAGAAAGCTCCCCTTCCCGCATAGATTTCGCCGCCAGCGTTTCCCGGTAATCATTACGGTTACACACGCTGCAGCTGCGCAAAAGTGTGAGAATCGGTCAGAGATCTTGGAATGCTATCGGTGTTCCACTCTTAAAGGCGAAGCTTAAACGTCCATCAAATGTTATTTAATGCATACCATTCTTTGGCTAGGTGCACGGGGTCATTTTCTGCTCCGTTCCGTTCTTTCTCCCGTTTCGTGTCTAAAAAAACCCGTAACGCCGCATAGGCTTGAAGACGTGAATTTCGGTTGATACGCCAACTTCTGTACGCTCGGAGCCACCTACTCCTGGGCCGCCGAAACTACGATGGCATACTTTGTAAGCTAGTATAGGAGTGGGGGTCACTACATATATATTTGCCTAAACTTCGTCCTTGCGGCATCAAATGGCTTTGCGACTTCGTAACCTCCTCATTTCAAACGAACTTTGATTTTATGAATAATTAGGTAAACACAATTGAAATTGTCCGACGGCAGGATTCGAGCAGACAAAGTGCAGTATAGAAAACCGAGGTCGAAACCGTTGGGCCACGGACGCATGCATCGCCAAGTGGTGCAGAACAACACCCTGAGGAATTTCTAGCGGGCAAGCGAGCGTGTTCAGACGCTAGATGCATTTTGATTTGGCCTTGCCGAGGTGCAGTTAGAAAGCAAGGGAAGTATTGTGCAAGAGTCCACCTAGCGGACAAGTCCATTTCGTCTGCTGTTGCAGTGCTGATTGGCTGTGGCGCCTCGCCGCCGCGGATGCACAGCACAGCCCAGCCAATCAGAACATAAACAGCAGACGAATTCGACTTGTCAACCAGTAGAACTCTTACAGAATGCCTCCGCAGGTGAAAGCTCGCGCAGACAGGGTACGCGTGGATGCCTAGGGCAACCTGAGAATGGCGAATGCAGCAACAGGGAGGATCTTCGGAAGAGGACGCGTTGGAACGAAGGCGAACGTGTAGGCGGGTAAATTATGCGAGAAAAAAAAAACAAGCCCTACAGCGATAGAATGTTATTTAATTTACCGAACGCAAGATCGGTAGTAAAAATGAGTGCGTTGTGGAGATTGTCATAGTGTGCGTGGTGTTACTTGCAGCTGCTGATCTTCAGGAATTACGGAAGTCTTGGCTTCAGTAACAGAGTACAGGCTTCACAACTAGTGATTACAAACAGCGCTACGCACCACAAGACAATATCTCAGTGTGGAGTTCCTGCCTTGATATATATGTGTATTTTTCATTTTTTAACTGTCTAATTTGGCCTTTAAACATAGTTCTCTTCTTTATATATCAGTCTTGGTCCTTTCCTGATTATCACTTCGAATCACCTATATATATTCTGCAAAATCGTCCATATAGTGCTCTGAGTCATATTGCTTAATGGATAACGGCTGCAAAGGCAACTACGATTATGATAGAGTGGCCCGTCAGTCACAGCTTTTCATTCTGCTATCCACTAGTCCAAGCACACCAAAGTATTCTTTCTTTTTTGCTTGCTTCTATATCGTAAAAGGGCGAGTGCACCAGCTTTGCATTACCAAACTGTAATGGGCATTTCTTCTGGATAAATGAGCTCGTCTGGCGGCTTTCATCTGATAAAACTTCAAAACCAATTTAGTCGTTATACACCGTTATACACCCCCTGCTCCTTTAGAAGGCAAAGTGAGCTTCGCTATGAAGAGTAGAATTGTACAGGCCATGTCTGTGGTGAAGATAAGCGTAAATGGCATGACGTTTTCCACTTCCTAATTGCGTTATACGAAGGACCCGCACCTCAAAACCGTAGAAAGAATTGCTGATAAACCACAAAGTGGCCTCAGCAGTTTACTGTTACAGCCTTTCTACAATGATACTCGGTATCCTTTTCCAGGAAGTATACGTGCCATGAATTTATGACGCAGAAGGTGGTCAAGTGGAAGAAAAACATCATGATCATTAGGAACTTGCTCCAGCTCACCTTGTCGTTTTCTGTGCTACTATGTCGGGTCGCGCAATGAGCAGCAACTTAGCGGACGACCAAGCCTTCTGAACCGAGTGCTAAAACGTAAAGATGCTCTGCTGCCACGTCACCACCATATGCGTCATGACATCACGCCGCATGTGCCTCCTGGAAACGGAAACTGGTTTCCGGAAAGGTTCTTGCCTTTAATTAAGGCACTCCGCCCTCCCCCCGTGTTTTTTTAGAGCGCAGCTCTTTGGCGTCCGTTCCTGGGTTTCGCGTCGTCGTCGGCGTCGTCGTCGACGGCGTCGGCCTCGTAACCAGCTCGCCTCCGCCGCCGCGCTCCACCGCCGCGCATGCGCCGCTGCTCCGCCGCCGCGCATGCGCGCTGTCGGCTCTCCGGGCGAGGGAGGATGATGGAAGGGAGGAGGAGAGACTGTGGAGGAGGGCTGGCTACACAAATGGCTCTTTGGCGTCCGTTCCTGGGTTTCGCGTTGTCGTCGGCCTCATAACCAGCTCCGCCCCCCTTTCATCCCCCCAGCGCTAGCAGCGACCGACTGATACCGCTTTCGTGAGTCCGCTACCGCACTCACGAAAGACGTCGTGCACTTCCTGCAACTCGCATTAACCGTCCATCGATCCACACCGATGTTAGTAGTGGGGGACTTTAATGTTGACATAAAGACAAACAGCAATTTCCTAACACTTATGCGGGAGAACATCCCGTTCCTCTCGCTCGTAACGCGTCCCACGGCTGTGACAACCTCGCGAGGCACTTGTATAGATCTCGTCTTTGAGAATCAAGCATTGGTGTACCAAGTCGAACATATATCAGTCTATTTCTCCGACCACAAAGCTTCCTTCATGACTGTCAAGAACTGTTAATGGAGTCTTTGTTAAAGGAATACGTGTGAAAAATAAAAAAAAAATTCTGTGATAGCGCATACATGTGTTCCTCGATTTCTTTGCCTCAATCTATCGAAAAGGTGAAACAGCTTATTTGCTGCGCTCAAATTTCGCATTAGGAAGTAACGTAATCGTCGGTAATTTTTTTTCTTTTCTGTGATTACGAAGTGCATGGTCTTCTTATAACGCAAGAAATTGAAGTGGTAAATGCCATGTCCAATTGCTTTATAGCCCGAACCACGTATGTAACCGAATTCACAAGCCACCTTGAGGCACCTATTCACCCTCCAGCTTATATTTTGGACTGAAGTATCAACTAAATAAATAAAAAAGTAGAAGGTGAATCTAATAATATGTCATCGTCATGGCACAGTCAAACGCGAGTCGTCAGCCTTCAAAATAAAATACGTACATCGCAAGAGGATGAGTCAAACGAGAACAAGGTAAAAGCGGGAGCCAACGTTTCGACAAGGGGACTTGTCTTTTTCAAGGCAACATATGCTTTCCTCGGCACTGTATGCATAGCTAGGGTTCTTCTAAAGGGGGAGGTGGTAAGGTAGGTGACCGAGGCAACGACCCAAAGAAGGTGTGTTGGCGCCGAAGGTGTTGACACATCTAACACACCTTCGGTCGTGGCCTCAGCCACCCACCTTACCTCCCTCTCCCCTTTAAAGGAACTCTACTTACTTATGCTGTGCCGAGGAATGCATATGTCGCCTTGAAAAAGGCAAATTCACAATTCGAAAAGTTGCCTCCCGCTGTCACCTTGTTCATCGTCTTGAATTTCCATCGACCGACTTCCCCGTGTTTTCCATGCATCGCAAGAGTAAGACGTCATTGCATCAGCGCCAATGAAGTCTCCGACGCGAGCCCTATGCTGCCCGGGCAAAGCATCTATCGCTAGAGCAACCAGCATCGTGTCAACGGTGGGCACAGCCTTTGACACAAGAAGACCGACGTCCGGATTTTGCATCTATGTTGACAGAAACAGCTACCCCCCCCCCAAAAAAAAAAAAACATAATAGGAGATGGAAAGCAAGACAGCAAGACCGGCCAAGCTATGAAATCCCAACGAAGACTTTATTCACAAAGATAAACAACCAAGCCGGCACCCACGCAGACGCACACCAACATACGCACTCCTACACACTCCACCACACAGATACACTAAAAAGATAGGACACCCAACCCTCTTGGCTGTCAATAGCTATGCATGTTACAAAAGCCGCATGGTAGAAGAAAGTCGGAAGTTACAAATCAAAAGCAAAAAAATTATGGGGTTTTACGTGCCAAAACCACTTTCTGATTATGAGGCACGCCGTAGTGGGGGACTCCGGAAATTTTTGACCACCTGGGGTTCTTTAACGTGCACCTAAATCTAAGTACACGGGTGTTTTTCGCATTTCGCCCCCATCGAAATGCGGCCGCCGTGGCCGGGATTCGATCCCGCGACCTCGTGCTCAGCAGCCTAACACCATAGCCACTGAGCAACCACGGCGGGTCAAATCAAAAGCAACTACACTTGTCTGAAAGCACTACGTGCACATAAAGGCATTTGCCTATTATAAATATAATATAGCTCGTGTTGTTTTCTTAACGATACAAGTGCATCAAGTCGCTCAGAGCGAAAGAGATATTTTTTTTATTTAGAGCCAGATAGCCTTTCGAGCGCGAACATTGGCCTGTATGCTTATACTTAGCTAGGAATGAAAGGACAGATGCGAGTCAAATAAAGCAAGGCGACGTGATATCATGATTTTACTTCTAAGATTGACCTTCGCAGGCATTTGCGTTCGACTTGACACACCGATTTCACTGTTCACTTTTAATATGATGTAGGTTAAAGTCTAAACTTTAGCTGGAGTGTTTACTAGCAGCCACGCGATTCGAGGTTATGAAACGACGCACTGAGTGCTTGGCGTTGCAGCGAGGCGCAGTGCGAGGAAGCTAATACGCGCCCGAGTGTCAAAGGTCCGAGTGCTTCCGCGTTTGTCTCGCGTATTTTATTCACTGTCGCATTTGCCGCAACGGCAACCTGCGATTGCGTCAGAGCCATGCCTACGGTCTTCGCCACAACGCATCGTCAGGTCATTGGCGAGGGTTAGGAGCAAATGGGCAGGACAGCTCCGGCGTAAGTACGTGCGCAGTGCCAACAATGCAGGTGAATTGCATCAGCCAGACCGGCAGTCGAGCGGTCTTTCAACTCTTTTTTTTTCCCTTGTACCCTACGGGCTTTCTTTCTTTCTTTCTTTCTCGCGAGGCCGGCAGGAGTGCGTAGACTGATGGATCGCCCTGGAATGGTGCACTGTGAGGGGCGGAACGCGCGTAGTGTGGATAATTAGCGAGGACAAGTTCTGGGTCGACTACGGCGCTGCGCCTAGCCTCGAGCGAAGAGGCAGTATGGAGCGCAGTCGATCGCATTTTCTTTCTCTTTTTTTTTTGCTTTAACTTCGTCGCGTCCTTTCCTTCGTGCACCTCCTTGAGAGCGACGTGTCTCCATTATGACGAGGAAGCCCTGTCTCTTACCTTCGGCTCGCGGCAAACTGCAAGGTGTGGCCGGCCACCAACGGGTCACGCGATCGATAATTATAGCCTACCCCCCTACCCCCTGTATATTGACGTTCTGCGTGTGATACGACGTAGACACACGACGTAGACACCCTTCTATACGTGCTGAGCAGGAAGCGAGAGCAGGGCTTGTGACCAGACAACAGCCGGTTTGAAGCGAAAATTACGCTTTCATTTGCCGCCGCAGCATCGCCACCACTGGCTGCTGCGCTCTCAATTTTCGTTCCACATAGGATGAGCGAAACATACTTATACAAAAGTGTTCCGCTTACTAAGAGTAACCCATGAGGAACGAATGTCGTTGAGCCACTATCAACGTATGCAGTCGAACGCCTTCATAACGAGGTTGCTTGGGGAATGCGTAATCATTTGTTATACGAGTCACTTCGTTGTAAAGGTTCCACTGCGCACCACTTACGGTAGAACAGGGACATAATTATTTCTTCGTTATACAGTTCATTTACGTTCTAGCGGCATTACACTGTATCACTCTTACATTATAGTTTGTCGAAAGTTTCATTAAGTATTTGAAACATCTAAACCGCGTTTCACATCGATTCCACCATCAAAGCGGAATATAGATGCAAAGAAAACGTTCCACTGAGTGGAATTTATGGACAACCAGGTTAAAGGCGCAGAGATGCGAAGAAAATGACATGCGATTTGGAACGCTAATGATCCAGGCTTCAACTCGGGCACGTTCGCGCTACCGATCTCAATCGCGAACCTGTCCAGACACTGCGCAGCCTTGTATGCATTCAGATTCGGGGCGCTGTTGCCTCAGGTGAGCGATCGCAGGTGAGCGATCCCATTATGCATCCATCGCTGGCTTAGGTGTGCGTTCTGGCACTGCTGCCATTCAAAAAACTTCATTGTGGGATGCCTACACAGAAATTTAATGTCCGTATCTATTATAAGACGGGTAACACACAAGTAGGGTAACACACAAGGGTAACAAGACGCCGCGCACAATCATAGCGATGCTCCCCTTTAGCATAGCCCTAATGGGTTGCCCAACGAATTACACAACATGTATCAGACACTTATTTGTAGCAGGCTGGGCAAACAGTAAGTGTCAGGCGAAGTCTGCTGACACCCTAATGGTGGTCAGCAGTGTGGGAACGGGTGCATCGGAGTAAAAGGTAATTGAAGAGGATAGCGCCGATGACGTATAGAGTAAGGAAGACAACTGTAGTTATATATGTGCAGCAAACGCGAGCACGCACTCACGCGATAGCTATATGGTAGACTTTCACATTTTCGCCAGGTAAACGTATTTTGTGCACATCTTTCTTTTTTCCTGACAAATGTTGTAACCTTTCTGCTCTATACAGCTGCATTTGTTCCATATCCTCATCTCCCACATTTATCCCTTGGTCGCCGATCACATATGGGCATCAAAGCTAGGGATTACCAGTAGTGAAAAAAAGTTTTTTTTTTCTTGCCTCCCATTTCCCGAAAATTATGGCGAAAACCTACTGGTAGTGCTACCACTGCTTCCATTGCCTTCCACTACATCATATCATACTACCGCTACTCTTGGTGCTACTATATTACCTGCTACTGCTGTATTACAACTGCTACCATAATTCTGCTACTTTTTTCGAGCCATAGCCCTATAGTACACTTTATTAGCTCAAGCGTTCATAAATCTAATCGGAACAGACAGCAGCCCCGCTGTTCCCACTTTGAATGAGCGAAAAATTTTACTTTCTTTTTTTCGTTCTCTCTCTCTCTCTCTCTCTCTCTCTCTATCTTTCCGCTTGACGCAATTCATGACGCAGTTGAAATACGAAGAACGTGTTTGCCATCTCCGAGTGACAATAATTGCGCTCATTATAGCTAGCCGAACACTTTCCGCATTCTTGTCAAGACCGGCTGTTCTTTCTCGAGCTACTTAAATACATAAGCCATCATCCAACGTTTATCCTAGCTTGACCACACACACCATTCGCGCTTGCCCTGAAGATAAAAGCGTTGCTTCTATTGCGTGATCGAGGGTGTGCATGGAGCTACAGTGGTCGAGATCTCTCTGCAATTTCACATCAGCTCCAGCAACATCATTGGCACCACTGCTACGAGACTACGTCCGGTCTGCAACTGCCAGCTTTCATTGCAGTGGCTACCGTTGGCGGCCGAGATGGGATTTATAGATTGCACGTACCGGTGCTTCAATTTTATGTTCGCGCACACACTCTACACTCTTAGGCAAAGTTACTCCCTTTGGAGTGCCCCTTCTGCCGCACAACGATAATCGTTATCTGCCTTGATGCATGTCCTTTCTTGTAAACGCCACTCCCGCTACTTTCCTGTCGGGAATGCTATCATGCTGATAACGTGCATGCCGTTCGTTACTGGAATGTACCGGGCTCGCAGCGTTAAAGAAACGAAACGCATCAAGGCAGATGACGATTATCGTTGTGTGGCAGAAGGGGCCCTCCAAAGGGTGTAACTTTGTCTAAGAGTGTAAGAAAAGTTTACACCATTTGGAGTGCCCCTTCTGCCACACAACAATAACCGTCATCTTCCTTGATGCATTACCTTTCTTGAAAACGCCACGCCCGCTACTTTCCTGTCGGGAATTATATCACGCTTATAACGCGCATGCCATTCGTTACTGGAAAGCACCGGGTTCGCAGCGTTAAAGACAGGAAACGCATCAAGGCAGATGATGATTATCGTTGTGTGGCAGAAGGGGCACTCGAAAAGCTGTAAACCTTTCTTAGAGTGCAGATGAGAGCGAAGAAGAAGAAGAAGAAGAAGAACAAAACTTTATTCGTAGAAAGAACTTCGTTTCCCCTAAAACGGGGTAACGCCGTGTGGTCGGGCCCCTATTCCAAGGCACCGCTGGCCCTCGCCATCCTTTCTGCCCTGCGGACGAGCCTGAGCTGATCCCCAAGGGCGGAGCTGGGTAGCAATGCCTCCCACCTCGCAGATGAGAGCGAAAGCATTGGAAAATCATTCCCATTCTCAAAAGGTGGCATTCGAAGTCAAAGGCCTAATCGAATGGAGCGAATGTACGATTTGTTGTTCGAAAGCTTCGAATATGCGCGCACCGTTCAATATGCAACGCATGCTGCGTGCGTAGCACAACACACGTGTGACTTGCGAGCTACAGCAGGCGCGCACGAATCGGAAGCTTTCTGTCCGGACGATGCGTGACCCGAGCGTTGCACCAATCCGGATGCACGCCCAGACGAAGCAGCAACACACTGAACGTTTCGTAACACCGTAACACGGAAAAACCGCGAAGCCCGCAAAACAATTTATCGCTAGCCTGGCATGAGCCGGCAGGCTCAGCCGAGTGAAGCCGGTCCCGTGTTTTCACATCCGCACAATCTCCTGAGGACATTGCGGTCTCCCGGAACTGCAAAGCTGCGAATAAGGGTTGGAATGGCGAACAAAAATATCCAGTCGCTTCATCTACAGATGGCACGCAATATCCGAAGCAATACGAGGCGCACCCATCGAGCGAGTTTTCAATTTCGCTACAGAGGATACGAGGGTCTTTATGGTGTCGTTGCTGGAGCCTTCCCAACAAAACAAGGGAAGATGGAGGACGGATGAAAATTTTGGAAAAGCAAGTCTCAGTAAGGATAAGCAACGAAGTGCTGCAGAGGACAAGATGAAAGAGCCCCGCCAGCTCGTTCTATTTACAGCAGTTGTGCACCGTTATTGATCGGTGCTGAGTAACGGAAGAGTAATCGACTGCATTTTAGCAATTGGCCAATTACTTCTGTGGGGCAGTGATTATTAATTGTATTAAATTCCATTTTTGAATGAAGTAGTTGTACTTGTAATCTCAAAAAATTAATTGTGGGGTTTTACGTGTCATTACCACGATCTCATTATGAGACACGCCATATCGGAAACTCTGGAAATCTGGACCACTCGGAGTTCTTGAATATGCACCTAAGTCTAATACACGGATGTTTTCGCATTTCGCCCCCATCAAAATGCGGCCGCCGTGACCGGCATACTTGTTATCTGCTACATTTTTTTAACGTGTACATATTTGCTGGTTCTACTGTTATGAATTCGACGCTGTCATTTCTTCTATATCGCTGTAACGCCTCAACGTCATTCCAGATCGAGAAAGATTGCGACAAAAATGTTCACCTTTATCTCTTGCCATGGGGAACGCATTTGCAGAACAGCCGGAAACCAAAAACCAGTGACATTTCGTATGAGTTACAACTTCAGTGGTACAGTGATTAATTCCTTCGTAATTAGTTTCTTGAAATGATCACAGCCTAAAGTTCACTTAAGCATATCAAAAAGCGCAAATCGTAAGCTTCGCATTGGCTTTCCTGGCCTTAAATCAACATCTTGAGGCATCATACATCGAATGGCATATAATATCCGCATTACATGAGTATATACGCATAAACAGACCGCCAGTCTGCGTTCGTTTCGTAAGGCTGGAGGTAGGCTTCCGAGAGTTGGTTTCGAAACATTTGAAATGGCACTCAGAGCCGTTTCTGATCGTATCGGAACAGCTGTGCGTGGGTCACGTCCTCCTTGCCCACTCTGTTCACATCAGGCTCGTGAAATCTATTATGCCCGCTTCGTCTTACACATACTTGAAAGCAACTGTAAACCGGAAGGGCTACGGATGCGACATGTAAGAGTGCTTACGACTGTCTTTTCTCCCGCATCGGTTCTCCCAACTTTTGAAAGCACGTCAAATAAACAGAACCCAAACAAAACAAACAGGTTCAAGAAGTGCGGCGCCGGTTTCTTAGAGTCCGTCACATTCGCAACGTTTTTTTTTTTTTTCAGCTTAACTTTGCTACCAATTTGCAACTTGCTCCAAGTTCGCACTCTGTTGGGAAACAACTAAAAAAATAATAAAAGTCAAGGCGGAAGAGGACACGGAAACAAAGAGAGGGTGTGTTTGACAGTTGGAAAGAGACTGCGACACCGGTTTCATTTACTGTCAGCGGCCTAAGAGAGCACGCCGCTGTGGGAGAACGGCCTCCGCGTAATGAGAAGGTGCCAGCGAATGCCGCTACGTAGAACAGTATTACTTTCACGTTGCCCCTTGCCAGACCCGCTTCAATGTCACTGCTAGAGTCACGTCGAACAATGCGCACAGAGACCGAGAAACTCCGATCGGGCCCCAACAGGGCACGTTTGCGGAGAGGGAGAAAGAACTGGTCGTGTGACAGAGCGAAGAAAATTCCCGCGCCCGATAAAAAACGCACACGCAGCGTTCACCCTCGGCAGACTGTTAGCACCGGCCTGTGCGAGCGTCGGTGACCGACGTACGGGAACGCGTCCCCCAAAGTCCGGCTTATGAGGTAAGAAGCACCAATTTCGTGGCTCGGCTGTCGCGCAGGCAGACGAGCACAGCTGCGATTCTTCAGCTTGACCCCGAACTTCGCTGACGTTTTATTATCTGGGCACCAAACCCCGGACTGCGGTATTGACGTCGCTTCCAGGCATGTCTTAGACCGACAACAACGAAAAAAAAAAACATCCCGCGAAGGTGGAATACAGAGGATAAGGGGCCGGCGCAGCAAAGATCTCTGCTGTGTCCGCTCCTCGATCTTCGTGTCCTGTCTTCTACTTGCTTTTTTCCCCCGAAATGAGCCACCTGCCGACTATGGCAGGTGTTCACATGCCCAGAGTGTTGGTGGCTTTCCTGCTGAACCTTCCACCCGCCCTCAGAAGAAAGTTCAATGTGCGAGAAGAAAGCACCGGCCAGCAGATATAAATAACAAAAAATACCGGCCGAAAGCAAACCACATTCGACCAAGCACCGAACCCGGGCTTGCTTGATCTCCGGACCCAATCCGCTTGCGCCGGCTGATTTAATTTACACGCGAAGCTATGGACCTGCCTCCATAGCGGAGAAGGCGGAAGCGCTCGTCGCGAGGCGGAAACGGCCGAGAAGGCTCAGCTCCGAAGGTGCGGAATCGATGAATGCTCGCTGGTTTCCTAAACCTCTCCTAAAATTTCATCTCAATAAAAAAAAAAGAATGCGGTGTTGCCTTAGAAACGAGCTGTTTCTAAGGTTCAGGCGTGCGTCGCTTGCTCAGGCGCACATTTCGTTGCCGCGCGGAACGCTGCGTTGCTCGACGCTCACCGCGTCCAATGCGGGGCGCGTAGTCGCTGCGCCGTAGCCCATTGTCTTACACCCCTTGGCGGGTCGACGGGAACGCTGTCGCGTTCCACTCTCGAAGGTGAATCAGAGTAACGCATGAGTTGTTTCTTCGTCTAGCCGAACCAAATATAGCCAAGCAACAGCAGTTCACCAGGATAAACAGTGGTTAAACAACTAAAATAAAGGCTAGTATGCTTCGCATCCTGGGCTTAACCTTAGCTAAGCCACAGCCATTTTTTTACGTGGAAAACCGAAACTTCATGGTCGTTGGTGAAGGTGAGAAAACCCCGGCACTAATGATCCGAAATTATTTGGTCACCCGTCGGCATGCAGCAGCCTACACACGTGCACATTTAGCTTGTCGCGAACGCTATTCGCCCATTTAGGTGAGTTGCAAGGCTAGTTATTTATCCATGACTTCCAGTTTGGGCGCTTCCTCATGCAAGTGGTTAACGGGCTGATTGACTGACTCAAACATTCCTCCATTTATTCACCGGTTCATTTATTGGTTCATTCATTCGCTCAGCGTTGGTCTGGTTGATTCATAGGCTCATTTATTAATTTCTTCGTTGATCGATTCACTGATTTAATCATTCATGCCACTTAACGGCTCCTGGTAATCATTGAATTATACATACTCGAAGGTTCCAGATTCACTTTGGCCGGGTAGGGTACCTTAACGTGCGCATAATTTTAAAAACGCGGCAGTGATTTTACGTGTTTTTTTTTTGTTCTTTATACGTGCAGTCACGAATGCCGGAAATCGAACACGTTACCTTCATATTGCGCCCAAAAACATAACAATTTAGGCCCCGCGCGGCTAGTGTGAAAAGGTCAGTCACACACGCTGAAGCTCAAGGGAGCGTGGAAATGATTTCCACGCTTTAGAAGCTTCAGAAGTCCGTCCGTGACACTAAGCTGCTGAAGCTCCTGTCTTAAGAGGAAGCTTTAGCGTTAACCGAACTCCGTCGCTGCTTATAAAAATACATGTAAAACGCAAAAACACTTTTCTGAGATAACCCCTGGACAAGTTTGACTGAAATTTGTTGCATTTGAGAGACAAAGTTAAATTCAAGTGACTGCTAGAAGCGGAATTTCGATTTAAAGCTTGCGTTCTGTGAAAAATAAACTCGAAAGTTCGGAAGTTCGAGAAAAATAGACGCACGAAGTTTATAAATTAAGAGCTCTTCATCAACAACAGATATTGCGGTTCTGTAAACGAGATCCATTAGATCATTCAAAGCCTGTACAAGGATTTTGCAAAACCAGTATTTTCATGTTACTGAATTCTTTTTATTCATGTGTAACATATCAATTTTTTTCCCACCTGGTCCTGACGCCATTAAACATCATATATTCATGCATTCATTCAACATATCAATTTTGTCCCTTTTAGATGCAGTATCAGATGCAATTTATAGAATTTTGGTATCATTTTTTTTGCTGTGTTAGAAAGTTGTAAACTTGATAGTTTCGTTTTCGGAAGATGTTTCAATTCTGCCAATTCTCATTAAAAATAAACAATTTTAATCGAAAATTGGAAGCCAACAGTCACTATATTTTAAGTTTTCCGATTAAATGCAACAAACCCCATCGCATTCGGCGCAGTGGTTGCCGAGAAAAATGAATTCTCATTTTACATGTATTTAGAAAGGAGCCCCCGAGCTAAAGCTTCCTCTTAAGAGAATGGAGGAAAGGGATGCGACCGGAGTGGACGCTACTAGAGTTCAGATTGCAAAGATGATAATGTGGCGTACATTATTATGAGAAGGATATAAAAATAAAGTGACAGTCACTTACGTGATATGAATGCAAAATCAGTATGATTTCAGACCTCTACCTTAGTTCAACCTAATCCAATTTAATCCACCTTAATCCACTTTACGCCACCTGGCTCTCATTTGTACCAACCTTCATGGCCCGCTTTCTTCCTGCACGGTCTGTATGGTATGGCCGACTACTCCACTTTAATTCACTTTGATCCGCCTATCTGTTTGCATTACAGCTGACGTCACACCAGACGCCGATCGCGTCAGCATGACGATAATTCTCTTAACACCACACGTTGCGGAGAACGCCGGGTTCTTCTGGGTCACGAGACGTGTAATGTATTCCAATTAGAACGCGTCGCACGTGTACGGAACCGAATAGAGCATGTTCTCTTGGCATACTCCGGCACCGACTGGGCCAGCAACAAACTGACCCCGATTAAGGGTGCGTTTCCGGAGCGAGTCTCCCAGGACAAGCTCCGGCAATCCGAGAATCCACTCGCAGCGTTTATTTCCCAAATGAGGCTCATTACCGTAGGGCTCCGCGACACGCTAAGCCCCCCGGGTCTCACTGACGGCCTGCTTCAAGCCGTCGGCGTGACCGGCACTGCTGCAAGTTTAACGAGTGAGCGGTCGATGTAGACAGCTCGGAGACGGTGTTGCCGCAAGTGCTGCCCTTCGGGGGGAGTATCACGCCTCCCAGCCGACGAGAAACAGAAAAGCAGTGCGGAACGTAGATTTGCGCAATTGCACTGAAAGGTCAGGCCGTCAGCCTGCGTAGTTCATACGCTTCTTCCGCAAGGACACGGAATACCGAGAGGAGAAAAGTTGTAATTTCGCCTGCGGCGGTGCCTATATGTGGTTTCGGTTCCTGAGCTCCGCTGAGCACGCGATTCCGAGTCCTAATTGCGGCGTCAATTAAAAGACGAGAGCGCCCGCGCGGTTCTTTTTCGGTGCGTCAGGTATGCCACAGGAGGATTAGATTTATGCGGCGTCTTTCGTAAGGCCTTGGTCTTGCCTAAATGCGTGATACCTCATAATTCAGATGCATTTCTGGCTGCTTGCTAAGTGGGGTAACTGGGTCGTCGACTTTGAGAGAGAAGGATTTGTTTTGAAATTTAACACGCTGCATCGTAGTCGAAAGGGGGAGTAGGACATGAGCAAAGGTTAGCCAGCAAGTGTAGGACAAGAAGTGGATATCAGTTTCAGCTCCCGCCACAAAAATGCATGGGTTTTATTCCCAAGATTTCATTATCTATTTCTTTTGCACCAGAATTGTTCCTAAGAGCGGGTGACAGCCAATGATAGCGAAGGCTGCTGGCCATAAAAATGAAGTTCTTACGAACAGATGCTTGGACGATTACGCAAAGAAACATTTCAACAAAGGCAGTTATTATAAACCCAGATCATATGTGAACAAATGCGAAACTATAGAAATATATCTACTTACACAGCTTTATGTACGGCTTTTTTTAATGGGTTGAAAAAACATGGGTATAATTCTGATCATTTACTGTTACATCGAGGTCTTTCAGCTATCATAATCTGTGATAACTAGGAGTGTGCGCGTATATTTTCGAGCGGGTAGATGTGTCCAGACCGGAACAGCCCACCAGGATTCCTTGCGTATTTTTTTATTTCTTACGCTTCTCTATGGCACCGAATCATACCTTAACTTTTGAATACACATGTGAATGTCAACTCGCATTTTTTTTTAAATTCTACTTCCTTTCATCGAACACTTCCACCAATTCTTTGTAAGAGTGCATGAAGCCCCTCCTTAAATGCCGCCTCCTAAAATGCCTCCTAAAATGCCGTGTCTACGCCGCCTAATACATTAGCTTATGTCAGTGATTGAAACTTTCGTACTAGTATTCACGAAGACCTGTGGGTACGCGTAAGAAGGTGATTTTCTCTTACTACGACAGTGGTTCTAAGCATGAAACTGATTTTGCCTTTTCAGAATACCCGTCCATATATCTTTAAGCAGAAATGGTCAGGTCAGCTCCTGATCCACAACTCCCGCCTCAACATATTTCAAATAAGAAAAAAAGAGAAAAAGAAGTCGTTTATCCCCCACTGTTTCAAAAGAACATGGCATCCCGACAATGCACGCAATAACGGTCGATTGTTTCAGGCCGAAGAAGAAACAGTCGGCAATTTGTGGACTGTGTAATAGCGCGCGCTGCCAAATTGAGAAGCACTGCCTGGAAATTTGCGTGTGTGTGTGGGTGTGTGTGTGTAGGGGGGGGATATTACCCCCTGCGAAGACTCTGAGAGTAGTGGCTTTTCATCTATTTGGAAGGAAACAGCGGGCATCGCCATACCGGAAGGGCATCGTAGACATGGCAAAGAATAAACCCTTGATGAGATTATCGGGGCTCAGCAGTGAAAAGCCGCTGCCGCCCAGGAAACGCGGTTCAGAGCTTTAGGAATGACTTGTATTTCTTTCTTTTTATATAAGCATTTCGGGCCCGGTGCTATCACTCACGACCCACCAAGGCGCGGTCCATTAAGCCCGTCGGGTGCCTTTCTTTGATTGCGCTCCCAACTCCTTGGTGGTCCCCCCTTTATGTGGTCCCGACACCGTCCTCGCATTCATTAGGTATACGCCTCATAGCAGCACTGCCAACAGAGCGGCAAATGAGATTTATTTCGCACACGTGATGTTCCTCCCCGAAATCAATGGAAAAGAATAAAAATAAATAGAATAGTAGAACTATAGTTTGCTATACCTAGCTCACGTGTATGAATTCACCGACGATGCTTGACACAACGCGGGTAAGGGGTTCATCCCATGCAAGTATTTTAGTCTGCGACATAGTATCAAAAAATAAAGTAAAGAACGTAAACTTAATTTTCATATGAATGAGATTCGAGTCCGGCGTCTTTTTAGTGGGTCTGGGCACCCGCCGCGGACGCGGTTCCGAGACCTTGTATCGAAGCGGCTTCCTGGGCTCGCTGGACGGTCCAGAGTTGTGCTGTCAGGTTCGAGCTGAGCAGTGCGGTCTTGCAGGGCGAGCGGAGGTCGGCTGTCGATATTTATTGCGATATCATTAAAGGCAGACCTCGGTTGTTTTCCAGATGCCCAACTGACGAAAAATACGGGCCTATCCCGAAGTGTGGTGCAGTATGAGTGAGTCTCGTAGGACTAGCGGTGGCGAATGATCGAATAAGGTGAAAAAATTGCGCGTGACGCACATGCTCAATCTGTTAAAAAGTTTCTTTTGCAGAAGGATGTGTGCTAATTCCGTATGACTGCTAGAGCATTTGTCGGCTGTTGGTGGAAACAGAGGTTTGATTTCACAATCGGTCATGCATGCCTTTATAGCATTATAGGCAAAGTTAAATCTGCTTTGGAACTATGTAACAGAAAAAATTACGTGTGTTGGGCGAACGCATAAATGTGTGCACTCTTAGCAAGTCTGTAGAGTATAGCAGGTATAGAAACGTTATTTCGGTAAATAAGAAAGAGTGTGCGAGGTGCTGCGCAGTTGTAGAGACGTTACAGTCATCACATTTTAAGTTTTTTTGCTTACTCGGAGACTTAGCGGTACTAACTTACGACCAGATAGTTTTTTTTACGATATCAATTACACGGATACTTCAAGCCAATTTCTTTCGACGGCATCGCTGTGAGTCTTCGCATATAAAGTTATATTTCCGCTGTATGCTTATTCGTGCCGTATATATATATATATATATATATATATATATATATATATATATATATATATATATATATATATATATATATATATATATATATATATATATATATATATATGCGGGTTATGTTGCTATACGATTCAATCGCTAGAGTTGCTCATTCCTGGCATCAGGGTCGTGGCAAACTTATTCCTCCAAATTTTGAGAACGGCCGCCCGCAAGGCAATGGAGTGAAACATAACATTCACAGCTCATGTCTTTTGTCTTACACGGACTGGTAAATACTACAAGTGCGGAATAATATCGGTGCCCAGACCTGAACGCGATCTAATTTTGCTGGCGCAATTTTTTGCGGGAAGTGCAGGGGTGCCTGCGAGATGTCATTACAGACAAGATTTTAACCCCTGTATTCAGAAACACATCTTAAGTTGAAGCCCGTGCTTGATTTGACATCAGTGACGCCTGGTGTGAACGCGCCCAAGACACTCACGGCGTTTCCTTTGGTGCGTTCACGAAAGGCATTTAAATCAAGTCAAGCGTGGACTTCAATTTAAGATGCATTTCTGAATACGGGGGTAAAGGTGCCACAGATTTTGGTGTACCCAATTACGTCACGTCAGTGTTAGTAGTACCAGCGTACGTAGTTAGAACACCGTCCGAGAAATTCAGCCGCGATGCTGAACCTTCTTATTGCAGTCAGTGCTTCGTCCTCTTGCAAAACTGCCAAACTTATGTAAGGATTTTTCGCAACCTATTGAAACTATCTCCTTTTCCTTTCTTGGCTTGTTATCTGTGTTTCTTGTTTGGAATGTCTTATTATGCATCTTGTTCGTTTCGTCTCATTTATTTCCTATCTCCTCTAGGATCAAATACTATCTATTACATTTTATTAATCACTGAGACAGCATAAAAGTGCTGCTTTCTATTATGTGTACGGTTCTGTACTGCTAAATAGGTGAAGTGTACCACTTCATCATCATCATCATCATCAGCCTGGTTACGCCCACTGCAGGGCAAAGGCCTCTCCCATTTTTCTCCAACAACCCCGGTCATGTGCTAATTGTGGCCATGCCGTCCCTGCAAACTTCTTAATCTCATCCGCCCACCTAACTTTCTGCTGCCCCCTGCTACGCTTCCCTTCCCTTGGAATCCAGTCCGTAACCCTTAATGACCATCGGTTATCTTCCCTCCTCATTACATGTCCTGCCCATGCCCATTTCTTTTTCTTGATTTCAACTAAGATGTCATTAACTTGCGTTTGTTCCCTCACCCAATCTGCTCTTTTCTTATCCCTTAGCGTTACACCTATCATTCTTCTTTCCATAGCTCGTTGCGTTGCGCTCAGTTTGAGTAGAACCCTTTTCGTAAGCCTCCAGGTTTCTGCCACTTCAACAACATTCCTACTTCACTCATTTCACTAATTTGACATTGTGATGAAGTCAGCGAACACCGTAGTTGTTTCTAACATTTGAGATAAATTAATAAATGAATTTTGCATCGCCCTCGCAGCCAACACGTACCGGCCAAGCCTACATCATGGAGCCCAAGACAGCTGAAAGCAGCGGAAATTCCGTCATCTTCTCCCTCAAGGAGGAGGTCGGTGCCCTCGCAAAAGCCCTGCACATATTCAAGGTGAGACTGCAATTACTGATGGGGGAGCGGAAAGGGGGAGGGTAAACTGGAAACGATGAAGCACGCGAAGTGTGTTGTTATCTACCCGGTGTTGAAAGAAACGGTTGGAAAGAAAGTACAAGGAAAGATAGGAATGATGGAACTGTCTGCACACAGGACAGTGAGATGCCTCAACATGTTGAACTAAAGTACGCATCTTTATAGCCGTTTAAAGCAATGCTGGTGGAATGTCCACGCTAACGCATCTTCTTCGTATGCTACGCACTCGGTCTACTCGAAATGACCTAACACTTTCTCTCCGAGATTATGTCATTAATGACAACAATATTCAGCATCATAGTTGTTTTCTTTACAAAAAGAGTCCGGTCAGTGTTTAGATTAATGAGGGAGCACTAATCAAAACAATAATATGAAGTCTTACCCCAAAGGCGCGATATACAGCGTCTTCAAAGTTAAACTGGCAGTATCTTAATAAAAACGAAATGCTAGCTCAGGAACATCTGTGGCACGGGTGGTTTATGCGTTTTGGCGGACGCAGTGTTTGAGATAAGTTAGTCAACGAGCACATAAATAACAGAAGCTTCTTGATTTATTTTCTTGCTGTCCCTATGGTGGTGTATGTTTATATTAGCAAATTTTAAGGCAATCGTATTTGAAGACAACTTCACCTTGCTTGAATATCTTGGATCGCTTTCGCTCCGAGCTAATGGTCATTGTATTTGGCACTTATTTAGCTGATTTCACCTATTCATAGGTACAAGCATGGACAAAACGTCAGGCCACTTTGGGACGTAGCTTACTGCGTGGGGCACATCTTTTGCAAGCTGGGTGAAGTTGCGAGGGCTTTTGTCTATGGCGTAGCTCGCGCGAGGCAGTTGCCGCTGCACATCGTCGCCGCCCTCTGTTTCCCCTCCTACCAAGCATATCATATTGACCGCACATAAAGAAGGGGAGGACAGCGGAAGAGAACACAAAAATGACACGGGTGGTAACTTTCAAGCGATTTATTCACGGCAACCCGTGGGCATATGTAGACAAATAGAACATGCGCAGAACAAAGCAAAGAGCACTCATCAGCCTAACTGGGCAAGCAACTATAAGAAAAAAATTATTTCCGATTGAAACAACTTAATGGAAGTGTCACTAACACAGTCTTAGCCTTTATTTTTTATGTGCTATGCCTCCATCAGCTCGCGGGCAGTCTGGTCCTGGCTTCTCCCCAGAATCTTTATCGCCTTAAAGAGTGGTCCCCAGGGGCAGGCATTGCAGTGCGCAGGCAAGTGCGTCAATTCATCTTTCGTTAATTCCCCACTCAGGACGGTGCCTCAATGACCGAGCCAGAGAACATGAACAAAAGTTAACGAAAGATAAATTGGCGCACTTGCCTGCGCACTGCAATGCCTGCCCCTGTGCACCCCTTTTTAAGAAGACAAATATACAGGGGAGAAGCCAGGACCAGAGTGCACGCGAACTGATCGAGGCGTATCACATAAAAAAGAAAGGCCGAGACTGTGCTAGTGACACTTCCATTAGGTTGTTTCAATCGGATAGATTGTTCCTTATAATTGGTTGCCCCGCTAGGCTAATGATTTCTCTTGTTCGCTGCGTTCTCCGCGTGTTCTATTTGTCTATATATGCCCACGTGTTGCCGTGAATAAACCAGTTGAAAGTTACCACCCGTGTCGTTTTTGTGTTCTCTTCCGCTGTCGCCATCTTTATTTGCGGTCAGTGTGATATGCGGTAAACACCAACTGGGCCAAACTGAAGTTATTCTGAAACTTCTACCAACGCTCCGCTCTGAGCTGCAGTCGTTTCTGTCAGAGTTGTTCTTCTCTTGGGGAAGAGGAGTTCCTTCGACAGTGGTCATGCCGTCTACTGTAGGTGGCTGATGGACGCGTATGGCTTAATTTTCTACAAGCCTGGCTCTTCTAGCCTGGCCATCAAAAGTATTCGTTGAGTTTACATAGAACATAGGTGCCCGTGATTTCTGTGTGTCCGTGCTCTCGTATACATGACCATTCTTGTATATACAAATTTCATAGAATCACTACAATAATAAGTAAACTGTCTGTGTCACATCATCATTGCACATAACCATCGTGTACACTACATATTGAACATGGTTTTATACATTGGGACAATTATTTCATGCCTAACACTGCGTTGCCGTGGGTCTATGTGATTATATTTTGGTAAGTAAGGACTCGGACAGTACTTTGAAAACGTGCCATGTATACTGTGCTTCATACTTGGTGTATGTTATCGTCCTGGTAGAATTGCGCCGTGATTGTGACTCAGTGTTTGTATCGTCTCGTGTCGTAATAAACTTTTTTCTAAACACGGGCGAAGCTAATAACAGCTGCGTTCTTGCTAATCAGCTGGCAAAAACAAGCCACGAGTGAATTTTTCCTTTTCCTTCACTTGAGGTTCCCTCAAGATTTGACGTTGTGTCAAGATTCCCCGCCCCTGAATATGAAATTAGATGGCTTAATCGTGGATATCACAAACTTGATTGATTCTCCTGGAGTGTTTCTGTTCGGCGATATCCAATTGCAGATGTCTCGAAATAAGGTTTCGGTGACGTTTCAAATATAAGCATAAACCAAAATAGTGATAGCAGAAAAGGTTATGAGGAAGCGTTGGTTATTTATCCATTATTGACTAATTTTTCACAAAACACTGTTTCCACCAACGCACATGAACCCCCTGTGCAACGAAATTTTACATAGTTAGCATCAGGTAATTACGTTACCCTTAGTTTAACATTGAAGACTATTAGAAGAACGTTATACCTAAAAGATGGCTGTTGTAGATATCGACATATTACTAAAATATAAAACAAAATAAAAACTATCAATCTATTTCCCTAAGCACCTCGCAGAGTCTATTAGATAGCGTGAATGAGGATATTAAATTTAGGTATGTCGCTCTCTTCAATATTTTAGCTACCCCATTAGCCCCAATCTTAGAGCAGATCCACCAGATGGAGATGGCATAACGGAAAAACTAAAATCGGGTCCGATGTAAACTTAGTCAACTTAAGACTTCCTATGCTAATAATATTCTTTCGCAAAATGTGACCTTTTCAGCAACAAATCTTCATCGACTGTGGATGAATGTTTCAAAGTTGCGCAACATTATTTGAGGGTCCTGCATGCTCTTTAAAAAAAATCAAGATTAGAGGGTGACACTTTGCATGTTTTCTAACGAGGTAGTGAGCAGTTAAATCTATATTTAGTCTATAGGCTACCATGTCGTATTTAGTTTTTTTTTTAAATTAGAACATCTGAATTACTGGTTCAAAGCATGCGAACAAGTTAGTTACCGCTGCACATTACGATAAATGAAAACTAGTTCACTGTGGCTCACTGAACGCGGCACGTCAAACATACCCCCAAACATGGAGGTGTCTCCAGTAACGCGGCCTCGCGTAGCAATGCTCTGCACCAGGTAAGTGAAATAGACTGAATATATGCAATCAGAGGGTTCAACTTTTAAAGCGCCCAATGTGCGCGTTTTTTCGGTCTTTGCCTCTACTGGAAAGAACAGGTGAAAAACACCTACACCACTGTTGAAGTGGATATTGCCTACCACTTGAAGCGAGATCGCACCTGAACTCAACAAACGTGGAGTCCTCGTTCCGGCTACGTTTGACTGTCCCACATGGTGCTTTTTTCAGGAGAACGGAGTCAACTTGGTGCACATCGAGTCGAGGTCTTCGGCGCGCTTCAAGGACGGCTACGAGTTCATCGTGAACTTCACTCCTACCGACGAGAGAGTGCACAAGGCTCTGGAGCAGATCAAGAACATGTCCCAGTACATGCAGGTCATCTCCAGGGACTTGCCGCCCAAGTCAGACGGTAAGCAGTGTTGCCTTGTAATGGCCCCTACAACCACGGTACGCATTCAAGCGAAGCTTCCTATAGGCGAACTCACCGGGGCTTTGGTGATCGTTGCTGCTGAGTGCCGCCACTGTTGCCCCGAATAGGCCACACACAGGTCGGCACTCGCATAGCGAATAGGATTCCGTTTGTACTACGTCTGCAGATGTACCGGCTTTGGCTCTGTTCTTTACGGAATTGCGCCGTGAAATAACAAGCAGTAGCTAACTATCTTCAGTGTAAGAAAAGTGCGCCTTCTATCACATAATTATTTAAATAAAGCGAATGCTTCTATAGGCGTTCTTTCCCGTGGTTTGACGCGTCTGCTTGGTCGGCTTCTTTCCGCGCATTTCTGATTTTTCTGGGAAGGAACGCAATTGCTACGGTGAAAAAACTCCTTGCGGAAGCAGCACGTGAATGTAGTATTCAAATGAACGCTTCTGTAAAGCATCGCTTCGAATAGATTACAAATTATGCTTTCAATGTGCGTAATTCTTGCTCGCATGCCTTCATCTGTGATACGAATTCAAGAGTCATTGATTACAGCGAATGACGTCAGGTTTGTTTATTAACCGCGTATAATTATGAAGGTGGGCTCCACAGTTACCAAATTGATCCTACGCCTTTTTTTCATACAGCGCCCGCGCGCGCGCGCACACACACACGCACACATGCACACATGCACACACACACACACACACGCACACACGCACACACGCACTCGTATGGTCAACACGGACCGCGGTGGTTTAGCGTTAACGGCGTTGCCCTGCTAAGCACGATATAAAGGTGATTGAATCCAGGCCGCGGCGGCCGCATTTTTATGGGGGGCGAAATGCAAAAACGCCCGCCTACCATGCATTGGGTGCACGTTAAAAAACCATAGGTGGTATAAATTAACCAGGAGTCCCCCACTACGGCGTGCCTCAGAATCAGATCCTGCTTTTGGCGCGTAAAACCACATAATTTATTAACACACGCGCGCGCGCACACACACACACACACACAAAATAACCAGCGCATGCTACTGACCTGCAAAGACATTTAGCCTACAAAATACATACGAGGGGAATTCCATGAAGTAACAAGGCAAGGAAGATGCTGATACAATGCGCTTGTTACAACTTAAATTGAGACCACCAGATCGGTTATTGCGCGGCTCGCGCAGGCATGCAATATGTTCATCTTGTGCTTCGCTTTTCGGTAACTTTCATGCACAAATTTAGGTTTTTGGTCCGAATGTTCTCAACTTCTTTTCACAAGTGCTGTGTTATTTTCCCGTTTATACTGGTTATTATAAATAAGCATTGAAAGAAACAAAATGATGATCCAACGAACACTTCAGGCAAAGGACTCAGATTCGGCGAATCGCTAACGACTGGCTCACAGGGCTGCACTTCTGATTGGTGCATTTGCCACAAAAGCCGAATGTCGTAGTTACGTCACCAGTTAGTAAAACGAACTTAGTACAACAAACAGTCAGTACAGTAGAAATTTGTCCGGAGGCCGCTGAGGGCCCCTGCGCTAAGACGTATTCTCTGAATGTCACCGACACATCGCACCCACCAGTAAACATTTCTTTTACCCCCAAGTCAAAGTCAGATCTTGCATTCTAAGCGGGCCTGCTGAGTGGTTTGTGGGCCTTCTTGCCGACAAAAACGCAGCTGCAGCTGCAATTCCGCATAGCAGGCAGCTGTGGCTGCATTTGACAGAGCAAATAAACAATAACGGTGAAACAGTTTCAATGAAAGAGAAAACTGCGACCTAAAATGTTTTCTGAAAACTTAAAGCTGCTAACAGCGACATTGCGGTGCTTTCCCGAACGTATTCGTGAAACCAGACTCTTCAGCGTACGCTTCTCATGTGACGGCCAGTTGATTTGCTGGGTCTTCAAGGCTAAATCTTCTGCTTGGTACTGCTCTTGCCGTAATATTCCAAATATTTGTTCCTACTCCGTTTAGTTGGAACGCATTAAAAAAACAAGAATTGGTTACTCCTTTTTTTTTCCTCTGTCACGTGCTCCTGCTAGCACCATCCGAATTATTCTCGTTCAAGACAAGATTTCATGCTTGCGGGACAACATTGTTTGGGTGACAAATGAAAAATTGACGAGGAATACGAAACTACCACCTTTGGCGAGAGATGTGGCTAAGCTGAGTTCGTCTCTCCAGTCTTTACAACAGATAGATATCTCTCACACTCAGGAATGGAGGTGTGAGTCCTCCAGCAAAACAATGTAATCTTGAGATCTGCCGTCGGCACCGTGTCATTTCTCTCAGCAGAGCTGCTCCCTGTTTACTATTGTCATCGTCATCTGTTCTGGGCAAAATAACCCTTCCTTTTACTCAGACAAATAACCGGCTTCAGCCCACAGGGAAGCTGTAAGAGACAGTCTTCATCGAAGAAAAAATGGGTTTCACTAAGCAGCGACGCTTAGAGAATCTGTCCTGAGCGATGAAGTGCGCGGTTTCAATTCCAACCACAGAACAGAAATCTTGGTCGCGAGCTCATAAACGAATGCGTAGAAAGTGGGGGCAAAGTTAGTAGGAATAACGTAGGAGCTGTAAGCCATGGCAGTTTCAGGTTGACAATGTTTCCCTATGTCACATGTTATTTTTAAGTATATTCTATTGCCCTGAACTTAGATTTAAGCATGCAGGCGCCGCACAACGATGTAATCAAAATGACGCGAAGTTATAGAGGTAGCGGCAGTAGTAGGATGACGCAAGCACACATTCGTTGCCGGGAGGTGATAGGTGCCAGCATCACAAGTACGAGGGCGATGTATGTTATATTATAATGCTTCTCGTTGCACCAATGTAGCCGAAACATGTCTGCAGAGAAAAGTACAGCACAATGATATCTAAGGCGGCATACCTCTGCTGTCGCAGTTGCACACCGAGTGGCACATACCAAGAGCCAGCGTTGTCTCTTCGTGCACGTACCCAGTACACCGGTGGCGACAGTGCTATTCTTTTCTAAGTAGTCAGCACATACTCAGTGGGCCAAGTACTCTATGCCACACATATAATCGCATATATACATGCACCGCGAAGGAAGGACGAGGACCGCCGGGCTCCAGGGAAAAGGCAAGGAAAGCTTTGCTCTAAAATCTCCTGTAACCGTTTGCGTTTCCTTCCTTAAAATTGCATTTAATGAAGAGGCAATGAGGAGGAATAAGAATGTACAGGTACCTTCGTACATATATTTACATAATATATCCACCGAGGCACCTGCCAAACCAGCAGCAAATAGCACAAGCAACAGCGACCACGCCCAACCCAGGAGGATAGGCAAAGAAAGCTTCGCTACGACGTCAATACTGTTCACGCTGTAAATGGAAAGCTAAACCGCGTAACTTTTGTTATACATGATCCCGTTCGTATTGTTTACGAACACGGCAGCGAGCTTCTTGAAAAACATTCGCAAATGTTCCATATTCAAACAAAACGATACATCGCGTGAGCTCAACGGCCTTAAGTTTCATTGTAACTTATCCATTGGTTATAAAAACGCACTGCAAATCGTTGCAATACTGCCCGCATTTCTCCCACAAAATCTGATAACACGAAGTTCAATGTTCGGTAAAGCTTTTATCGACGAAAAATAACTTTGAAAGCCATCGGGAAATCCCGTTATTACGTAGGATAGCACATTGTCGCTAAGATAGCCAAAAGCCTGGAAGTTCGATTGCGAAATACAGCATGGTGAGAACGCGGTGGTTGTTCGAAAGGGGCCATTCGTCGAAAGGATTTGTAAATGTTGAGAGAAAATGGCCGGTATCTTGGTTGCAACGAAAGTGGGCACAGTTTCTGCTGAAAGGCATAGGAAGGTCAATCACCGAATAAGAGAACAAACTCTACGCGGAGTTGCCTTGGAAGAGTTCATGGATAAGCCGCAATGAAAGCTAAGGTCTAAAAAGAGCCGATGGACAAATGTCTTCGCAAATAGCGTTGGACAGAAAGTATGCTGCTCTACGTATCCTGAGTGCTGGTTTGGCTAACAAATAAACATTGAATTCTTCTGTTTATCGTGTGTCCGATACACGTCGTACAAAGAAGGACGTTAGCGTAAGAGAGAGAGTGAGAGACAAAAGGGGAGGAAGGACAGGGAGGTCAGCCAGTGTAAGTAGCGGCTGGCTACCCTGTTCTGGGGAAAGGAGTAAAGGGAATAAAATGAGAAAGGAGAAAAATTCCCTAAGCAACGCGATGCTACGCGTTACAGCATTCTAAGACGGTCGCATAATTCACAAGCCCTTAAAATCTTCAGCAAAGCCCTTAACACCTGCAACCTCAAAGTATTGTGTTATCTAAACTATTTCTGGGTAACTATGCAGTTGTTTCAATACCAGAAACAAGACGATCTATCCCCGAAGCCAAAGACTGACAAGGAATATACACGCAAGCTAAATTGAAGTTCTATCGAATGTTGTCCCCAGCTACCAGAGCAAGTCTGCTGGAGCAAACAACACGTGGATGGCATACCTAATGGCACATGTAAAGCGGCCAGAGAAACGGATAACATCGCAGAACGATGGTAAACGATAACATCGATAACGATAACGATAACATCGCAGAACAAATTATGGTAAACAAACAACCGATTATCAAATTATAACATTATATAATGCTTACCAGTCTCTTACTCAGATTGCTTTAGAAAGTTATAGTGTGTCTGTATTTAAGAAAAAACTGACGACTCTTTTCCCCCCCGGTTAAATTTCAGCTAATTCTGTATACTTAGTTTTCTTTTTTGATTGTGCATATTATGAAATGTTTTGTTTATTGTTAATGGATATTTATTATTGTCTATCATTAACTATTTTCTATTGTGATCATGTTTGCTCATTGTTTTTTTTTTCCTCTGTGTCCATTCGGCCCCCGTTTCCATGATGTGTGATCGGGGTTTAGGCCTTGTCAGGAGGTATGCTTGGTCTACCTCCTTTAGCCTCACCTCGAGGGCATATTGTATTGTTTATAATATGGCCAAATAAACATACTACTACTACTACTACTACTACTACTACTACTAGTACGCCTGTTGCAATCAACCTATTTGGGAGATTGCTTCGGAACACGGGACATGTGGTTCTAGCAGTCTCCGCTTCATCTCGATGGCAGATCACGATCAGTGTCTGCTGTCAGCATAAATACGTTCCCTCGTTGTTCGTAACATGAGCACAAAAGTGGGTAGCCAATAATGCATGGAAGAAATGTATATATCCGCAGTGTAAAAGATAGACTTACTGGCGATGGGCAGGGAAGGATAAGGGGCCTAATTTGCCTGCTGTCAACTTATGTAACCGAGGCGACTGCGTGGTGGCTTCAGTTTAAACACATGCCCCACATTCACCGTCTTGGCCGCAAGCAGCGTTAATGAACTGTCCAAAGGCTTAGCACATGGAGTAGCATACCAGGCGATCAGCCAGGCTAACAATCTCCTTCAGCACCTTATTAAAACCCGTATCGCTCTCTAAGGGCTACGTTGAGCATATGTCCACATAAGTGTGCAAGTGAAAATAAAGCCGGCCCAGCCGATCTCGCTGCTCGTTTCGTAAAGTGAAACACACAGTTTCAGAAAGGCACAGGATTGCCCTTCCTTTCCATGGCGATGTTGCCTTGCCTTCTATAATCATTTCCTTGCTCTTCTTCGAGAATTTGATGTCATCGTTGCAGAGAGAAACTATGTACAGGAGATACATTTACAAGGCAAGGTGCACAACACTGCAGCAATGCTAGATATAGCACATGTACTAGCGCGTTGTAGCATCACCGTCGTGCACGCACCGACTACAGAAGCGCCGCTCGTGACAATATGATACGCTTTAACAATTCATGATAATTAATAACTTGATAGCTTCGTTCCTCATATACTTGCGTTCTCTTTAGCTTCTGCTGGTTTGGCAAGGCTGGCGCACGTCTAAACCCGGTTTCGTCGACTTCACTTATACATGTCTCATTTGTGCTCGCGAGCTTCATGCTCCTCCTTAGGCATCTATGCAAAACCTTTTTTTTTCTCTCTCTCTCTTCTAAAAAAAATATTTCGCCGCTTTGAAGTCTCTAGTAATGCCGTTGGGCCCCTGTTGTCTTCGCAAATAAAAAGAAGCCAGCATTCCTACCGTGCGGAGTCTGACTGATTAAGACATCTTTGATTGATCGTCTAGTACCATTGGAGGTGTGAAAATACTGTCAAACGTCGCAGAGCTACTTGCGAACGCTTGAGCCTCTCTCGCAGCGTGGAGAATGTTTCCGATCGAAACTCATTACTAGCGCTAACGCCCGCCTCCTCACCAGGACAGCTCGTTATTCACGACACCTTTTCGCATCACTGCACTGAAGTATGTACAAGATTACCCGAATTCAGTGGTGGTCAAACTAAACTTCTATTGACATAACTCACAGGAAGGTCTCGGTGTATGAGTAACTTTTCATGGAATTTTCGTTTCTAATTCTAAACGATAGCATATAGCATACGCTGCGGAGGTGAAGCAGGCTTCAATCACTCAGCAACGTGAAACGAAAAGTGCATGCATTCTTTGGAATAATGCATACAACGTACATAACAGCATTCGTTTTTAACAAGGAATAGGCCCAAAACAAACTCCTGAAGCACATAATTGATCATAAGGCGCTCCTTGTAACAGTACGAAGTACGTAGTGCTCCACGCATACTGCACGGCACTGGCCTTTCCAATATAAGAGAGCGAGCCCAGCAATTTATTTCATCGTTGTTGCAGCACCGCTGTGGGTGGGCAACTCGTAGTTAGGACTCCCGAACAGCAGTATGAATACGCGGAGCGGCAAAGGGATAACGAAACGGCAACTCGACCAACGGTGACGTGCTCTCAAAATTACCAATCCTCCCATAACTACCATTACTCTAAATTACCATCGCTACAGTTATCCTAATGTAATAAAGCACTGCATAGCCCCTTCAGCAGTAGTAGTGGTCGTTTCAAACAGCTTCTCTGGACATGCATTTTCGCAGGGCCTAGACGGATGGATGGATGGATCGAGATGGCCAGTGAATTTCTTTTTTCTTGCCTTCAAAGATGTTGACTGAAAAGTCTTGAAGGAAGTTCAAGAAGTTTGTAATTAGGATGTTGAACTTAGGATGTTGAACAAGAAAGTTGCCCACATTGCTAAATAGGTACGCGGAAGAAACATGCAGACTACCAGAACACGCATGGAGGCTCTTCAAGATGACGTATTTTAACAGCGCCAACGCGCATTTGGCTCCGTTGATGTACAGGTGGAGTATTTCATTTCCGGACATTCGGTGATGAGTGCGATACATTCTTATTCTCTTTCTATATCGGTTACCGCAAGTGGAACATATCCTAATGGCCTATTCATGTAGTTGTTTGTAGGCAATTTCCTTTAAAGCTCCCTGGTTATTTCGGAGTGCTCGCACCACTTCGCAGGTGATATAAAAGAACAATTATGCTTTCCTGCTAACATAACCGGGCTACATTAATGATAACGAATCCAGGTTTTCCCTACCATGCATGGTAGTGGTAATACCTATAATAGATGTTGGTAATACATATTTAAAGCTGTTTGGCGCGACCTTTGTAGCCATTCCACAGCGCATTCCTCCAACCACCCAGATACCGCCTAAACTGGAGCGTAATCGTCATGTTTTAAAACGTTACTTTACTCGGCCCTCCACCTTGACTCCAGGAAATCAAGCGTAGCACCAACCCTGGTCACAAATGGTCACCGCTAGCCATTCAGGCTCCATGGCAGTTCTTGTAAAGCGCGGTGTCTTTTTCAATCGAAGACTGGCGCTGTGTTGAAATCATCGGAGTAGAGGACGGGCTTCGAGTCGAGAATCGTTTGAGATATGGGAGCGAAAGAAATGTCCTTGAGCATCGGTTCTTCCCTAAGTAGCTTTTCGTCAATTTCTGTACACTAAGTGAGTTGAACATCTTAATCTCGTCCCACGTACGTTAGTAATTAAGTGAAACCTATTTGCAAGACCGTTCCAAGCAAGAATAAAAGTTGAGATCTGCTCACAAAAGTCGACTTCTGCTCACAGACGTCAATTATATATCTTGATACTGATGTTAACATACAAGAGATGTTTTAAACCTTCCGCTTCGGACTACTTCAATGCAGAAGCGCCTGCAGGAACTAAAAGGTCGAATGCCGCGTATTTTGTTTTTTCTCAGGAAGCTGAAGCTGTTCATTTGTTTAGACTGTTTTGATATAATTAAGCGCACCGTAGAGAGCCAAGGCAAGTTTGCCACGCTTATTGCAATGGTCACTGCAACAAACTATCGTTTTCCTTTGAAACTGTGGCTCTTTTTAACTAAAGCGACAGCCAGAACTGCGGCGTATTTTTTGTCATCATTTCACAGGCTGGCTCCCCTAGCAACACGATGACATCTTCCTAGCTAGCGTAAAAAGCTGCTAATTAAAACAAAATTCACGAGAAAACCCGACAAAATACAGAGATGCTTGAATAATGAAGTATCTTCTCTCGTGGCTAGGCATTCAACCGGATGCGCTTTTTAGCTAAAATTGCATTTGCTGTGGATGCTCGGGTAGCATTGAGATTTTCAGTCATTTTGAAACAGTCCGTTGGTTTAGTTTTCTAGAACAAGCTAACTGCACTTTTGCCCTTCAGGTCACACAGCTGGCAAGGGTCATCATTCGTGATGACATGAAGCAATTTTGATGATTCGCGAGGCGTCACTGTGTTATTTTCACCTTGACTTGTTCAGTGACCGCAGTTTCTCCATCATGTTACCTGACCTGAGAAACTTTTGTCGAACCCTTGACTACAATTTTGATGGTTGTGTTGTAACCTAACAGCACAATCATTATTACTGTGTAGGCTGTTTTAGAAAGTTAGCGGCACGCACTGTAGAGACGCCTGAGAAGAAAACTTTATATTCGTGTGGTAACTCGAAACTTCCTTTCGCGCTAGGAAAAGGCGCTTGTCAAATTTAAACTCCGTCGCTGGAAACCCATGACTGTAGTAATTATGTAGTCAAACTGTGCAGAAGTATAATCAGGCCGCAAAATCTGGTTCGCAAACCCATCTAAACTTCTTCCACAATTTACAACGTACTTCGAGTAACTCCATAAAAGTTACAAATTTTTCTCCGTGCAACTGCAAACTTCACTGAAAGAAATGCTATAATGAAACGATAATACTGTTCGCATGTTTTAGCAGCTCCCCAGAATACCAGAGTAGATAATGTTGACATATCGTACAGTAAACGATGTCGCGTTGTTCTAACGCTAAAAAAAATTGAAACCCTCATTCAAAGCACAGGAGCCGGTTGGTTATTCGATGCTGCCATTACGAGGAAGAAAAAAAATCTTTGAAGACTTAGCGGAAAATGCGATGGCCTTTTTTTGTCTGGAACTGCAAGGGATTCGGCGGCTTCGTCGCTTTCATGCGGAAGTTGTCTGGTTCGTGGCTGCTGTCTAGTAACCGGACATTGATAAAAAAAGAATACCGCTTTAGAATATACTAATTTTTTCAGGTGGCCAGCAAAACTCGCGTAGTGGCTTCGTATGCTTTCAAATAAAAATTGAATACCTTATCAAATTTTCAGTGTTATCAGTCGCCGCAACCATAATTTTCTTATTCTGATATACTAATTTTGTCAGGTGGCCAGCAAAACTCGCGTAGTGGCTTCGTATACTCTCAAATAAAGATCGAATACCTTATAAAATTTCCAGTGCTATCAGTGCCCGCAGCCATAATTTTGGTACTCTGATCTCGCAGACGCTGTGCCCTGGTTCCCGAGGAGAATCAAGGACCTAGACATTTTTGCGAACCACATTCTCAGCTACGGATCTGAACTCGACTCGGACCACCCGGTGAGTAGTGATGCAATCGTTTTATAAGTATCACATGGCGACGCTTGTCTTGCTTTCTTTATATTTTTAGAGCTCAGCTTTCAGGCACACGTTCCAGCGTCAAGCGTCGGCATTGTCCCTCGTAACCTAGCGAACGAGATTAACGGCAATAGAACGAGATTAAAGTCTCGTGATGATGCAGATGATGATGATGATGAACATGATGCAGAAAGCGGAGGAGGGGGGTATGGCGAAAGCGTGAAAAGAAAAGCATAGTAGCACGCAAGACGGGCTTCCCGACAGTGATGGCTACAAGATGGCACCAGAGAAGCCCGAGTCGTCTCTATTTAAGCAAAGTGCTGCGTGAGTGGAGGTCTGTCTGCGGCGGCTGCTTTGAATCTCACCCACGCGTCATCCATGCGCTGCTTCTCGTGATTTCCCGATTAGTGAGAGAGCTTCGCCACACTTCGCTCAGTTTACAACGTGCCGCACGAGACAGACTGTCCGCGCACGCCGACATAACGCAAAACGAAAACACGTACAGAGCTGCGCTCCAATTCCGCATTAGTGAGTACCGTATTCGTCGGTCAATTTTCTTGTATCACTAGCCTGTTCTGCTCACGCTATGCGATAGAGCGCTATTAAATGAGTAGAGGGAGTAATCGCTTCAGGCGAAATTGTGGCTAGCAACTCTGCGACATACAGCTAAATTTGTGGGCCACTATTCGGCTCAAGTGAAAAGTGCCATCATAAATTTACATTTGCCTACGATACCCGCATATACTTCTGAACACCATGCACTCCTTTATTTAAAATAGCAGAGTTTTCATGTAAATTGGAGCGTAAACTGGAACGCCTGCTGCCGCGATAGCGCGCTAGTTGTTGCGTGAGGGAAGAGGACATCGCTCCGACGCCACGTGACCCTCACTCTTGCTCTGGGAAGCCACCGCGCGTAAAGACCCTTAAACTTCGTAAAGTAGTGACACGCTTTGAAGAATGCCGCCTCCTCCTCGCGCGCTCTGGCCAAGGCCGACACCACGTCGCTATTGGCCTAATAGCATCACGTGGGCCCTCGCGCGGTGCATCAGCGCCATTTTTTGCTCTAGAAGCGTCTGCGGAGTGGCGAGGAGCGCATGTTGGCGCCGTTGCTATGTTCGAGCAGTGTAGGCGGCGCCACGATCGAGGACGGAGCGTGAAAGAGAGAAGAAACGAGGAGGAGTGAAGGCGGAGGAGGAGAGTGTCGCTACTTCGCGAAGTTTAAGGGGCTTTAGCCGCGCGGTCAGTCTCTCTCTCTCTCTCCCACTGAGCTCAGCTGCCGCGCGCGCCAGCCGGCCTTGATGGCCGCTGCTGCTTGCTCGGTCTCTCGTCACGCAGGGCGTCTTTGATGTGCGATGTTGGCACCGCAGGCTGCTCCTCCTAGTGCCTGCTGGCCCTAGCAGCACGCACCACTAAGGTACATTACTCGCCGTGCAAAGCTCGAAGGGCTGCTCAGCAGTGTTCAATTGGACATAAATACTTTCGCATTCGCCACTCATAAAAAGTGCTTAGGTGTCCTCGGAATTTTTTTTTTTGTGTGTCTATTTTGACCGGTGCGGCTAGTCAATTTCTTGAAGCTTGCCAAGTTCGGTCTTTGACTCCTTTATAGTACGACACAGTCAATCTTCACCGATTCGAAGTTAAGCCTAAGCAGAGGTTGTCAAGATCCACTAATGACTTCCTAGCGAGCAGCTGCACGAACTTCAACATGAAACCGTCACCCACATTTCGTTTTTGCGCGTTTTCTGGCTTTTTTAACGCTAAAGTGTGGCTTTTTGGTATCACAGAATTGTAGTTGATAGTGCTTCTAAAGTTATTGTTCTGTTTAGCGTTCCCTGGGATCGCTGCTATCGCAGATGTCTCAGCCAGGTCACATCCCCTGGATTACATGAAGAGGCTGGCACTGTAAATGCAAGAGCCACTGAAGAGTGGCGTTTGCCAACTTACCGAGATTTCTCGATTAAACTTTACAATTACTTTCTTGGGAGCTCATGTTCTGCTTGTGAATTCAAGTCCAGAAGTAGCTGAGCGACACCAATTCATTACGAAAGCTTTAGTTACCACCAGTTTCGAAATATATGTCCTAAATGTGAAATGCATTGAGGTTCGAGGCACGCTAATCATCAATGTGAAGACTCGAAGATGTCTCTGTCTAATATATCTAGTCTTTCTACTTAGATATCTATATGTTGAGCCATAAATATAATGTATTTGAGCGAGGAAAGAGATGTGATTTGACAATTAAGTTAAAACATTTTGAAGGTACAGTGACTCGGTGCAAGAAATCCAGAAATGTAGAAGAAAAAGCCAGCCGGATAGTTCCACAGAACATGGCTGATCATCATCATCGATTACAAAGTAACAAGTGGTTTAAGTGAAAGCAGCTTTGTTCCGAAGGTGTACCTCTCCTTATTGCGCCACACCCCGCACCTAAACGCGTCGTGCCTTCTTAAGGATGGCAGCTTGAACTGCTATTACATCTATGCTGCAACATTCAATGGTTCCAACGCATGCCTAAGAGGATGCTGCGCGCAGCGTCCATGTGGAATCAGTTTACTCGGCCCGAATTGCAGAGAGCGGTTAAGAAGAAGCTGTAGTTCATTGGCTCCAACCTGAATACATGAAAACGGAGTTCGTTTTGTGGGCAATCGCTGCACCAAATTTGGCGAGGTTTGTTGCATTTAACGGGAAAATTAAAACCTAGTGTTTTTAAACCGCGATTTATTTTTGCAAACACTCCCTTACGGAAAATCACGGACAACGGCAAATTTGAAAAAAAAAATATGTTAGGTTATAAATATAGATATATAAATTCTGTAGTCTACACCATATAATACGTCAAAAACGGACAAATTTCATGTACTATGCACGGCTTTAAAGGCTACCACCATTAATTTATGACTAGGACCTCTCCAAGAGCCTCATCAGCACTGTAGGAACTTTACGTAAGCTGTAAATTCATACACCAACTTTGTATGCATTAACTGTTCTAGCAAATGCAATTCACAGAGCTGCGATATTTGTTTTTGGTGCAGAGTTACGGATTGGCAAACTTTGAGCTTGTTCGCTCCAATAAGGTTGCCTGTCCAGATATCCTCAAATGTTCTATCCCTATCAGAATTAGAAGTTCCTCTCAGTAACAAACTTCCGTAACAAACGTGTTCAATGAGCAGGGGAATTCTCAGCAAGAACACAAAAGAACGTGTTCGTTTGGGTCAGAAGTTAACCACTGTAATTACGCGGGCGCTAATCTGACATCCGAGGGCAGTCTTTGACGTAGACGAATGCCTGTTCGTAACGAAGCGAAGTTTCTTTCTTTCTTTCTTTATAGGCCTTAATGAGTCTCGGCAAAAGCACGAAATGGTGCGATGGCTCGCAAGCCAGTCACTACGTATGGACCTATACATGCGTTAACTGTAGCAAACCTAGTTACTGCAGTCCCCTTGCTCGACCGCTTAGACCGCTAGACCACTTAGTCCCGGTGCTAGTTCGCATCTGCAGCCTGGTTAATACGTCGTAATAACTAGGAATGGTACGGTATGCCTAACCACGAGTAACAACGGCGCTTCGTGCTCTAGCTAGTTTGGTTATATCTTACTGGCATCCGCAGTAATCACTCAGAGTTACTCGCTGATCAAGGAAGATTATCTGCGTTGGCTGCGAAGATTATATGGTTACGTTTATTTCTGTTTTTTCTTGCTCTCTACGGTGCCCTCTCCTCTACCGTTCCTCGTCAAGGGATTCACGGACGAGACGTACCGAAAACGACGCAAGTACTTCGCCGACATCGCCTACTCGTACAAACAGTAAGAATGCTTTTTTTTTCGGTTTATTAATGGACCAATTTATTGAGATTATTGTTCATGACGAATATTAGAGCTTTGCGGCTTGATACGAAACAAAAGGGATTTCTGTCTCACCGACGAAAATATATATATATATGTTTCTATTTCCGAAACTTCCGCGCAACCTTCACATGCTGTCGGTATCTTTCGAGTGCTTTCATTTGTGGCCGGCTATTTTAAAGCGAAGCTTTCTTTTCGAATCCTCGTGGACTCCCTGGACTTTGCGTTCTGCTGCTCTCTCGCAGAAGAGCTCACACACAGAGTAGCACTATCATCTTCAATCTTCTACAGGCGCCCTGGCTACCGGCTTTGTTTTCTACGGAGTTACGGAGCGACAAAACGAATGACATCTAAATATCCTGGTCGCCAATAATATAGGTCAGCGAAAACCCAATTTTTTAAGAAAGAAAACCTTTAAAAGCCTACCTTCCTATGGTTTGTAGTTTGGCGCATCTTCTTCCGCGCCGCCGAATAAATTTCGCCATCCCCAGAACTGACCCAAGCGAGCTGGCGTGAGGACCTACGTAACTGAAGCGTTACAGCAAATGGGAGCGAGCCCGGACAACGCATAATGCAGGATCACGTGAGTCACATGGAGGGTTCCATGCTTCTTACAGCCTTCCCAAGAAGGCAGGTACCTGCTGTGGTGCAAAACGCTGCGCAGAATCCAATTAGCTGCATGACATTTCTTTGACCGCTTCGCAGAAAACTTCGCTTCTCGGATTCCGACACGTGGGGTGGATCTGCAAAATAGCTTATTGATTTAGTCGGTATTGCCGGTGGCCTTTTGGTGGCAGAATAAAATGGTGGGTGAACGATTAAAAAAATTTCATAAGATCAGATTTTTTCAAATGGGCTTTCTGCCTTACTGGAGAGCGCAGAAGTAAAAGAAAACACAAACAGAGAGATAGCACAAGCAAGAGCTAACCGAGGCAATAAATACACGCCAACACAAATCACTAAAACGTTAAGAAGCCTTTCGCGGCATTTCTAGAAGCATCGCGCTAAGGTGTGCTTCAGGAGAGTAACAAATATAACTGCAAACAAAAACAAATAATACATTATACTCAGCACAGCAGTTCTGCGATATAAGTTAATGAGATTAACGTACAGCCGCCCACCCCGTTGCAGCCTTGCAGATATAAAGCACTAAATTGGTAAACAAGATATACAGTTTCTCCCCTGAGGGATTTCATTACGTCTGCAAAGCTAATATTAGCAATAGTTCTGTGCCTGGCTCGGGCACCCCGGCATAGATCCGCGAGCTAACAAGGACTGCATGGCCCTCTCGTTGAGCAACAAAAAAAAAGCAAGGCGTCTTCTGTACTGTAGGCGCCAGCTTTGCGCCTGGCAAATACCAGGACTAATCGGAAGCTCTTTGCCGCTATCTTTTTTATGCGTTGCATATTGCAATCACTCAGTTCAGCCCTTGGGCGTGGCCGGGCAGCCACCATTGAGGGTATGAGCCATTGTTCATTGCTGCGCGTCTCATATGTGGGTCTATTCTCTTTTAAGTTTGCTATGTTTGTTATTAAGTTGCTTCTGTTTTTATGCGTTGCATATTGCAATCACTCAGTTCAGCCCTTGGGCGCGGCCGGGCAGCCACCATTGACCTTTAGCGCAACCACGTGACGTGACGTCACGACAGCCGGAGGAAAAGCTGGGCCCCAACTCGCACAATATGTAACGCATTCTTGGCTTAACCAAGCTAAGCCTGGCCGTTTTTTCAACCAAATTACGGCTGCAAATACGAAGTCAATATAGCCGTTCCCAGTTGTGAACCTTTCTTGCACAGGCCCGTCTTTATCTGCCGGTAGCTTTGCGGCACGGCGCTCCTGTCAGTAGTTGTCCAAGATGGCGGTTGTGCTTCACACGTCCACGGCGTACGAGCAACGAAGTGCGATTCGTTTTTTGCGGAGCAGGGTACCAATGCCCATCGAAATTCGCATGGAAATGCAGCCCACGTAGGGGGAACAGTGTCTCCCTTCGAGAAATGTGAGGTGGTGGCCTTGTTACGAGTACGCCGAAGGCCGCGAAGAGTTGCACGACGAGTGGACATGCGTGACAGTCAGCCGGATGAATCCTACCACAGGGGCATCTCAAGTTTATTGCTGCGATGGGACAGATACCAGTGTGGGGACTGTGTGGAAAAATAGTGTATGGTACATATAATAGTACGTTATATTTGCAATTACCTGTGTGTATCTTATTTCGGATAATAAAAATAATTGGGGCGAATACTTTCCGATTCGCCCTCGTAATATCTGAGACGTTAATAATATCAGTGACCGCGCAGCTCATGTTCATTCATTAAATTCACCGAGAACCTCATTTTCTGTACATAACTACCTCACATCAGCGGTTTCCAAGAAGTCTGCACAAATACTTGCAAATTCGCCATTTCTAATTAATTACATGCAGAAAGCAGAGCATTCCCACAGAAAGCTCACCTGTATCCAAGCCGCTGCTGCTAAAGGGGCCTTGATTTCTCTGAATTAATCAAGATATTTTGCCGGTGGCTAATCACGCAAAGTGTGTAGAAACACAGCCGAAGTCATTGTTGCATTGGTTCAGTATATCTCAAAATAGATATAAATGTGAGTGCATACGTATTTACACTGCCCGAGGCGTTAGGCTTCAAGAATATTCGGGGCAAATAGTACAAAAATAAAGTATGAAATAGAAACGTCTGGCCCATCCGCACGCCCGTTCATCTATTCATTTGCCCGTTCCATACTCGATCTCGCGCTAAATAGGGGACGATAAGTAAGTGTGACATCATAATCTGGTGTGACATAAGTTCCCCCACTAAGTGGAACATACCTCTATAACTGATACACTTGGTAGAACATACGTGTAAAAAGATTGTGAGTGCATGTTTCCACCATCCGAAGCATGATGTACTCCGCAATGCTGACCACCAACTCATTCTCGCTACACGCACAGCGTCTTTCAATTTAAGACTTCCGAGATCCATCCCACGTTGTACATGCCCCTACGCGCAAACAACACGTCAGTGAAATCCCGTGTTTAACTGTCGTTGCTATATTATTCATTCGTTGCGTTTCAGTGGACAGCCCATACCAAGAGTGGAATACACGGAAGAGGAAACAAAAACATGGTAAGTCTGCACTCACGAAAAGTTATTCTTGCTGTTCGCGGCAAAGCACGAAATTTCATCGAAAGAATAAATAAACAAGGCTATACAGTTTGCACTGCGTATGTATATCGTGAAATATGTCGGAGCCTCTCGGACAGAAAGGTAGCGTTGCTTCACGCTTAGCCATATATGAAAACACCCGGAATGAGCATTACTTCGAAATTTTCCCAAAGATGATGATCACACTCACACTCACAACGTGCACAACTCAGCAGCCTGCAAGATGTCGGAAAGCTTACTAAGCAAGTATATATATCAGGAACGACGACATCGTAAATGATCTGCATCAACGTAACTGACGTAAATGACGTGTATGTCCATACTTCTTGTCACATATAAGCCGCACAGTGAAGTTCACTAAGCGAACAGCAGGCTCTCGAAAAAAATGTATATGGAGCTAGTTAACAAAGCACAGCTGGGAGGTACTCAGAAGGCGAAAATACCAAGGCAATTCATGCGACGTTTCTATCAAGCTTATTTGCGCTTCCCTTCCCTCTGAAATGCTTCGGTCACAGGGCTCGTGGTTGATACGTGTCTCCTCATATTTTCCCCTACTTCCGAATTTCACGAAAAGCAAGCCGGTCTCGTTTCTTTTTCACTTTTTTTTAGGCAGCACACGGCTATCGTTCCCAATTTCGACAGCCTAATCCCTGCTGAGCAAAGGGGGTCTTTCATTTTCCTTTCAAGAGCTCGCCCTGCGATATCCTGACAATAGAGCTCAAAAGAGCTATACAGTTCCGATGTTAAGTATAAATACACATTACACAGCCCGATCGGATGTCGTTACTTTCCATAGAGCAAGCATTGTTAACTCTGTAAAAGCAGGGATTTCGCTTCCCACATTTCTTGGCTCTCGTTAAGAGCACATCACCGTGAAAAATTCACAAAAAATGAAGAAAAAAAAACAGAAATCAAGGGACATGGTGGCGCCCAAGGGATCGCCGTGAAAAGGACCTATACGTGTGCAATGCATCGGCAAGTAGGTTATCCTGGCATCATTAAGAACCATCTTGCGTTTACGAAAGGCGAATGTGGTCGAGGCACTTGCGAAACGACCAAGGCGGCGCTTATGCTCCTTTTGTACGCTCTCGTTTGTTAGCTTTTTCTACGAAAGGCGTTCCATGACTTTTTTTCCCCCATTTATTTAGTTCAGATGCCGGACTTTCTCCGCTGGTAGAATGATGAAGAGTAAGGCAGAACCGTAGGAAATAGGAGCGGGCTTCAGTGGAGAAAAAAAAGAAATTAAAAATGAAGAACACCACGTTGCGCCTAATGACTTTCGCAGAAATAATAACGGGTTCAGGAAGCCATTCGCTTACTTCGACAATCGAATTGAACGGGTTAAGCGTACTCGGCTGTATTTTTTGCGTGTGCGAATATGAAATCATGCCACCTAACGCGACGCATCGTGCAGTGTGAGTTAATGGTCTTGCGATACTTCGTTCTCGACACCGCAGGGGTGTCGTGTTCCGGGAGCTAACGAAACTGTACAAGACCCACGCCTGCCGCGAGCACAACCACATATTCCCGCTGCTCATCGAGAACTGCGGCTACCGGGAAGACAACGTTCCACAACTCGAAGACGTGTCGAACTTCCTCAAAGGTGAGACATACGTTGTCGTTCCTCCACTTCAAATTCACGTGCTCTTGCAGAAACAAATTCTTTTTTGGAAATTCACCACAGGGCAATTGTCTGCTTACATTCTATATTCATTCCTCATCAGCTGGCACCCCTTCCTCGTGGATGTGATAATGACTCGAGTGCATTTTGTACTCCCCATGCCGTGTCTTCGGACTATCGGCAGTGCTCAGCGTACTAATCTCTGCCGCTTAGAAGAGAGACGTGTTTCGGAATAAAAAATCCGGGGACCTTGTCAGAACGCCACTGCGCGCGAAGCCACCAAAGTGCCAACGCGCTTCTTGAAAGCAACTGGGCTGTATTAGGTCTCGTGACTATATGTGATGAAACATGAGCGCGTGTAGAATACTGCCTTTCTGATTCTTCATGAAGTGACCTTCCTCCTTTTCTCTTACTGACGTATAAGGTAGCCAACTTAACTCGCCCGTTGTTAACCTCCCAGTCTTTCTTTTTTTTTGTCTGTCTTTGTGGTCCAACAAATAGTTTCTTTTTTATATCAACTGGGGAACACAATGGGGAGCCTGTAGATCCACAAGGATCCCTGTAACTATGCCGGGAAGCAAGGCAATGGGACTGAATTTTTTCCTCGAGAGAAACGTGTAGGCACTAGCGGCGACAAAGGTCACGTCTTTCACAAAGTTCCAGCTGCTATTAGAAAACACTGTGTTAGATGCTGGTTTTCCGATCTTGTCACCAACAATAATGATGCCAATATTCAAGAATCAGCTGGAATTCTACCCAGTGTTCACTGGGGATAACATAGTATAGTATAATATAATATATATATATATATATATATATATATATATATATATATATATATATATATATATATATATATATATTATAAATGGGTTGATTCAGTATATGAGTGTGGTCTTGTGCGTGTACTCTACGGCTAGACAGCGGTTGCAACCAGCAGACAGGAGGCTTCGAAGGAAGCATCGCTTTAATACGCTATGACATATTCACTGACGCAGAATTATTAGAACATACATACTTAAAGCGCACCTTTTGAAATAAAGAGGGTTGGCTGTACTAGTTGCGGAGGTCAGTCACCTCCCTAACGCGTGCCTACTGATTGGTCCGTAAAAGGGCACGCCCTGTATGCGCAGCTTTTCCAGGCAAAACGCACCAGCTTGATCGCGCTTAACTTTCGCACAGTTTCCACGCCTGGTTCACAGTTTACTACCGCGTTTTTAGGCATTACTTGCTTTCTTGGTCCAGAAAAAATCCGAAGTGCATATCGTAGGCTGTGATGCCATGGAATAAACTATTCGTTTCTTTTTTTTTTTGTTAAGTGGAATCATGGCAGAAGACGCCCATACTTCGGATTGATCGTGGCGGAAAAAAAAGCAGTGCCAGGCATTGTTATAAACTAAGTGTGCTGAAAGAAATGCTAATTCTGTGCGAAACACATTTTTTTTTACATTCTAGTGCGAAAGGACCAGAAGTTAAGTTAGACAACTCTCTTACACGTAGCGCTCCTATTTAATGGAACCGTTCCAAGTTCGCCGAACCGTAAAGCCTGCTTTGCTGGTCGCGGCAGTTAAACAGCAGCGACTTGACTGCCAGTTGCAGCCTGCTGGAAACTGCCGACTTCTCGATTTAATAGCGCTGGCTCATCCTCGCAGGAGTGGGGAAGGGATTACAAGTACGTTGGCTTCGCCTAAGCCTTTCGTCAAGTGCCCGAGTCGTCGGAACTGGCGCAGGTCTAAGGTTTGTCCAAACTAACGGGCAGAAAACACTCGAACGCTGCTTTTCTCTTTGCCTTTGATTACTGCTCGTCTAGTAGCGCATAAGTAAAACGCGCAAGTCAGCAAGTTCCTTTCGCAAAAAGCCACTCCTGTCGCAGCGGTCGCTGCGTTCCTCATCCTCACTATTTAGATAATTAAGCGCGCCGCACGATTCAGGAGCTACACAAAATACAAAGCTATATAATGAAAATAGCACCCGCTTTGGATTACAAGATGACGGTAGAAGTCTAGAAGTGGACAACAGTCATACATCATTTCCACCAACCTGTTTGGGGGAAGGGGGCTCAGGATTTCCCGGAAAGCCACATAAAGTATAAAACAATAATCGAATAAATGTTTCCAACTCCGCACCACGCCGGAACTCCACCAGAGTCACTGTAAACTTATTTTCCATCAACTTGCCCACTAAATCCCTCGCCAATTTGCCATGTCCGACCACATTTTATTCAGGAACGTTAATTTAACGTTATAAGGAAAGCAGTCACTGCGTTTGATATTATTGGTACGAATGTCTGGTTTGAAGGTTGATACATGTTGTTCCTCTAAGTTCTCTCATGGAACGGTTCTTCTTGTTTATTCTTTTTTTTTCTTAATCCAGACTGCACAGGCTTTACGCTGAGGCCTGTAGCTGGGCTCCTTTCCTCAAGAGACTTCCTGGCTGGCTTGGCCTTCCGCGTTTTTCACTCCACACAGTACATCCGTCATCCTTCTCAGCCACTTTATACACCTGAACCGTGAGTACTTCCGACTTTGGCGTGCACTCAGTCTTCAGCTTCCCCATGCTCTTTTCATTTCTTTCAAATAGAAAAATTTCCGAATAAACAACAGTATCGCTAACCTGATCAAAACCCTTTTCCATCATTGTAGCTTTTTAACGTCATTATTTGCAAAAAATTACGAGAATACATAGGTTAATGAACGAACAAACAGGAGCTACTTTGGAGGCACCGTATACCAATGGTTTAAGCATCTCATTGGGACCGATGTTTAGCATTCAATTTTTATGCCTTTTTATTGTGGCCGAGGCTGGTGAACGCCTGTGAAGTAATACGGCAGACGCCGCTACATGGCGATCCATATTCTGGGTCTATGAAGAACTCAATGAGCCAGAACATGGCATTATTTTACATTTATGATTCATGAGAACAAAACACTCCGAGTTAGTAAAGAAATCAATGAGCCGGAACATGGCATTATTTTACAATTGTGTATTTTTATGAGAACAAGTTACATTAAAAATGTAAATCGTCGCTTTTATGAAGAACATGATGGTGATGCTTTGAAAATGTAATCACGGCATTCGGCCAAAGAATGCGCTGCTGCAAATTCCTAACAGACCAGATGGAAATAAGAAGATGCTGTTCAATATATTCAGTCTTTCTACATTTCTATGTTCGGAGAAAAATATAGAAAAGTTCCAAATAGACATAGCAGTGGAAAAAATTCTGGAACTACAAAAGTTGCCTATCAATTTCCCCAGAATTCTGGATTGTCATCCAGGAGGCTTCACCAGAACTGCATAGCCATCACTTCATCTCCTACCATTGCCTAAATCGTCTCTTTTTCCCTTTCATTAGATCACGAACTCCCCTTTCTGAAATCAAATGCTCTATTCATGAATTTTTGTGCAGACCGAGTCAGGCAATCATTATTGGTCAGGTTTCAAAATACCTGTGAGCAATTCCTCTAAGACGGCTTGTTTGTTTATTGGTTCGCCCAATGAAGCTTAACCGTCTCCGTGAAAGCGAAAGAAAAAAATAGTGACAGCGCATATCTTCCACAGCATTCCTACTTGATTTTCTTGCTACTAGCACGAAAACTTTGCACTGTAAATGCACAACACGGAATCCTCCTTTTTGCCGTATTGTGTGATTTATGGCTCCATTTTCCAGCCCTTTTGGTGTTCTTTCGTCGCGTAGAATTTTGTGTTTTTTTTTTTCTCGTCAGGAACTCCTCGTATTGCGTTGCAGATCATGATTCTCGTTTTTATTACGACACAAAAATGATTCAGTCTTTACTACGCTTTTGTTTATTCACTGAAAGTTTTTAACGATCTTAACTTTTCTCTGAAGAAGGGAAAATTGTCATCGATCTGAGGGATGCACGAGGCTACGAAGAAAAATCCGCTCGGCTGTGACCTTGAGGAACCTGTTCGCTTGCCGCATTGGTATGGCCAGTACACCAACCTACGACCGCTTGTAGGTCTGAGGAAACTATTGAGCACCCAAGGAATGCACGTTAGCTCTACGAGGAAAGATAGATATAACAAGGAGGCAGTAGAAAGGAACAGAGTGGGCGCTACTCCATTTTTTTTTACTTCCTCCTTCAGAAGTCTATCTCTCCTCATCGCGCTGTCATGCATTCGCTAGCCTTCAACCAACCCGCCCCGCAACAAATTTTATGCAGCACCTGTCCTGAAGTGGCCTTCAGTACGACGTCCAGCGAATCGATTGACTGACCGCATCAAATGAACGAAAAGACTTCGACCCTGGCCACACCTCCCTCGCCGCAGAAATCTATAGCGTGACAGCAGTTGTTGGAACTCCACCGCCATCAGCGACCAATTGTAGGCCTGCTGCGCGTGCTACTTTGTGCGAGCAGATCTCACTCTATCCCCTTTTTTTTCCTCTTTCTATTTCCCTTTTCTTCTCTTACTCCCAGTGTGACGTTAGCAAACCGGATGCTCGTTTGGTTTACCCCCTACCCCCCCATTTTTTTCTTTGCCTTGCTATCTTTCCTCCGGGCTGCTGAGGAAGGAGGCTTCGAAGTTGAAATGTGCACCCTGGACCCGTGGCGAAACACGAAATCAAAGCGTTTCCGCGGAGGTAGTTCTACGTGTACTATTCGAGGTAACCAGGACGCTAGCACAATTGTAGGTAAAGGCCAAATTAATCATGAGCTCGAAGCACGAGGGTCGGAAACGTGGCAGCAGTGAAAGTCCCGTTTTCAGCAACAATACTTTGAAATCCTCGTCTGTATTTTAGCTTTCTGTATGTGCTTCGCGTGTTTATAAACTCAAACTTCAAATTTGAAGAAAAAAAATTGTCATACCACAGGGTATGACGTTATACTTTCAAGTCACTCTCACCTAGATGATTAAAATTCCTTTTGTCAAACGTTCTCCTCTAAGGAATTACACAGAACTTGTTCTCGAAGTAAGCTCACCAGGAACCGCAATATAAATCTGCACGTTAGCTTTTATGTTTGACTTCCGGAGGGTTCCTCGTCACTCCGCGCCGAAAGTAGGTCGAAGCAGCAAAGACAATTTCATTAAAGTCTCGACTTTCGTTCGCCGAAACTGCGATCTGATTAGGGGACACGCCGCAGTGGAAGGCTCCGGAATAATTCTGACCACTTCAGGTTCCTCGAATGACAACTTGAACGTAAGTGCACGAGCCGTTTTGCATTTGGTTACTGCATGAACGCGGTCACCGTGAGCGTGATTAAACGCTCGGCCCCGAGCTCAACGGCGCAGCGGCATAGACACTCAGATGCAGGTGCTGCATGGTGCAAAAGAAAGCCGTACGGGTTTCTCGGTAAGAAAGCGTCGCTGTTAAAGCAAACTTCGTCCTCGTCTAGACGTGGGGATCAATTCCCACGTCTGGACGAGGGGATCAATTCCTTTCACGAGCCGTCGCTCTGTCCTCTGGGCTAAACAGGGCACTATAGCAGAGTACAGGTTGAGGGCGAAACAATCGATAGCGAGGTAAGCAGGGACAATATTACGGTAAACGGGGTCTGTCAAATGAGTTTCATTTGTCGGCATCATCATCATTATTATTATTATTCATTAGTAACGTTACGCCATTATTGACATTTCTTTGTAGCTGAGCACGATACTATCTCAGACGGATGACAATTTGCCCCTTTCTATAAAACCTTCACTGCCTTGCAGATTTCTGTGGAACTATTTTGCCATATTTGTGGCTCCTGCGCTGTGAGTTGTCGATTAATTCGCCTATTTCCTGCAATCTGCTAACCACCTGGTTAACTCAGATGGAATCGATTGCACCGAAAAGGCGTTTAGTGCCTAGTTGAATCCGCCGACGTGGAATACTTTTTCTATAACTGCGAGGTTTTCTTTTGTGAGAAACCAGTATGGGGCTCCCATTGCATCTCCGTACTAATCTCATTTGGATGGCAATTTCTCCCGGTCTTGAACACCCACCCGCACTGCGAATTTCAGTGAAACCTTCGTGGCAGTTTGTAGGGTTATTTTTTTTTTTTGGGGGGGGGGGGTCGCTTCACATCGTTGAATGAGGGACTTGGCATCATATCCTGCCGTCTGTTCCTTCGGAAGAACGACACAATCAGCCAATCAATCAATCAGTATTTTACGGGTCCGCGCATAACCGAAGGTTAAGTACTAGCGCGCAGAGAAAGACAACAAGAAAAAAGACAGAAGATGAAACAACTATGACCACAGGTTACAAGTAAAAAAATTGAGCGTTTCACAAAAATGATGATGTAAGCAGAGGAACAAAAACGAAAGAACACAAAATTACATCCAATAGATATTAGACACACTTAAGGACGGAGAAACCATGCCAAGACATACTATTACTAAAACGGTATAAAGCTAGTTAAGGTTAATTAAATGCGACAACACTAATTACGACAGAATTAATTAAGTCCGAGTAAGACCCTTAAGCTAGGTTAACATAGGGCTAACGTAGTAGTGAGGTTCATGCTCATGCTGTTCATGTTAGTTTAAAAACACTAACCCAATAGGGAAAATTAGAGGTAAATAATTAGGGCTCATAATTTCATGAAGGGTTTGAATATTATTGAAACCTAATTAGGTAATTATTTACTTAAGCAAGCTTCGGCACCATACGACTAATTGGGCCTAATTAAGCAAACGTTACTATCACACAATTAGTTGTACCTAACTAACATATTTAAATTATCAAAAAATTTATTATTAAAACGTATCCATCATACAACCACATGTATTCGGATGCGTCATAGACGTATGTGTGCGAGGTACACGACTGAAAGGAATGCTTACGTGCTACCAGGAAAGTCCCACTAGGGAGCTTTTACTGTGGCCAAGGCTCCCGCAGGAGCTGTCGAAACATCATTAAGTTTCAGTTTCCTTTTCGCCTTTTCTCTTTTGTTGGAGCATCACTCCACGTTTTCTTTCTTTTTTTCAATTATACGCTCTACTTAACTCGGAATGCCTTGGACTGGAAGATATAAGAGAAATCGGCCGATAGTTTGCGACGTGCAGTTCGGCGTACATTTCAGCGCCAACTATAAAGACAGGAATCACGCGAGCGGTTTTCCAAGCACTCGCAAATGTGGAATCATTGAGACTATTAAAGAATAATGTGAACCCAGGTGGAAAAGCACTGCCGTGAGGTTTCGTTGTATTGGTCAGTATGCCTTCTCGGCCGCAAGACAAAAAACGTCCTCAGGCATCTAAGCCATTCGTTGATGAGATTTTTGTCATGGATTGATAATAGTGTAGCAATACAACTAAAATAAATTATGGGGTTTTACGTGCCAAAACTACTTTATGACTATGAGGCACGCCGTAGGGGAGGACTCCGGAAATTTCGACCACCTGTGGCACTTTCAAACGTGCACCTAAATCTAAGCACACGGGTGTTTTCGCATTTCGCCCCCATCGAAATGCGGTTGCCGTGGCCGGGATCCGATCCCGCATCCTCGTGCTCAGCAGCCAAACACCATAGCCACTGAGTAACCACGGCGGGTAGCAATACAATTACGACCGTAAGTACACTACGCCATTGCAGCAGCGAGCACATGCAGTCACGTGGATTATTTGTGCTTCTGGTTTCTGAATGAACAGATAAACCAGTCTAACAATGAAACTTAGTGTTCTATTGAACGATGCAGACAAACAAAAGAAGTGGCAACCATTCCACTCTGTGAAGATGTAATGGCAGTGAAAGCTGATGACAGTTCTCAAACGAAAAGCGAAGTGCCTTCCAGCTTCACAAAGTGGAATGGTTGTCATATTTAGCGCTGCGGGTCTGGCGTCATTGCTCGCTCGGACGTGATCGGCCACGCGATTGTCGTTTTCGTTCAGCAAAGCGGCAACGTTCTTCGTCGGTGGTCGTTTCGCGCCGGCGCCGTTTACGTTCTCGCTGCTGTTCCCCCCGGCGCTCCTCGTACGCATGTTGTTCTTCGGGTGTACGAACTATACGTGTCCACCCCATCGATAACGCAGCTGTTTTTAACGGCGATACCTCTCCTGGTTTTATACTGCAATAGCGTCGACGTCACATTGTTGTTCAGGACGAGCGTTCTAATCTGTTCCCCATTTTTACACCTGCGTCTCCGCTCTGCGCCTGTAAGAGTTTGTTAGGAATCGCCAAGTCCGTTTCCGTCGTCGGACGATGAAAAAACTATGGAACGTTAGTCATATACAGCTTTCGCTGCAAAAAAAAGCAGGACTGTTTCATCTTCAGTGCATTTAGATGAATGCTAAAGTGGCGCATGGCATCGCATCTAAGTAAACGGTGGGAACGTGCCAGGGAGACGAATCGCACTGATGCGCCAAGAGAGGGCAGTTTGAAATGGGTAATCGATTCACGCGATGCATGTGAACGCTGACGTATCGCATTGAGGGAGAGAAGGAAAACAGACTGCTGCCTTCGTGTGGCTCTCCCCTACTGGCCGACAGAAACCCACTCGCCAGAAACTGGGTCCGGCTTGTGTAGTGCGAAAAGGGAATGCGCTGCACGTACACGCTGTTTGCACAGCTCCACCGCGATCCGCGTGCGAGGAATGCGAAGGGGTAGTTCGGAAGCAGACGACGTGCGGCATGCGCAGCCCGTGCGTTGTTTCGCCCTTGGTTTTCGCCGCTTCCTGTAGAGGGCGATGCGCGGGTGCATGAGCCAATGAGCAATATGGAAAGTATATGAAAGAATGTAAATGGGCTGGGAGAGTGTTGAGGTATCTGTACAGGAAAAATATTGATTCACAGTGGAGGAAAAGAACTACGAAGTTTACCAGCGTACCAGAAACACGATACGATCCTGTCGCATCGATGTAAACGCGGCTATTGCAGCGGTAAGCAGTAAATCTAAAATTATTACAGCGAAATATGCACCGTTGCAAAACGTTATATTTGCCATGGCAAGCGATAATGTGAGGCGCCGGCGATTGGCTAGCGCTTATGTCTTTTGTCATGCCCTTACCGGTAAGTTCAAGGAGTCGTGAGACAAGTGGCATGCGCCTCCATTTATCTGTTATATCTTTGTTTGAGTCTAGTGGTGCCTTTTGGGTCGCATCAGGCGATCTGGAAGACGGTTATGTAGTACTTTATCGCAATGAAACGAACCTTTATTGGCGAATTATTCCGGACTTCGCTAACCATGGGGCTACAGTTTGGTGCTTCTGCTGTTTGCTCCCGCGGTACTGTCTCTCCGAATAACTCACTCAGAGAAGAGCGCTCGCATAGCCAGAGCGCATATGCGTGGTCCTACCTGCGCAACTCGTATAGAGATGTGCCTGTTGCTGGCTCTGTCCTCCGCAGAATTACGCAGTGAAGCACCAGACGCTACCTAAACATACTCAGTGCAACATAAGTACTCCTTCATGTACATAATTCCTTCAATAAAGCCAATCCTTTCGTGTCATCTTTCTTTTTTTGGCTTCTGGTGCGTCTGCTTCGGCGGTTTGTGGCCTTTTAATGCGGCCTGATCCTGGATGTAGCACAGCAGTAAACTGGGCTGGGCCCAGCGATGGTGGGCTCAAAACAGGACCGATACCGGAGGCTGCCTAATCCGTGGTGGCATTGGTCGTGTGGCCCGCACTATGTCGGTGTTCGTGCCTTGCGGATTTATCGGGCAGGCAAGCAATCGCTACATGCAATAAACCACGTTGCAGGAGATTAGAAGTTTAGTGGCATTTAGTTAATCGCTTCAGATACAATACAATACAGTATAAACAAAAAAAAATTGGCAGTGGCTTAGCTTGGCTGAGCCTAGTGTATTGCGAAAGCAATCTTCTGTTCAGGTTGTAGAGTTCCATACTGCTCATCAAACGTGTAGATGCAGTCTCGTCGCCATTTAAAGCATCCATAAGGCTTGCTGTCGAAAGATCAGGTGTCGCCATAGTCGCGTCAGCATTGAGAGCATGCATGATACCTGTAGATGCACCCAGATCAGGAAATGTTGAACGCATTCGCCTTGCTGCACAATGAGCACGCCGTTTAGCTAAACGTTGTTCCCGCTCTTCATCCGTTTCTTCCGCACGCCACCGCTTCTTAGCTGCAGCACATCGTTGCAGCTTCACCTTATACACATCATCCGCCATACCGTGGAGGATTCGCTGGGACGACTGCGACGAGCCGAGTTGGGGGGCCGCTTTTCCACAGCTGGCATGACGTCACGTAGAGCGAAGCGCCCCCCCATGGCAGCGGCACGTGGCGGATTCGCTGGGACGATAGCGACGAGCCGAGTTGGGGGGGGGGGGGGCTTTTCCACAGCTGGCATGACGTCACGTACAGCGAGCGCCCCTCGCGGCAGCGGCGCGCAGCTGCAGCATGGAGGATTCGCTGGGACGATCGCGACGAGCCGAGTTGGGACCCCGTTTTTCCACAGCTGGTATGACGTCACACATAGGTCACGCTAAAGGTCAATGGTGGATTCTCCGGGACGACGGCCAAGAGCGGAAACCCCGAACAGTATTACTTTCGCAATAAAACAAAGCACAAATGGCGCAACTGCCAAAGCCGCAGAGGGCTTGACTGGCAGGACCCGACAGTCAGGTCACAGAAAATTGCGCATGGTTATTAGCGGAGTTGGCTCTTAGCGGGTCGGAACAAAATATTTAAGATTTTATACAAAATGTTCTTTCCCACTTCGAAAATCCTGAGTAATTTTTGGATTCCACGTCTCGCACTAGTTTCAAACACAAGTCTTGGCAATTTATTAAATTCTCCCATACTTCGATGCCGTCTTGGGGATCCCCTACAATTCCTTCGGTCTCAGGGAACGGGCTAATGTATACCGTATATTAAAATCGCTATTCCAGAAACCATTAATTACGACATTTTCTAGAATCAGAGAAGTGAAGTTTGGCAAATTCAACAACTTGAAGACATCTGTATCTTTCCTTCGACACAAATAGTACGCCATTATTGACAACAGTGAACCTAAAATTGATTTAATTCTTGAGCTCCAACTAAGGCTGCAGGGACCATAAACAGTCAAGCCATAACGTAGCGCACTGTACTTAATCATTCACAATAATTTTTCGCACCGAGATTTGAATAAGTCTTTGCATGTTGAATAATACACAGGACATGGCTTGCAACCTGTTACAGAGGTGGGACAAATGCAAGTTCCATAAAATATCACAGTCAAAGCGCAACCCAAGATAACAGAAGACGCGTATTTAACCGGTTGACATGTGCATGCATAATAGTCAGATGTGTGTAAGAATAACGGTTTCAGAGGCAGGATTCTTTTTCGTGAGGTTATGTAAACGTACATGTTGCATTTTAGAAGAGTTGACGTTTATTAAAATCGCCACGAACCAGTCCATAGCTTTAGCTACCTTTTTCAGGGAGGAGCTAATTGAATCGGAGATATTAGTTGCACAGAATACAAGAACTGTATGATCGGCGTATTCATATATATGGTCACCTACAACATCGGACAAATAAGTCACCTAAATGTTGAAGAGCAGGGGGCTTAATATTTAGCCCTGAGGAACTCCAGAATTAATGTGTGTAAAAACACTTAAACTATACCCACTTTTACACACTGTTGTCTATTCTGCAGAAAGTTAGTTAATAGATTCAAGAATTACCCACGAAGGCCCAGCAGAGACAGTTTCTGTAACAAAATGTCATGACAAACACTGTCAAATGCCTTAGAAGCATCCATAAAGCAAGCACAAGCTACCCGGTCGCCATCTAGTGTAGAATTTAATAGATCAAAAAACCAAACAGTTTTCGGGTGCCCTTTCCCTGGACAAATCCGTATTGATATGATGATCTTACACTGTGCTTATCTAGGAAATGCGTTATCGTAAGAGCCACTTGTTTCTAAATATTTGAGCTATAAAGGGTATTATCGAAAGAGGTGTGTAATTTTCAATATTATTGCGTGGACCTTGCTTATGAAGCGGAATTACTATTGCGGTTTTCATTTCCACTAGAATAACATTAGCGTGCAAAATAAAGTTTAGAAGAGATAGCAATACATGTTTAATTGCGTCAAAATTCCTGTGAAGTTCGCTCACAGAGATTTTGTCAGAGCCTGGCGATTTATTTACCTTAAGGTTAAAAACAACGGACCTCAATTCGTCAAGGGTGAGAAGGGAAGATATGCGGCATCTAGCAAGCTAGGTGTTAAAGTGCACACAGATGGCCACCATTTTCTGAGTCCTGAGTTGCTTGAAAAGGACTGATTAAATTTGTTTGCCACAGTTTCATCATCTGCAGAAAAATAAGATGAAAGTCGCTGTTTAGGCGTTGAAATGTTGCCTTGTCTAAGATAGTTGATAAGGGATCACGTTTTCTTCATGTCAGGTCGGGCTTTTTGAAATTTATTTCGAAAGTGACAGCGTTTCGCAAATCTAATCATTGCATCTACCTTGTTTCTGGCACATTTATATTTTAAGCACTTGCCATCGCACTTAGGCGAGAGCTTGGCCTTAGCGCACAGCAAGTCTTCTTCCTTTAGAGCGGCTAAGATTGCGCTGGTCATCCATTTTCTGGCTCAGGTTACGTTGTCAAATTTTGACAACACGTGTTGCCCCCTGCCTAAAAAAAAAATCAAAAGCAGCTACAATTTCATGCTACATGTTTCCCGATGACACTACATAAAAAGCTATCCCAGTCATTTTCTTGGACTAGTTTGTCAAATAGCCTTGGATCCGTTATGCAGATTCGTTTGATGGCGTTAAAAGCCTCTTGTAATAAGGGAATCACAGTCTTTCAGTCGACAGCGGAGGAAGTAATGGTCAGAAAGCTTGACGTGTGCAATGGCAGGTTTAACTTCAAGATTATGGGCACAAACATTTACATGATCAATGCAGGATGAAACAAGACGTTGAGATATAAATACTCGCAAGTTCCTGCGTGAATTGTCGCTTCAATTCCCCATTCAGACAGTGTATCTAGATGATCAGCAACTATCCCTACTGTTGGTCGTAGCGTATCTATACTAATGTCGCCTGTGAAGCAGATACATTCATCGGTTCCTAGACGTGATAACGCTGAAGCGAGCTCAGCCAAGAAAAAACGCCTCTTTCCCCATGGGGGGGGGGGGTGCGATATACGGCAAGCAAGGCCCGAAAAAATTGAGAATTCGATAAGTGGAGAGTAACAGCTTCGGCATGGTCGAAAGGTGAAATTTAGTTCGGAGGCTGACCAAGTACTTTTTTATGAAGACAGCTACTCCCTCACCTTTCCCAATCGAACGAAAGAATGAGAATGTCTGATAGCCTGGCAACAGAAAACGAGAAAATAAATCCGGACAAATATTTATCTCGGTTTCGGTACCGCGATATCAAAAAGCAACGGAACAAAATATAGAATGGCTACTAAATGATCGCAGTGCTTACGAATGCTTCTTATGTTCACACAAGTAACATGGAAGGTGACGTTACCCGAACAAGAGCAAAAACAAGAAATTTCTGAAAAGTTTTTGCAAGCCTTGAAAGAACTACTATCCATAATTACAAAAGCCTTTCAATGTCTGATTTGTATTAATTCAAACGAGTGGAAAGCCCCGTCTGTTTTCCTTGCAAAAACCTTGCCATTTCTTGTCCAGAGGTACCTGAAGGATTTCCCCTTTCCTTTTGTACGAGCTAGCCAGGACATTTCACGGTTAACCAGTGTGAGTTTGTCATTGAAAAACAACTGTGCAAAGTCATTCTGAATTAATCCAGGCAGCTATCTACGTGATCGAAGCCATTGTTGCTTGGCTTCAACGGAGCACATCTGAACAAAAATAGCTGGTGGAGTATTGTCCCTGCTGGGAAGACGGTGAATAGCAGCGACTTGAGTTGCTGCAAAGTTAGCTATCTCAAGTTTTTCCGCAAGATCACAGAGTAAAGATTGCAGATTCTCTTTTGGCTTGGTGGGAAACCCATGGATCTCAAAATTCTTTCTCCTGCTATATTCTTCCATTTCATTCATTTGCTCTCTTACTTTGTTAATCAGGTCTGACAGGAAGTGCACGGTAGAACACAGCGAGTCAACTTTGAAACGCTATTGCGCCACTTCAGTCTGATTGTTGCTGACTGTCTCCTCTACCGAGTCACATATTGAGGAAAAAAATTCGATTGAAATCTGTACTTCCTGTATTGCGTTCTCAATCTTTCCAACCAGGTCCTTAAATCTAAAAAGTTCTTCTACTTTCGTGGTTACCATTTCTGCATCAGATCCAAGTCGGTCTAGTTTCTCAGTTACAGCAACAAAATGCTGGGAAGATGATCCTTCTTTTGGTGTCTGTGTCAAGTATCCCTGTGTGCTTTTATCCGGTCGACATGTATTACACAACCAGGTTCCACGTTTAATGGTACTCATTCCCGCGTAGCTGTTTCCAGTTACTGCAGAGCATCGTTTTCCAAGGTGGTAACCTTCCTGGCAAACCGAACACTTTAAATATTTCGCATCCGATGGTAACGGCTTAGAACAAGCAGTACAATCAGAAGGCGTTTCTATGTAGTCAGCGACAAAGAAATATACCAAGATTGACGTGCGCATTAAAGAACGCCAGGTAGCCAAACTTAATCCGGAGTACGCCACTTCGACGTTGCCGGTCAGCTAGACTGTCATTACTGCGCGCAAAACACAAGAATTGATTTCCATGTCATTTCGAAAAACCCCGTTCAACCTTAGCTGCCTTCTCGCCACAGTGCTCACACCCAATTCACACAGTAGTCTCACTCGTGACGTATTTCTTTTTTCGGCTTCGCAGGGACATCTGCCACGAGCTTCTGGGCCATGCACCGCTGTTCGCAGACCCTAGCTTCGCGAGGTTCTCCCAGGAGATTGGCCTCGCGTCCTTGGGTGCCCCGGATGACTACATCGAAAAGCTGGCAACGGCAAGTGGCAAATACTGCTTTAGTTTCGCACTGCAATATCAGTCGGGCAACCTGGATCGAAGTCCTTGCCTCCTTGTCCATGATGGCTCCGTTGGTACGGCGTTTTACCCCCGTATGCAGAAATGCAACTTAAGTCAAAGCACATGCTTGACTTAATTTAGATGACGCCTGGCGTTAACGTGCCCAAAGACGCTCACTGCGTTTCCTTCGGCGCGTTCCCGATAGGCGTCACTCGGATCAAGTCAAGCATGGGCTTCAACTTATGTTGCATTTCTGAATACGGGGGTTAGAGTCCCGCACGAGGTGACTGGTGCGATTTCTAACCTCGGTAGCCCCATTCCAATAGGGATCATGAGGCAAACATGCTTTTCCATAGCACGTCTGAGTCAAAGGAAAAATGACACCTGGTGGGCAACATTATTCCGAAGCCCTCTACTGAGGTGCCTCTTACACAGTCGATCTTGCGACATTAAACCCTATCGATCTAGTCAGTGCGCTGCTCACGAAATTTCTCCATCATTTCTAGTGTGTCAGATGTGTGCATAATATTTCTGGAGGGCATGACAAGTCGTGTTGCGTACTCAATTGCGAGATGGAACCGCGCGGTCGTGATTGCGCAAGCAGATGTTAAAGTCGAACCCTTTGCCTCGTCGCCTCTACATCGATGTGAGCTGAATATCGACCTAAGGCCATAACGAAAAAGTGTGCATGTATCGAGAATCTAGCGTTAAAACGCACCATGTCGCCGGAATCAATCCGAAAACGTGCCCTACAAAGTACCGCATAGCAGCCGCATTACATCGGACCTTAAGCGCATCAATAAATCAGACCAATCCTCCAAGATATATCGATCCATCTATATCACCGTCTATCTAATCCAGGCTACTTCTCTTTCTATTAGTAACATCTTGATGAGGGCTAGTGGGTTCATACCTAGAACTGAGGTTGAACATGGCGAATAAAACAAGGATACCAAGAAACACAACAGACAAGCCCTGTTTTATACTTCTATTTGTCTCCCTCCGTCCGTCCGCCGAATGTATAGTTTGCAGGAGGGTCGACTCATGCCGACTGCGTGCTCTGCACCAGCAGCAACACGCTGGAGCCCGACAATAAAGTATTTCATCAAGTGCGCTCTCGCACCGCTTTTGACACTGATGTTCACCGCCATTAGTCGGTTAGTTATCGCTGCAAAGCGAAGGGGTCTCCGGGAAATCCGCTGCCACCTCTTTTCTGCGACATCCGTATTTCGCCCGTAAACCTCGTGGTCCTCTTGACAATACAGCACCCCTGCTTTTCTTTTTCATTACCAATGAATTTGTCGACTGTATTTACCTTTCATTACCGACCGTCATGGTTGCTCCGGGGCTATGGTGTTGGACTGGTGAGCACGAGGTCGCGGGATCGAATCCAGACTACGGCGACCGCATTTCAATGGAGGCGAAAACACCCGTGTACTTAGATTTAGGTGCATGTTAAGGAACCCCAGGTGGTCAAAATTACTGGAGTCCGCCACTACGGCGTGCCTCATAAAAAGTGGTTTCGACACGTAAAACCCCACGTAATTTAACTAAAATTCATTACCGCTCATTCGTTCGCTCTACTAGACTGCCCATTATCCGATATGAACTGCACAAAGTTGGCTGAGCCCCAGCGCTTTCTCTCGCTGAAATAGAATATCGACAACGCGCGTTTTGCCTGAAAGTCATGCTGCCAGTACTAATTGCACGCACCCTTATTACACACGTTTTTTCTTTTTTTTTGCTGCTTGATTGGTTGAGCGGTGTGTAATAAGAAGATGAAGTATTTTAACGATTGGAAAATGTAGAAAGGTCGGCCGGATAATGGAGCATCTGGCCTGCTACTCTACGTAAGGGAAGGGGAAGAGGGGAAGAAAAAGGGTCACAATGGGGATGACAATGGGAGGAACGAGGTGAAGGACACATTAAACAACTGGTATCACAGGCGTGAGTCCAGGCCCGTGTTTCCTAGGTGGCACGGGCCTGGACTCACGCCTGTGATACCAGTTGTGTAATGTGTCCTTCACCTCGTTCCTCCCATTATCATCCCCATTGTGACCCTTTTTCTTCCCCTCTTCCCCTTCCCTTACGTAGAGTAGCAGGCCAGATGCTCCATTATCCGGCCGATCTCTCTACATTTTCCAATCATTAAAATACACATTATTACACACCGCTCAACCAATCAAGCAGCAAAAAAAAAAACGTGAGAGCTACAGGCTCAAGTGTAGCCGAATAAGCAACCAGCCCGAGTAATCTACGGGACCACAATGTTCCTGCCTCAAAATTTTTTAAAAGCCTCCACTCGTGACAGGTTACCGAGCGAGCCACACAGAGACAAACATAAAGGACCACAGAACTTCAAAGAACTTTATATGGAAAGCAAAACGAATAAGAGTAGTTTCCACGAGAAGAAATTACCGATTTCATAAATGATTACAAAATGTGGATAAATTAAACGGGGAAAAGAAACGACAACGTACTACTGATAACTCGCATGTCACCATTTTTGTGTTGAAGTTCGATAATTGGATCTAATCGAAAAATCGCCCCTCATTAGGGAAGCGAAAAAAATGATTGACAAAGTACGAAGCTACTTGGAGCAGAACTACGCGATAGGAAATACCGTCCAACAAGAAGTACAATGTATACAAGTGCGTAGTAATACGCCGTGCGGCGCTTACAAACGATGCAGTCTCTGGAGTGCACTCGTTTTCTTCTTCTTTTTGTTTCTCTATCCCCTAAGCCTCATTTAATCCCTGCTGGTATCCTCGCTATTAATTCGGAAAGCCTCCAAGCAGCAGAATTTACGCATTAGATCGACGAGTGCATTAGAAGAGTATTAAGTTATTCAATATCATAAAGGAAAAATAACTATGGTGTTTACGTGCCAAAACAACGATCTTATTATGGGGTATGACCTAGTGGCGGACTCCGCAATAATTTTCACTACCTTGGGTCCTTTTAGCGTGTGCCTAAATCTAAGTACAAGGGTATTCTCGTATCTCGCACCCATCCAAATGCGCACGCCGTGGCCGGGATTTAATCCCGCGACTTCGTAATTAGCTACATCATAAAGTAAATTGAGAGTGCATAACAGGGACCTTTACGTTTACGGAAAGTGTTAGCAGTGCCTAAGAAGCTTATTTCTTTCAAATCAGCAAATGCCCCCCCTCCCCCCCCCCCCCGAAAAAAAGAATTTGGAGGACGCTCAAGCTTCGCCTTTAAGTGTGGAACGCGATAGAGTTCAAAAACCCCTTACTGCTTTTTATGTTTTCCTGCAACTGCAACTTATGTAACCTTAACGTTTAGCTGGAAACGCTGGCTGCGAACGCTATGCAAGAATGCGAGCTTTCTGGTAGAAACGCGGCCTCTTGCGTGGGTCTATCTCCTGTTACTGTTTCGCACTTTTAATATTTCTGTCTGAGCAGAGCTAACATAAAGGACATGCGCTGTGTGTGTTTTTTTTTCCATTACCTTTGTCTCTGGGCTACCGTTCTAAAAATTCCGAGGCACAACTTTGATGAATAAAAGACAAGGTATGAGCAACTTTGGTGGTAGAGAAGAGGTTGGGTATTCGTGGTTCGGAATTTGGACCGCAATTTCTTTTGCTGACGCAACGTCCCACACAGACGCCCGGTTTTCTGCGACACGGTTTCCTTAACGCTCTCTCGTTAAAAATTCACCGACGATTACGATACTCCCCCAGGAGAAACTTGAGCGCAGCTCCGTACGCGTTTTCACTTCGCGTTATACTTTAGGCACCGCGCCTATCACCGGACCGACTGGTAGCAAGACATGCAGCGCTATAAGTATACGTGCAACTGCCGCTTATGCAACTGAAATCTTTACCGGGAGACGCTTGCGGTGTGCGCGAAACGCAAAGGCCAGCTTTCTGGCGCTTTTAGAGCAAAGCTTTCGTTGCCTCTTTCTTCGACTCTCCGCTGCTGCTGCTGTGGTCCTTCACGCCGCCAACGCCGGCCACGTCGGAACATGGTTGAGATGGGGCCACGTCACAAAAACATAAAAGGCGTGCGCTGTCGGTGTTTTGTTTCACGGCATTTGTTCGTGAGCTGTCATTCTCGAAATTCCGAGGGATAACTTTGGAAAGAATGTAAGACAAGGCCTGTGCCTCGTAGAGGGGCCTGCGCTTTATGCTTCAGAATGATTGTTCGCCGAGGGACTCCCGCGGCGACGACACCGAATGTTCTGTCACACGGGATCCCTTAACGCTATCGCGTTAGTACATGACAGGGGTGTTGCACATAGGAAAGACGACCTGAGAAGCTCGCGTCAACATATAAAACGCCCTCTGGACGCCGTAATTAGACGTTACCTCCCCCTCACGCACACAACTGCAGTGCCGCGCTTGTCTCCGCGCTCACCCGCAACCGCAACGACAGCAGAGAGAGGAGGTAGGGAGAACGTTAATGAGGGAATAGGGAGAGAGAGAGAGAGAGAGAGGAGGCAGCTTCGTGAGCTACAAGGCAGCAACCCAGAATGGTGCCTACGCGTGCACTTTGTGCTGGCGAGACGATGGCGCGCTCAAAGCGTCGAGCGGAGCGGGAACAGCAAACCGAAATAAGATGGTAATCTGGGCGAGTCGGTGATAGAACATGTTCCTAGGCGTGGGCAGCGCAACCCGGACGAAAGACAAAAGGAAGCACACGATACGAGCGCACTATCGCGTACGCATCGAGTACTTCCTTTTTGTCTTTCGACCGGGTTGCACTGCCCGCCCTTGGGAACGAGAACAACAAAAAGACAAGCGCAGCAGGCAAGGTAACATTTCACGTCGCGTTAGGACTGTCTCGCATGCGATCAATATATCACCGCCAAATAACGCGTCAATGAAGGCAAGCAACAGAAAAAGGTTCGCTTACAGCGATTCCCACAGTGCATGGGATATATATATATATATATATATATATATATATATATATATATATATATATATATATATATATATATATATATATTGCTTTCCCCGCTCGGCTGGAAATGCCGCTGGCGTGGATGAATGGCTCGATGTTATGAGTGTCTCCTTTGCAGCGGAGTGCTGGGATGCGCCATCAAGCTCTAGCTATTATACGGCCTGATGTCATACCTCGGTTAAAGAAAGAGAAAAAAAAAGGAAAGTAATAGGAAACAGAAGAGAACCGAAAGCCCGCGATTAATTCCCTTAACCATATTTTCTCACCCCCTGTTGTGAACTTTGTTTTTGTACGTCTCCGTTTTTGGTCGTTCCCCTACTTTTTTTCCAGCAATGTTCCAATCGGCTCTTCCTTATCTATATGCGGGCATGCTTACTTTTCCCCTGCTCTCGCTGAACCCAACGGCTTCAATGAGACCAGTGGCGATGCATAAGGTCCGTGAATAGAAGTACTAAAAGGTAGCGAAATCTTTCTATCGTGCCGCCTGCGCTGCTGCGAAGAGCATGGAAGGTGGCAGGAAAGAAGGTTTGCGGCTGCCAATTCGTTTAGCGCCGTCACGTGGTGTTTTTCGCACCGTTTTCTCTATTTTTTTCTTTTTTCCTTATCTCGGCGCACTCAACGCCATGACAGTTGGCCGCCGAGTTTCCACGGCGAGGCTTTTGCATTGCATTTCGGATGTTTTGGTTAAGTTTCGTGGCGAACCGCGTCATTGAAAAACTATGTTTTTTTTGTTTTATGTTAGAGATTACATTTAAGAGACCTGGAGGTGCAAACGCCAACGTACGGAGCTTTCTTTTTCTTTTTTTCTTTGTTGACGAGGTACGGATCTCAGGCATGGGTAAGCTTATGCACGGAGGCTATTCTCGGTGCTCGTTGAGATTTGTTTTTCTGATCGCACTATCGTGAACGAGTGCATGAAACTATGGAGCGCGTAGGCTGTGTTAAATTATGGGGTTTTACGTGCCAAAACCAATTCTGATTATGAGGCATGCCGTAGTGGAGGACTCCGGAAATTTCGACAACCTGGGGTTCTTTAACGTGCACCTAAATCTAAGTACACGGGTGTTTGCGCATTTCGCCCCCATCGAAATGCGGCCGCCGTGGCCGGGATTCGATCCCGCGACCGCGTGTTCAGCAGCCTAACACCGTAGCCACTGAGCAACCACGGCGGGTTGCGTAGGCTGTGTTCTTGGACATATCGTGCTGGAAACGTAACACGTGTGATTGTTTAGAACGACAAAATGCTGAGCTAGTTGGTAAGGATTCATTATGAAAAAAATAATTGTTGTTCTACTGATTGTGCGTAGCTTTGTCAGTCCATGGTTTTGTTAGGCGCTGCAAATATATTGTGCGAGGACAAGCTGTTCACTGTCATTGCAAATCATTTTGACTATTGTGAGTACGCTTTTTGCAGTTCACCATCTCGGCGGGGTAAAGCGGTGCACGAGTTTGTTGGCTCACACTGACTTGGAACAGCGCAAAGGGTGAAAGTGCTCATTGATGGAAACCATTTCTACGTCCAACTTTCTTCCTTGCATTTATTTATTTCAATGTACCTTACAGGTTCATGAGGAGCATTGAGTAATGGGGGGCACCACTGCGTGAAAGTTGTACACGAAAATATCGCCGAGATGAGTGGAAATATTCGCTACAAAGCAGGCTTACAAATGCAGAGCTGCGGTAGTAAACAAGCATCGCATAAATTTGATCCCGCACTTTGCTCGCACGCATAATCAAACCGTGTAAAAGCAGTAGTTTGAAGCATGAAAAGGCGATAAAAATTAAATATTAACAATACTCTGATAAAAAGAAATTACATTTCGTGGTAGCGTACGAAACATGCGATAAATTTTATCACACACATAACAAAAACGTGTAGTTTAAAGCAAGAGAAAAAAAAAACCTGCGTGACGTTACATAATTATACGGTGTATGGCACATTTTTAGTACAGAAACGGCATGGTTAGGAGTGACCTTAATTTATCTCTGTCCGTTGGGGTGACAGTGCTCTCGGGAATGGAATCGTATGAACGGTTTGCTCGTGGCCAAGCTGACAAATTAAATGCATCCGTGACACAGGAGGCTCGCGTTATTGAGGCAAATATGTCACGCGCCTTGCATTCGGTCATCGCGGTACTAAGATGATTCAATTCTGAAGCTGCACAAGCTGGATACACGGCAATCGATTGGGTACACGCTAGTACACACGTACACCTGGCCACAAAATATTACGGACCATGAAATTTGAGAAAAAGCTGAATGTCTCCACAACCTCACAATGCAACCTGGTATTTGCATTTCGGGCATCGGCTAGAATACGTTAAGAACATTTTATTATACAGTTCTGCTGGCTACTGCTACAGGCTGCTTGGAAATTGAACGTTTTCTGTGATCCCGTGCTCCGTAAACTTTTGTGGTCGGGTGTACGTCCTTCGAGTAGCGTAAACGCATCCGAGTTGTTGAACCGGCAGCGACATAGTGCTGCACACACGAAAGCGCATCGTCTATGACGTGTACCAGCGAAACGTTCATCGCAGCCCTTTCACGCCGGGAAAGCGTCTTGCGAAAGCCAAATAGAGAATCGGATCAATGCAATGAAAATAACACGCGAAGAGAGCTTATCTGTGCACGCCGCCGCAGCGTTCTTGCCTACGAGTCCAATGCATGGCCGTGCACGACATAACACACAAGCAAATCTCCGGCATTTACACAAATGTCGTGTACATTGCGTATGCAATATTGGCGAGACAAGGAATTCTGATTTTGTGCTAGTACTCGACACTAACATGAGTTTGCCCGCCAAAGTAGCCTCAAAATCATTCTTCTAACTGGAAGTATGCTGTCAACCCAAAGCCAATGTAAATCTTGCAGTTGCGCACTGAAAAAGCAGAAAAAAAACATCTGCTTCTGCCAGTTTCATACCGTTCCACGATCGCTCCTAGCACATCACACAATACTCAAGCCCTAAATAGGGTAAAAATTTATGCTCACACACCCAACACCAATTTCTAGTGCCGCACCTGGTGTAACTCGATGGGCGACTTCCGAGCGAACGACCAAAGTGTCGGGGCGAGATACGAGAGAAAGAGCGAGTTACGAGAAGGCCCCGAGAAGGAGAGGGCGGGTGAGGAGGAATGTCGCTACCTTTTAGTTTTTTTCGGGGACCTTATTGATGCACAGACCTGAGCGCCATCTGGCGATGTTTCAACATGGCTTCCTCCGCTTTCCTCCTCGCCCTCTCTTCACTGTCGCTGTTTTTCCCTTGCTCCCCCCCCCCCCCCTCTGCGCGCCACGTTCGCTCATTCATCCTTGGCTGTGTTCGTATGCTCGGTGACGCCGATAGACGCACCGACGTTGCTCAACGCAGGAACGGGCGCCTAAGCTGCGCTTCAATATAACGCGACCCGTTCTCTGTCTTCGCACGTGGCGACAAATCCAAAGTGCTCTCATCGTTACTGAACAAGTTTCTACGCCCACCTCGCCTATACGCCCTATCTTTGCCCGCCGCTCCTGCAGCCTAACTGAACGTCAACAAACCCACTTCTATATAAAGTGAACAAAACTTTGGGACTGCACATCTACCGTACCGGGGTGCGGTGAAAGCATGTTTGAGACTTTTGCGACGAAACATCGCCTAAGTAAGCAAGAAAACAGAGGAGAGCGTTACACGTGGTTCGAAGAGTGCTTGGATTCACGACCAGCTTTAGAGGAATGTCATCGCAGTTTCGTTTCAGTAGGTTCAGAGGGTATGCTTTATCGAAGTGCGAAAAAGCTCGAAAAAGAGTGTATTCCGAAGGGAACTTCTAACAAATCCCGTTCAGTTTGGCTTCCAACCTTTTTTGGTTGGATTCATTTTCATGTGCTGGGTTTACCAACGAGCTCTTCTCTGCTGTACTTCAAAGAGATTTCTGTTTTAGTACTTTTTTGTGATTGGTGTGATGCCTTATTCCACTGAACAACGTCTATTTCTGGCAAGTCTTTTTTCTATATTAGGCGCCTATAGTGTTTCCCGGCATTTCCAATGTCCTCCCTTCAGATTCCCACGCGTTTCTGTATGACGCGACGGCAACGTTGCCGTCGCGTCAATGAACGCTATCAATGTACGCTATCATGCAATGTACGCTATCGATGCAGCCTTAGCAAAACACTTGTTTGAAAAACTAGTAAAGCGGTTATGCATGCAATAGCATCCAACTGAAACTTGTATAATTTTAAAGCAACAGATGTACCAAAGAGGTTGCCAATCGCCCAGAGATACTACCACACGTTATGTTTCGATGGCGGTTGAAAATTGCCTGTCAAACCACGCTTCTCTTTCGCGGCACCACGCCCGAGAAGTGCGAACTCTCTGTCATGCAGTTTTTAGCTGTTGCTGAAACGATACACGAAAATGGAGCATTTCACAAAAGACCTTTAGCAACGCGAATCAAATGTCTTAAAATTGTCTCCTTGGGTACGTATAAATAAAATGGCAATTATATGGACACGCCAGGCGCATTCTAGATGTCGGCGTCTTGATTACCTTCCGTAGAGATTCCGATTAAGGCCGATAACACCGTCGCCACGCGCCGTATGCTGTAAGTGCGAGTGAAAGCACGTACGGGGAGCCGAGAAGGAGATTCTTGATGGGAAGGAAAGGTTGGGGTAAAGTGCCGCGCAGTAACTGTCTCTCAGCAGAGGACACCTCAACCGCGCTGCACAGGGGCTAGGGAATGAAAGTAGGGGGAGAGAAAGAGCACCAGAAACAGCAGCACGCCGCGGAAATGTGAAGGAGCTAAAGGCGGTCGGCGAGGCCGACAGCCTCGGCGAATGTCAGGAGCGCACGTAGAAGTGTCCTGTGTCGTGAAGGGCAGCCCGAGGGGTGCAGGAGTTCAGCCACGGTGTCGCATGGCAAGCCGTGCCCACGGTAGACACGGGCAAGGGACGCGCGCGCGAGCGAAAAGTTGGGGCACTCCCACAGCAGGTGCTGGAGTGTCTCGATAGCGCCGCAGTCGCCGCAAAGGGGAGAGGGGGCTGACGATCCCGGCTCAGCCTGGTGTGTGCGAGGGATGAAAGCCGAGAGCAAACGCGCCGTCTTCCGTCGCGCGATAGGCCGTGGGGGGGAGATAGGAGGGATGGGGTGGGCGGCGTGTGCTTCAGCGGCGACTGCGTATTTCGTGAGCGGGGTGCAAGGGCAACTGACGATTGCGGCTCAATCTCGTGCGCGAAAGGGAGGAAAGTTGGAAGGCGGCGCGGGAAGGAGGGTGGCGCCTTCTAATACGCCAGCAACTGCGTGCCTTGCGCTGTCGCGCGGTCGCGCGTGCCGTATCGAGAAAGCGATCTGCAGGCGGCTCATATCTTCGTGCGTGCTCTGTTCTCCCCGATCAGCTTGTGTTGAACCGTTAGACAACACGAAGGTCACTTCGCTCGTCAGCGAAGTGACCTTCGTGCTCACTCACGTCACGTCACGCTGCCATATGCTTCCTCTCGTCGGTATTTTGATAGCGAGCGTCCGCGGTCTTCGAGTGAGATGAGTTCATGTTTGCTGGTGAACGCTCACAGCATCCTTCTTAATTCAGGTAGTCAGCGAATGTCTCCGAGTTTATATGGCCGATGAAACTGCCATCCTTACTTCGTATAACCGTCTACTAATTTCTGTCGCAATCGACGTCATGGAATTCCGGTGAAGCTGCGACTTTTTTGTTGATTATTCTTTTTACTTGCTATTGAACATTATATTAAGGTAAATTATATTTACAATGTGCAACAGGGTTTCATATACCGCGCCAATCATCATAATGCTGCAAAATGCAAAGTGTTTGGCGTTAGAATTGCAACAAATTTGGTTTTGCCTATGCGTTCAGAGGTTGATTATCTCTGCGAAAAGAGAAAAGCGCTAGAGCTACTAGAGTTGTGACAAAATTCCGAACCTTTCTACTGGTTAGGGTTGAACGCCGGGTCCATCAAAGATTCCTTGTGTCAAGCCAAGAATACCAAATAAATATAACAAAAGTATCACCGAGCTCTAGAAGCTACGGAAGGCCGCTTTTATAGCAGGAAACCTTTCAGTAAAAGAAAAAATCGAAGCTTTTAAAATCAAGAAAAAAAATGTCATTGCGTTATTGCTGTACAGTTTGCACAGCCCACTTTCAAAGTTGTTGCAAGACTCAAGAACGAAAACCGACCTGTTTGCACTGCAACTATAGGTATAGCGCGTGGACTCGCCTTTGAAGGCACGTATTTCTGTCGTCCCGCTTCTGCCTGTGTTCTCAACTCTCGACTCGCTTTTCAAACAGCCAGTTCGCTTACTTCCGGGTCCCCGCGGTCCTCTCTCAGCCGGCCTTACAGCTTTCCTACAGTAAACAACTCCTCTACTCTACTACTCCTGGAGCGGGAAATGATGCAGGATTATAGGTATTTGTCGCAGACGTCGTGCTTCCGGTATCGTCGGAAGTAACATCGGGTCGGGCCGGGAGACGGCAGTTTGCGACCCTCCTCCTCTGCTCAGCTAACAACCCTCCTACATCCACCGCTCATGTGGAAGCAGGATCTTGTAAACATGTGTGGGTTTCTCCACGTTTTCTTTTTCTAGAGCGCAGCTCAGCCCGTTGCTGCGGTGAGCGTCGGCGGCCCCGGCGTAACCGACCAAACGATCGCCTTCAAAACTCAACGCGAATGCGGAGCGTAGCGGTAGATGAAAGAAGGCTATGGCGAAGAGAGGAGGAAAGCACAGGAGGAATGTGCAGAGTAAGCATGAGGGAGACGGAAAGCGGTGGAGGAGCCGACGGGACGCGGCCTGCGCCTGCGCTAAGTTCCCGGCCACCACTAAGTTGCTGACCGCCACTTCAGAAGCATAGATCAGGAGACAAGACAATTGTTGGCGGTCGGGAAACGGGACAACGCAACCGCCGACCACTGCAAGACTCTCAACGGCACCAGCTGAGTCTCAGAGAGACGTCATATACTTCGCGTTGGGCGGTGAATTCGCCCGCTCGAATACGAAGAGGGGTGGTGAAAAAACAAAGAAATTAATCCGGTGTAATTAAGTAATGATGCACTTGTAGGCTTACATTTGTTGCAGTGAGGATATATAGGTAGCGCTTATTCCTTCAATGCGTAATATTGTGCAGAACACAGACGGCAACAGCACGTCTGCAGATGCAGTGTGCAGATGTCTGTAGTGCAGAGGGCTATGCGCATACGACGACTCGATATATGTGTGCTGGGCTGGGTCGACCTATATCGGGCGATGACGTAAATTTCGTTAAACAAGTCTTCGGTACATATTCAGAAAAAGGTCCTTTCGGCGGTAAAATAATACTAGCACTTTCGCCCGAAACGCGGAGCATCGATTGCGATAGCAAATTAGTAGACAGCTATGCGAAGTAAGGATAGTAGTTTTATCAGCCGTATCCACTTAGAAACATTCGCGTACGAATTTAATTAACAAGCATGTTTTCAGCACGCACGATCAAACATGAGCACATCGCACTCGAACTCCGCGGACACTCGCTGCCAAAACGCTGGTGTGAACACGCGCGGCAGCAGTAGCGAGCGAAGTGACCTTCATGCGGTCTATCGCTTCAATGCAAGAGCGACGAGAACACAGTGCGCACAATGGTACGAACCGTTGGTCTGCAGTGGTCTGCAGACACAATGGTCTGCAGAACCCGTTCGAAATACGCACTTGCTGGTGGAGTTGAAGCGACCCCCATCCCTCCCGTGCTGCCTCCCCGCTTTCCTCCATACATGGCGCGTGAGGCTGAGCGGCGATCGTCATTGTTCTCCTTGCGCCCGGTAGTGAAATGCGCACTTGCTGCCGGAGCCCAGCGAAGTCCCGCAACGACGGCACAGGGTCCTCAGAAACAGCTTCGCTCTAAAGCAAGCTGTTGTACTATCAGTTCTGTGTTTGAATCCTGCCAACCGACATTACATTTACGTTTAATATCAAAAACTAACGTCTTTTTTAGCGACATTTCCAGCCCTTTTCCGTAACGGGTATGTTTGAAACCTCTCTCCTGGGCTGATACCGGAAGTTGTTCACAGCAGCGCCAATATATATAATTACATCATTTTCAGGTTTGGGCTCTTCTATTCTTCCGCACACTTAATTTTCATATCTGAGAAGATTTATGATAAAACGCACGGGGTGTTGGTGCTTTCTTTCATGACATTTGCTTGTAGGCTGTTATTTCCGAAATTCTGAGGAATAACCTTGTCAAGAATGTAAGACCTGGTACGAGCAACTTTGATTATAGAATGATCTGGCAATATATCCCGCATTAAGCGCATATCATATAGCACAGCATGGCATGTAGCGTACATATACACCAATATATACGAAACCTCACGGCGACGGCAACGGCGATGACGACGGAAAAAATTCGCTTGGTCCATATAATTGCCATCGCCATAATAGGCAGATACAACACACACACTGGAACATACAGTCCGTGACAAACTAAAACTTCAAATTACCACCCTGCAAAACGCAGTACACTTGCCTTTCGCCTCTGAAATGGCCGAGTCATCTGGGGTCCACTCACAATTCGATACAGGTTATATACGATATTTTTTTTTCTCATACGTGAAATAGTATTTTTAAAGGAGCAATTTCTTTTTTCTTATACTTTTCTTTGTGCCACTTTTTTCAGGATGTAACTTTAACGTCTAGGGCAGTATTTATGGGTGATCCGGTGCCGCTAGTGAGCGAAAGATGTTATTTTAGCTTGAAGAAAGGAGCTTCTATTTTCTGATCAACCTTTCGTCTATATTAAAAGAGCACAATCACTAAGTTGTGAGTGGACTCCAGCTGCCTCGACTCCCACTGAGAAGGTGAAGGGCAGGTGCATTGTGTTTTTGTGGGTGCAGCTGGTTTGTAATTCTTAGGCTGTATGGCTGTGATCTTTGTTTCCTCCTTTCCCATCCCTCCGGTGTAGGGTAGCCAACCGGACGTTATTCTGGTTAACCTCCCTGCCTTCTACTTTTCTCTTTCCTCCTCCTCCTCCTTAGACTGTATGGTACGAGTACGCCGAGCGAACCTGTCATGAAGCGTTCAGGTAAATGCGGTGCAGCTAACCAACGGAGATGCCTGCGAGTCCGCTACTATCACGCTACATAGCGCGTTATCTCGTAGACTGTTTATATTTGCGCACTGATAAAGTTACGTGGTTCAACCGACTATATCACAACACCGTTCACAAGCTAGGCCCCAAAGCAGGCACGAAATCGCGACGATGGACAGTCAAATGTGCACACGTTTATTTGACGATGACAGTGAATAATTTCACGACGAAAAATGGCGATTACCGTTGTATATGGAAAGAAGTAGGACGCATACCTCGCTACATTTCATCTTCGCGCGGCATTGATGATGAAGAAATATCGGCTACCATAACTCACTGTTCTCCTACACTTAGGGATTCTACATCAAGGCGAAGAAAAAGAAAGGAAAAAGATGTTTGCCGTTTCCTGGTGATTGCATTCTTTTCAAAACCGCCCAAACGTATAAAGTGCTTTGTGGCATTTTCGCTTGACTCACTCCGCGTGGCAAATCCTGGGTAGCGTGCAGCGTTTGTTCAGTTGGCAAATGTTTGCTACCTTCATTAGTGCGCGTCATGGTGAGCCTTTATCTCATCCTTTATTTTCTCTACGCTTGCTCATTTCTTCATTAGTTGTTCTCACTTTCTTTTAACGCGACAGCGTTAAGGAGCTCGTGTCGCAGAAAAGCCGGTGTCGTCGGCGTCGGTGTCGGCATCGGCGGCGTTGGCCGTGAGAGATAAATCCCAGTAGGCAGTTCATGAATATTCATTTGTCTTCTGTCTTTTTCTACTTCCTTTTGATCTTGGGCCCTAATGAAATGAAGCAACCTGCAAAGCGCGTGGGCCGGTTACTCTCAATTAAACCCTTTCGCTCGCCTACTCTTACACCCACTGGTGTCACGTGATGCCGTAAAGTACTAAAAGCACAATTGAGTCATTAAGCGGAATACGCCATTGTCGCATTTGTCAACTCTTATTCACCCACTAGTCTGTAATGAAAAAACGCCACAAACGGGCAGGTGTTGCGAAAGCCTTCGTGCGCTTCATGTAGCGAATCTTCCACGCAGAGGCCACGTCACATGCACGTGTTAAGTATTATTTTAAAGAAACACACACATTTATCTAGGCACTAATGCGGACTTAAATTAAAACAGACTGGAGATTTGTGAAGTGTGTCCTATAAAACGTTTGACTGAAAGCCTTTTCCTTGCTCCCTGTGGCGTTCGCGTTTAGCTGTTCTAATCTTATAGGCGCGCATAATAAATCTATACCGAAAGCAGTGAACCAAAAAAAATAGAAACAGAACGAAGATTGGTACTACGTGTTCTACAGCGTAAGTAGTGAGCTGCGTAGGCTTATGTTAAGCCAAGGTTGCATGCATATGTGCGTAGATGATCATCTATAATAAACAGTACACTGGAGATTTTTTTTTCAAACGCAAGTAGAGACTAAACACGCACCCTTCATAAACGTGTTCAATGAGCCTGAATGTTCAAAAAGGAAACTACTTGTTACGTACCAATTTTCCTACATTTCACTGTACGTATCAGGTGTTATCATAAATAATTTCGCCTTTCCTTTTCATATTACTGACTTAGGCAATTAGGCAAATAAGCCACAAAAAAGCCACATCATGCCGAGAGGAAGCATGCTTTCATCACCGAGGCTTTCGCTTCGGTAATGTTCGCTGATCCCCGAGGCCTAACCTTCTAACCACTGAGGCTTCTAATCACCGAGATTTTTTTTTCGAACGAGCTCTGACATCCGCCGTTCGGCGGTGGGCTTTACAGTTTAACGGAAAGCTTTATCTCGAAAGCTCCCATCTAAATATATGGGAAGGGGCAAAAATCGGTCTACATAGTGACAACTGTACTATGCTTGATTAAGTTTGTTACATTCCAAGCGAAGAACCTGAAATCTAGTCACTGTAGCAAGTGAGTTTTGAATTGATAGCATTCATATATATTTTAATTTATCAAAATTGCAGGAGAACAAATACATGCAAACGAGCTTTAACTCAGATGTTTTGTGCGAAGTTACGGATTCATAAACTTAGTGCTTGAGTGTTTTTAAGTTTACTAATCTTTAGGCATTTTTCTAACACTTTGAGCTTCCAAATGAAAATTCTCCTTCCTAATGTTACTCTAATTTAACTCGTTCTCTCACGAAAGCATTCTTGACCTTTACCTGTGTTTATTTACGGAATTAGGAGTTGGCCCCGAACTGAAGCCTCCTACGATTAGGTGTGGCTTTGACCCGGCGCTAGCTGCATCTCATAGACCGGGCGGACAACTCTAATTGTGAGTAATGCGGTATTCCTGAAACGACAGAACACCTCTTGTGCATCTTTCTGAGATTTGATGTGCAGATAAAATCTCTGACAGACATCTTGATGAAAATTTGTCGTTGCACCATTGACTGAAAAGGTTCTATTGGGACCTTCGCCTGATCCTCATCATCTGCCCGATAGTCTGAAGGCCCTCAATAAATTTTTGTATGAGAGCGGACTGGAGAAGAGACATTAAAGAGTCTTGGAGCGTGCAATATTTTCACCACCATCTTCATACTCATGACCAACGCCTTCTGTATTCTTTCTACAGCCATTCCCGTTCCCCCAATGCCGAGTATATAGAAGGTGAGAACAGTGACTAAGGCCGACCTCTCAGCTTTTTTCTCATTATAAATGTCCTCTCTCACTCTCTTAAAAGGTATATTCAGGGGGACAGACTTGAATGAAAGTTGTAGCAATTCAGGTAGAAATGTTAATTTGGCAAATATAAGGAGGAGAATTTTTATTACAGTCGACCTCCAGGTTTTTACAAGGATTCCTGCAAATTGACAAGCTTAAGCGAACATTATAAGATCACGAAGTTTACAATTACGTATCTTTGGACTCATTACATATATTACATTTATGCAACTGAATGCATAAGAGAATCTCAAGCAAACAAATGCTATATATCAATATACAGCATTCGTGCAGTTCTTGTACGCATACGAGGGTATATTAAAAAAAAATGGAATTTCGGCCGAAAGCCGAAGCACAGACTGCGTTTAAAAATTTAAATGCTTCACTTGAACTTCTCGGACGTTGTTCTAACTAAATGCGGGTTAGACTCACGTATACGCTATGTACGTGAGTGCGCGAGAATTTCCGACACTTTCAAAAATTTACCATCATCATCATCAGCCTGGTTACGCCCACTGCAGGGCAAAGGCCTCTCCCATACTTCTCCAACTACCCCGGTCATGTACTAATTGTGGCCATGTTGTCCCTCCAAACTTCCTAATCTCATCTGTCCACCTAATTTTCTGTCGGCCCCTGCTATGCTTCCCTTCCCTTGGAATCCAGTCCGTAACCCTTAATGACCATCGGTTATCTTCCCTCCTCATTTACATGTCCTGCCCATGCCCATTTCTTTTTCTTGATTTCAACTACGATGTCATTAACGCGCATTTGTTCCCTCACCCAATCTGCTCTTTTCTTATCCCTTAACGTTTACCATGCTTAAATTTACCATGCATGCTTAAAATTTACCATGCCGTGTAGTATTTGTGACGACATTGCACAAGCTCCGCTACGCTGCCCGTAAAAGCGGAGCCAGTAAAATTGCACCACTTTCAGATTCGAGCCGCGATATTCCCATGCAATTTTAATACTTGATAATCGGGAAGATTTAAGATAAAAGCCACGCACTGGGAGCATTATCTTTCGCGACGTTTGTTTGTGCACTGCCATTCTTGAAATTCTCGGGAATAATTTAGTCAAGAATGTGAGACCAGGTGTGAGCAGAATTAGTGACAGAATAGTGTAGCGGCATAATCGGCCTGTTTGCAGCGTGGCATATAGCATGACATGGTATATCACATACATATGCTGAAATATATGCAGAACATCCCGGCGACAATGACAGTGACGTCGAAAATTCGCTCGGGGTGCCCATTTAATTCCTATCGAAATAAATGTTGTACTCACGAATTTGGGGTGTTTCAGAATGATGTACAATGCATCAGTTCTGCCCTCTTTAGGCGCATTGTTACGTGAAATTTGCAGAACTGCGATGTTGGTTTTAGTTCGCTACGGGATTGTGAACTTCATAGCAATTATCTTCGAAATTTTCTGGACATCTTATACAATATTGGCGGTGCATCCATCAATATTTTGGAGATGAGTGGCGACGGTATACGCTTAGCGATGTTTTTTTATTAGGACTGCACAATTCGTGGTTATATGCGTTATACGATATTTGTGATCATTGGTGGTACCCCATGCCAACCGGGAATCGGAAAACCTAATGGGCACATGAGCAGATAGACGAAGTGGCATTCCCGCTGGCAACCAAAATGCTGAATGATATCACGACACAGTAAATCATGTTACGACCACTGCACCCCATTTTACACTGAACAGCAACCCCCTCCCCACCCACCTCCCTCCTGTTCCTTGTATCCCGGCTGCAACTTCGTTGCAACAGCTGTCCGTGAAGCGGCCGTGCTTGACACGGAGGTGTCTCTTGTGAATGGTGCGCTATCGCCTTAATATTGTCACGTGGTAGTGACGTTAAGGAACACAGTAGCAGTACTGTGAAAGACAAAACTAGCTTTTATTGGGCGAACCTGTGCCCACAAAACCGGCTACACTTAAAGCTCAACGACAGCGGCGAACACAGTCGGCGATCGTCGAAAATCTGATCGGCGGGTCAAGCGCGTCGGCTTTTATACAGCAATCATCGAATGTTCCAGACTGAACGTTGGGGCCCGCATGCCTTCTAAAATGTTCTACACCATTCGTGTCAAGCGATGAAATAAGATAACACAAGGTTTGGCGACAACAGACAGCGGATAGAAGCATCGATAACTTTCCACAAACTTCGGATACATGCAGGCGCGTACCGCGCTGTGCGATAACATTTGTTAGGCGGCAAAACTTGTCGCCCGATAAAGATCACTACACGTGTCAATATAGTTAAGGTTGCATACCACTTGCGTCACCTTGGCACGCCCATTGTCTGGGATCGGCCTATCATGGGCACATGCCAATATCACATACTCAGTCCTTAAGTTGGCTGTTCGGGCACATATACCCAGTGCCACATAGCCAATGACAGCTGCACATAGCCGTGACATAGCCGGCTGGCAGCAGCAAGTTGCCAATTTAGACATTATTATTATTATTATTATTATTATTATTATTATTATTATTATTATTATTATTATTATTATTATTATTATTATTATTATTATTATTATTATTATATATGGAAACGTACAAGCACACAAAATAAACAGAGAGGGAGCAAGCTGATAACTGCCGCGGAGGGCGGCACAACGCCAGCGTACTCTTTCGCGAGAAGAGAACGAAAAGAGGAGCAAAGAAGAGGATATGAAACAAAGTAATAAGAAGGAAGTTAGGAACACAGAAGAAGTGTCTATAAACGGGAGGGCAAATCAGTTATCTGCATGAAAGTTAGCGAGGCTCTATGAGCCTGGTCTAGTTGAGCAGCTCTCTCTCTCGGGAGCAGGCAATCGTCAAGGGTCGCACATTTGAGTCCAATGAATCTATACTGGTTAACTAGCAGTGCAGGTTGTGTGATGAATCCGGGACACTCCTATATAAGGTGTTCAAGTGTCTCACAGGCGCCACAGGAAGTACGCGATAGGCTGTCCACACGTTCTTGACGATACAAGCCTTCGCGAACCAACACAGCGCCAACACTGGATTTCACTAACAGTGCAGTATATAGCACTATGACGCGAGGAATGACCATGAACACGGGGAGGGAACGAGCCGTTTGCAACCCATTAGTCTCGGTGCTGCTCTAGGAGGCAATGGCGGAATAACACACGGGCGTTGTCAATCATACAAGAAATTTCTGAACAGCTACTCCCTTTCTGAGCACAAGTTAGAGCGAGGCAATCAGCCTTTTCGTTTCCGGCAATACCCACGAGCGAAGGTATACACTGGCCAATCAGGGACAGCCCACGAGAAGTAATTTTGTCGGCGGACTCTATTATACTGCGTAGAATTGGGCTGTTGCCATTCTTTCTCAACAGCCTGCCAAGGGCAGCACGAGAGTCTGTAAGGATGACGACCTTTCATGCGCCTATTTCTTTCTGTACGTGCTTCAGAGCATCATCAATCGCTGCCAGCTCCGCAGTAGTTGAAGATGTATGAGGTGTTCGAAACAGCCTTCTTATGTCAGTCGAAGGGCAGAAGAAAGCTGCTGCTGTGCCTTGAGCGTCCCTGCTTACCGATGTGTCCGTAAATATCTTAAAATGGTCGCCATGTTTTTCAGATCACACAGTTACCCAAAATAGCAGCCAGCATATACCTAATGTCCCAAGCTTCTACACAGCTTGGGTGACTAGGAATGTGAAAGTGGTAGGTACGCGCAGTAAACTGAGTCAAGTTTTAAAAAGAAATGCTAACACCATTAAAAATGATGGCTTAAGTAAAAACAAATATCTGCTGCCTGCAGGCATAAGAGTTTAACTTCTTTAAAATGCAAGAAACTTCGTCAAGATCTCTGCAGTGGACGCCGACAAAATAATGAACTCTGTTACTGTGTATTCAGGTAGAAGTTCCCGAGCTAAAGCTTCCTCTTTTTATCACATGACAGGCACTTACTTGAGCAAGAGTTCGAAAAAGGGCCCAGCGGAACAGCCCGTATACGCATTTTTAATTTTCTTTTTCCTACGTCGAATTTCGGTTTGCGTCGTTCTTCGTTGGGCGGATATTCACGTGTTCAGCTCGAGCTTGGCAGGTATTCTTTTTTTTATGGCACACTCTCCAGCGTCGAAACATTACAGCAGGAGAGTGGGTACAAATATAAAATAACACAATAGAAATAACCGAAGAAGCAGGCATTTGAAGAGATGATGGCTATAAAACGAGGCAGTCACAATTTCGGAATATAGTATACAAGCCACAAGAACAGCACAGTGCTGAAATAACTAGTATTTACAAGTTATTGGTCACTTGAGCGAAACGGACACCGTCAGCTGTTACCACCTCCTCTGTTAAAGTGTTCCATTCAGATATTGTTCGTTTGCGAAGAAAGAGAATTTGATGCAATTGTGTGACATTTAATTTCTATTTTTTACATTTTCCTGCTATAGGAGTAGTGAGGAGGCTTGGTATACTTAAATTCGTCCTTACGCGTTATCATAAACTGCATGCATTAGTTTCAGCCGGTTTTCCTTCCGTCTTCTGTCAAGGGATTTGATTCCTATGGTAGCCTCCATATATGGGGCATTAGTTACCAGGGAATATTGTTTAAATAGAAACCTCACCGCATGGTTCTGTATACCTTCCATTTTATCAACGAGGCATTTTTGGACGAGGTCCCATAAGCTGGACGCGGCTTCTAAGCGCGGTCTTACTAATGATCGATACGCCGCCATTTTGAGTACTTAAGGAGCCTACGATGATTTCCCGAATAACGAGGCTAAGCATGCCAGCAGCTAATTTTACATTGTTATTATTACGCTGATTAAATGAAAGGTATCTTGAAAGGAGCACGCTTACATATATAACTTCAGGGACTTTTCGGAGTACTGTACTACTGACTGAGTACCTTGTGTTTAGTAAACGCTTTTCTCTGCTAAATATTACATGGTAGCTTTTGTCTCCATTTAGACCTAGCTCCCATGTGCTACGCCTTAAAGCGATATAATGAAGATCTTAAAGTGATTGCACGTGACTATCTATACCGACTGCCCTGTTTTACGCAGGCATCCACGTATAATCTGACAGTAAAAGATATACCAAACCCGACGTCACTGAGGAAAATGAAGAATAATAATGGCCCCAATACCGAACCTTGTGGCACATCCGATGTTGCTTACACAAATAAAAACTGCTTGCTCCCCAGGACGAAGCATTGTTTTCTATTGGAAAATAACCTCCAATCCACTTCAATATATTTTGATGAATGCCGAGAGCAGAGCCTTTGTGCTTTAATAATTTGTGCTAAACAGGCTCGAATGCTTTTCTTAGTCTATCAATACTGCATCAGTCCGCAAGCTATTATCCACCGCTATGGCAAAGTCATTTTGGTGGTACATGAAGCACCAGCGCTAAACCCGGGTTGATTCTGGAAGAAAAAAAAAGTATTAGCTTCTATATGTATCAACCTACTACTGTATACAATATGTTCCAGTATCCTGCAAGGTACACAACACAAGGCAGTCGGCCTATAATTTACTGCTATAGATTTCGGGCCATTTCTGCGAATGGGTACGATCAAAGTCGTCTTCCATTCTTTGGGAACGATTGCAGTTTCAAGGGATTTCCAATATAGTCAAGAGAGGTATAATCCGCTTCGCTGTTGCCATAGAACACTTATGCCGCAAACTCAATTCGTCCAGACGGGGCTGAACAACAACAGTGTTTCTTTTATATTCCTGGTAGAAGCGAGAATGCTTTTTATAAGCTTCTAGACATCACTTTATTTTCCGCGGCTTATCGGCTTTTAAGTTGTCTTGTGCCTACATAGAGGGAGTATTTTTCACCGAGTGCAGATTACACATTTCTGAATGTAGTCCTCAGAGTATCGACGTCTTTGTCCGGGGATTTAACAACATTTCTTCATTCAGCGCTTCCTCTAGAAGATTTACAACTTCATTATCAATTCTTTTTTATTGCAGTGCTACTGGTTCACAGTAGAGTTCGGCATCTGCAAACAAGAAGGGCAGCTTAAGGCCTACGGCGCCGGCCTGCTCTCATCGTTCGGTGAACTCGAGGTGAGTAGTTCACGTGTGTGCCGCCCTCTGTCTAAAAGTGAAAAAAATCATCGCCGTTTATTTAGCACAGTGCGGTAGACACCGGTAGACACACGCTAGACACCTTGTTATCGAGCACCATGTAAACGAGCAGAAAGCAGCGCTAAACGACAGGACGATGAGAAGGACACAGACCACAGCGCTGACTTACAATCAAGTGTATTTACTCTTTCAGTCAGCATATATATACACACTTTACCACTATCTCGAAGCACGAAAAGCAACAAAAATTCAGCATGCGCAGGGGCAACAAGCTGTAATCAATGAGCCAGGAAGGCTATCTCCTTCGGAAGGGGAGAAATGGAGGGGAGGCTGTGTGAACTGCGTAAGACTGTCTGCGTGGGCGTTTTGAGCGACTACACTAGGACGGATAAGTTCGTTTTACTAAGTGGCAGGCTAGAGCGCGGCGCCGACGAAACACGAAGCGGGCACATGTCAAGCGCTCACTCACAGCTGGTATGTGTGTCCACTGCTTGCTTGTGTCATCTGCTTGTGTGTAACAACTGGAATGTGTGTTCCCTAGAGGTGTGATTCTATATAAAAGTTTGAGGGGCGTGAGACAAACTGCTTTCTTTTGCGTTTCTTTTTCAGAAAAATACGAAAAATTGGGAAAAAAAAGACGATCACGCGCAGAGCTATGGAAAACACGACACATTTATCTCTCTAACACTGGAAATAACATAACTGCTACACTATTGGATCGTAAACGTCCCAGCAGAGCTTCTGGGTTCTAAATCTAGGTACCATTTCATGTCAAGGCATTAATTTCGCATCAGAGAGTCAAGCCCGACATTCGTATCATTCTGTTTCCGATTCAATTCCGCTTGACTGAAATGTGCAGCGCACGAAGCCTTCCGCAGACAAGCTCTTGCACGCGATCCCCTGAGAGCCTGTTGTGTAGCTTGGTGCCCAAGTTTCCAAACTCGGACCAGTTTCTTTCATATGCCGCAGAATAAGGGGGAATTTGCAGTACGCGATAGGGGAGGGGGCTCAAGGGTTGGTTGAAGCAAAGTCCTTGCCAGCACGTGAATGGATCCACGTGCTTCGCAGACTCCCAAACTCATTCTTTTGAGCAAATATTTAGATACGCTGAAAGGAGTCGCATTGCGACAGAAGAATTTTGCAGGGATGCTCAGTTTCGTGCTTTTTTTAATTTTATCCTGGTTGATAAATACGAAAAAAAATTGCTCTTTGGGAAATTATTTTTCTTTCTCAATCGCTTGCATCTTTAGTGTCCTCTGCTTGTATATTTGATGTTTTTGCACGTCCCGTGCCTTCTGCTCGTATGTCAGAAGACGCATGTGCTTCCGCTGCTTGTATGAGTCCTGTTCTTGTATGTTGCACCTGACATATGTCCACTACTTCTACGTCACAAATGGTATGTATCCGCTGCTTACATGTCACAACTGGTATGTGTCCACTGCCTGTATGTCACAAGTGGCATGTGTCCACTGCTTGTATGTCACAACTGGTATGTGTCCACTGCTTCTATGTCACAACTGGTATGTGTCCACTGCTTGTATGTCACAACTAGTATGTGTCAACTGCTTGTGACACTGTTCGTATGTGCAGGCTGCCTGTGTGTGGTGGCTGCCTGTGTCCTCGTCCATCGTGTTTTTTCGCCGCAAGCTGAAATTTCCCTGTGGCTTTTGCGCATTTTCTTTCTACAGCTGCAACGCTTGCACGTTGACAACGCCGCGCATTTCTTTTTCAGTACTGTCTCAGCGGAAAGCCAGAAATGAAGCCTTTCGACCCAGCGGTGACCGGTGCGCAGAAGTACCCTATAACCCAGTACCAGCCCATCTACTACGTGGCGCAAAGCTTCCAGAACGCCCAGCAGAAAGTCAGGTCAGTGAAATACTTTTGTACATAGCGTGGCCTTTATTTATCTGAGGTAGCACTTTACAGAGTTGGCGGGAAACAACAGGAAGCTTTAGAATAGCGTTGTGTGAAGCGCTTACGCTAAACGCCAAAACTTTTGCAGTTTTAGAAGTATTGGAGCGAAAACCGGAGTGCGCTATCCGCAATACGCACGAAAAAAAACATAAGTGTGATTTGGGTACGGCAATTAAGTCCCGCTGATGCTGCTGTGACAGAATGCTAAGTCGGGTGCGTTCTCCTCTATTGCTAAAGCCAATTCATACCAGTAGAAGGCGTCATGCCTGCTGGACCGCGTGTATACGTACTTGTCGCTATACTGGCGTGCAACTTTCTGTGGCTATGGAGAGAAAGTTACGGAGGCAAAGCGCTCACAAGTGATAGCGCTTCTGAAAAGAGTCCCGCGTTTTAATCCACGTTAGCTTAGGCTGGGGAAAAGAAAGCAAACACCCTATTAGCAACAGTTTATTAAGATTGAACACACCAATGAGTGTAAAGGCTTACTTATCTTGTGGTTTTTCCCTTTCGCATCTGGGGAAACGCGAAACCATCCCACGTGGGACCTGCGTCGATTCAGCGTGTGTTCCGAGCAACCAAAAGCACTGCCAAACGCTGCCGGACTACTTAGTGCTGTAACACATGTGCAGCAGCCACGCGCCCGCAGCTTTCCCTTCACAGCCACAGAAAGTTGCCCGCAAGTGAAGTGTGCTTGCCTGCGTTGCGTTTGAGCAAGGACATCTGAAAGCACTCCTGAGGATTTTTTCTCGATCTTCCAGTTAAACGTTGTATTAAACGAACATCGAAGAGAAAGGTTAAGTTGAGCTACATCATACTTATATGATTCTGCAATAACGAAAAGTGCAGCTCTTACCTGTGGAAAGAGGCTTGGTCAACCAAAGAAAACATTACAAACATTAGACGGCGGTGATTCCACGCTTGCTCAATCTGACGTCAAGAACATCGACAGCATATGTACTCTGGTCTAGTTAAGTGTTTGTCAATTACGAAGGACTACGTAGCTGTCGAATGTCACCCAAAGGCTCGACATAGGCAGTTCTAAGCACTGTTTCCTGGCTAAAACACTCCAGATACAGAAAAATATCATTAAATCTGTGACATCACAGAGGCGAGCTGGTTCTGACACGAAATTAGGGAAATGTAAGGGTCCAGCCTTCACTTGCTTCTTTATTGGTCAATATTTCGCTGAAGGAATTAGCTTTTCAAGGACACTTTCTTGGACAACCTGTCGACAAGATAGCAAGTAATCTGGCTTTTTTTATTTCATTTTCATTGTTTGCAATATTCAGGGAATACGCTCTTTCGATCCCGAGGCCCTTCACGGTCCGCTACAGCCCCTACACCCAGAGCGTCGAGATCGTCGACACAAACATCCAAGTGCAAAACCTTGCCTGTGACATTCAGGGTGAGTATTCGCTTGTGCAATGTGCAACTCTCGAGCGCTGTAGGAGTACAAACGTGCGCCTCCCAGAAAAAAAAGAAGTCTTGAACAAGACAAAGCCAAGATAACAAGAAGTAACTAACAAGGAAATAAATGATATAGGGCGTCGCGCACTACCGTAAAATAAAATGTAATGATCTCATAGTTTTGCATTACTGGAGATAGCAGGTTCATGCAAAGTTACAAATTAGCACATTTTCACTCTTAAAACAGGTGAGTGTCATTATTTCGGGCACACGACGTGATGAAAAGCCTGCATAACGGAAACTCCTGCACTCCTGCTTTAGCAGACAGACAGCTGTAAAAAATTATTCAGATTCCCGAGCGAATTTTTTCATTACGTATTATCAGAAGAGCAAACAATTGGGCAAGTTGGTTTTGAAAGATGGTTCCGAGCAGTGAGAACTAGATCAGTGAGTCATGTTGGCCATATTGCTGTCACCGTATCCGTCTTTCGTGCATGCTCAAAGTCATAAATTACACATGAAGCGCAGCGCCCCTGTCGCATCTAATTGGAAATCTTTTACATGCCACTGGCACGTTGCTTGCATGGCAATGACCGGAGCGGAAACGTGTACTCTGTACACCTTTCCAGTGTACCCTGTACATAAGAACGGCTTCCTCTAATGCATAAAATAAATTACCACCATTCGCCATTCGGTACAGGATCTACAAAACTTTGTGACTCACTGGCAGATGCCAATATGTGGCCGGCAATATTAAAAACAAACACTGAATCATATGCACAGCAAGTCACCAGTTGAACTATACTGTACATTATAAACTTACGCGAACACATTTACAAGCTCAGGAAATTAAAGCAACCTAGTACGAAAAAATCGCGCGCAGCGTAGATATAATCTAGCCATTCAAACCTAAGCCAAACAACATCTTTAACGTAAACTGTGACTTCGAAGTCCGGCAAGCCGTAACCCTCAAACACATTAAAACTTAAGTTGAGACGTCCCCGAAAAAAGAAACGGGGGAGGAAGTTAACGGGGGTGCAAATTTCTTTAAAGGAATGGTTTCTGTCGAAAAAAATGTATTTTGCACATAACTTATGTATCAAGTTATGCTGCTACTTGTATTCAGAGTGTGCAATTAAGACTATAAAAGATTATATATGTATGTATTTCTTGTCGAATTTGAAAAGTAGGCAATGACACGGCCAAAGTACTGTCCCTGTCAACACAGCCATCAGCTCCAAACTGCGAGGACTCATTCAAGCCCTGGGTACACCACTTCCCAACACTTTGCTGCGTCAAGATACAGGCACTACTTTCAGCAATACGGGTCGATGCTTACATTAAAACGGACCATTTGCCACAGAAGCACTCTCCTCGTCGTCGGGCCCGATCTACAGCAGTCATGCTTAAACGCTGGAGCACTTCCGTTTTGGGCAAGCTTCTTAATATAGTTCATGAAAAATCTCGAAACGGCTGTCGATGCAGGTTAGAGGTAGGCAGAATCTGCTTCTTTCTTTCTTTTTTTTCATAGGATGTCAAAGCAGCACATCAATTGATGCTTAGAAATTGCATTTTCTTTAGGATCAGCCTTGACGGCAAGGCCCCCAAGATCGCACTCTTCACTTTGACAAGTAGACGTCATTGCTTTGGCCGCACCGTCTGAGCAGTGTCCCCAAGAGACACCACGAGAAACTAACGCAACGTGAAAGGGAATGGTATTAATTCGCAACGTGGGCGGCGTTGCTTTCAGAAATTGAAATAGATCGTCCCACAAGCACGCCGGCGGTTATCGCCGGTAGTCGGGAGCGAGAAGGCCGGTATCTAGAGAGGTTCGAGGTTGGCTGGTTTTGGCATATAGCTTATTGGGTTTTCGCGGAAGCAAGCCGCATGCAGGAATATATCCATCCGCATCACTCCCCTGGTACAACATCGTCTGTAGGCAGCGAAATCTAATCTACAGGTTTTCAACCGAACACGATGGACGTGGTGATATGTCACGCTGATGTCGGTGGTTCTTTTTCCTGCATGAACGATATACGACTAAAATAACATCCCCGCTCTTTTCATACTGGTATAAATGTAGTTCCCATATAATACTCTCGAGTAAGACAGTCAAGCATGGTAGCATTTTGACCCATAACCTATCCGCTTGCTTCCTGCTGTTATCTTTGTCCCTTGAAAGGAAAGAGACAAATTGACTTGGCGCCTGATGTTCTCAGAAGGAAAGAAATGCCACGCTCCGCAATGCAGTGGCTGTTGTCAGGAATATGGACCCTGCATCAATTCGCTTTGCTTGAGGCCTCACATCGTTATTAATGATGTTCAAGAATACATATAGAAGTACAACTAAGACGAAATGTTTGCAAGTGGGCCACGTCTGCCTGGTTTTTCGAGATTCATTCTTTGTTGGTCTAGCTACAATGCAAAAGGAGTTGTGGCAGCGTCCGTTATGCGCATTGGAGTATTGTCAGTGCAGTAATAAAACGATGCAGGAGATCGCGTGGGTGCACTGGAACATCTCGGTCTTGCTCCCTTGACTTCCCTTGAGAATACGCAAGAGTCATGATGTGTTTTGTACTCGGTGTGCCGTCTGGACTTTGGTTTTAACACACTGTTAACGATGGTCTGGAAGATTTGCGCACGGTTCCATCACTTCTCGTTCTTATTATACATTAACTCTGTTTTCGTAGCATGTGGGTCTCGTGTTCCACGATGCTAGTCATAACTTATCTTCCGCTTCTTCCGGGCAATAGCGTCACAATTTACCATGGAAGTCTTGTCTGCGAATCGGTGAATCAGTGCTTTGTCATCACAGGTAGTCTCATACACTGTTTTCTTTCCAGCAGAAATCGAGACAGTTTTCACAGGATTTCCAAAAAATTCCGAGGACACCTTACCACTTCTTACGAGTTTTAAATGCGAAAGCCGTAATGTGCAATTGAACGCTGCTGAGTGGTCCATCGTGTGCAAGCGAGCGCGCTGAGATGCTTGGCGCGTTTTGATTTTGCCTTACCGAGGCGCAGTTAGAACGCTGGCGGACGAGGAAAATGGGCGTAACATTCCGTGAGCGAGGATGACGTGGCGTCACGGCTATGCCCTCTCCCCTCACGCATTACCATGGGAGCAGGTGGGCCCTTTCGCCCGCTCTCCAGTGTGCTTTCAGTAGACTGGATTACAGGCCGTTTATAGAAGCAAAGATTTTGGGAGTCTGGTCTCACAGTTCATTAGCCCAGAAAGCAGTTCAAGCAATTCTTCGCTACCTGAAGGCAACAGACTTGAGTGCCCGACTACAGAAATCCTACACCTGACTTAGTGCATGTGAAAGTGCGGTATGGACTCATATTTTATCTCTCTCTCTCTTTCACTGCCCATTCACCTCTCCACGTGTAGGGTAGCAAACTGGACTCAGTCTGGTCAACCTCCCTGCCTTTCCTTCTTCCCATCTCTCTCTCTGCTCTGTCGAGGCTCGAGCCAGCAAGTGCGAGCCGGCGTCACAAGCTGCACAAGCGCGGGAGCTTTTTTAATTAATTAATTGTGGGGTTTTACGTGCCAAAACCACTTTCTGATTATGAGGCACGCCGTAGTGGAGGACTCCGGAAATTTCGACCACCTGGGGTTCTTTAACGTGCACCTAAATCTAAGTACACGGGTGTTTTCGCATTGCGCCCCCATCGAAATGCGGCCGCCGTGGCCGGGATTCGATCCCGCGACCTTGTGCTCAGCAGCCCTACACCATAGCCATTGAGCAACCGCGGCGGGTACAAGCGCGGGAGCTGCGTGCTCGTGACTTGGCGTCGCAGCTAATATAAACTTAGGCGCCGTTTGACTGTTACAGACGCCGCCGGCTTTTCGGATCAATAACCGCGTTTATACGAACGCGACAACTGGCGCATCCCATTGCCTCACACCAACTTTCTAGTTTCATCGTATGCACGCAAACGGAGCCAATGCACTAGGAAAGGACCACGTTAATGCGCCAGGCAGGGATGAATTGAGATGAGAAAGCCGACTTTCGGAGTGAAATGTAAACGCGATCGCATCACATTAGGAATTATGGGAAGGGAATTTGCTGCGGAACTACTGCGCTCGCCGAGCTGCGGGACACCAAGAGCGGTAAGAAAATGGCGACCCTGATGGCGACCCTACGGTCACGCCGGAAGCGCTGTTTTCAAATTCAAATTCAAATTCTTTATTTTTCCATGAAAATACAATAAAAGTGTGTCCAGTACTGTTTGGACCCGTAGCCGTAGGCTAGTTATGGGTCCAAGAAATGAAATTACATAATGCAGACACTTCGTCACGTAAACAATAAAAACTTGGAAAAGTGGAGAGGGGAATATATACATAATACATGTGACAAAAATAAGGCATAGCAAGAAACAGTTGATTCATTTCAAAAACATCGTGCACGCTATTTATAATAAATGAAATGTAAACAGCAGATAGATGTCTTGCAACTTGTTTAAAGCATGCGCTGAAAGAATTTTTTAGCTGTAAGTGCAAAATTTTGAGAGTATTTGCGTTCGATGTGCGACACCGTGTACCGAAACTGTCGAACAAAGGGTAATTAGCTACGTGTAAGCGCATTAGCATCACATTACTGGCGATGTGCTAGGAAATATGATGGGCTACTGTCGCATTCGGTGTCATTCATGCAACCGCGGCTAATGGGCTGTTTGAGGCTTTCGTAGAAAAAAAAAAGAAATGTAGCTTACTTTCTCGGTAGCGGCCTCTGAAAGATGGTATTGCAGGGATGAAACCTACAGGCTGTTTTTTTTTCTTTCTTTTCTGCTGCACAATGATATATATGTATTGGTACAGAGTAATGAACCTTCAATTCTTAGTAGCGTTGTCGTTTCCTGAAATCTGTCGTCTCAGGTTTCGCGTTTGCGCAGCACAACGCCTAATACTTTTATAACTTTGTGCTTTTACTAGAAAAGAAAGATAACATAAGACAACTCTGAACCCCGTCCCAATGTGCCATCGAAAACAGCACTCAGAAAGACGCTCCAAATATGACTTCTTTTTGAAGAAAGATATCTGCGGCGACTAATGTAAGGCCCCGAAAGAGATGGGCTGGGACTAAGAGCCACTTGCGAAGGAGAAACAAACCGAAAATTTCGGGTAAAGCTAGAAGCTAAAGGTTTCGTGTAACGCGACAACAGGAAACGTAGATATATGGAACAAGAAAAGCTTCATGATCGCCTCTGCGTTTACATATAAGTATTTATTCGTCCGCACTTTGCAGATACTAGCGAAAATCCACTTATTGTTGCCTGTTCGACTTTGATACCCGATATTGTTTATTCCACAGGTCGTAAAAAAAATGGAGCGTTGCCTAACTTGTACTTACAGAAAGAATATGATAAAAAGTAGCCATTGTGAAATGCGTCTTGAAATCACTCACTATAATTTTGCGTTCTTCTCTATTACAGCCGAAATTACCCTCCTGGCTGATGCCTTGAAGAAAATCTGAGGCGCATAAGCGGAAGACACAGACATTCATCGAAGTAAAAGGCGGAAGACACGGCCATCTTCAGCCAGAGGCGAACGCGGAAAGCTTCTCAGTTCGCGAGAGATAATACTTCCACATTGTATATCACTACTCACAAATAAAGCTATTTTATCTCCATTTAATTTATTGCGGCTATAAATATCATTTGAAAAGCTCCTCGCCACGCCCCGGTGTAAATTAGAGGTATAAACTGGACAGTGTAACAAACTGCAGTTGGTTACACCGTCCATTTTACGGCAATTCTTTTTGTTGCTTTATTATTGCAGGAGATGGGAGGAATTGAAATGCCGCATTTCGTTGTGACCAGGAGGTGAGATTCAAAGCCAGCCTAGATAGTCTCACATTTTGCTCGACTAGCTCACGTTCAAGTATGAACTGTACGCAAGTGATCTTGTGCCCTACGGCAGCAATCGACGCGATGGGGATGGCTACCCAACGAAGGCGACGACCTTGAGCGACGTCTCCCCGGGGTTGCCGGTATCAGGACAGCTGATACGTTGCCAAAGTGGCGTGACGCATATTTTAATAATGCGAAGCCACCATGTGGCATTGGCGTAACCCCAAGATGGTCAAAAAAGGCTGCGAACCCTTGACTTCTTTTTTTTGGGGGGGGGGGGGTTGAAACCAGATCTTTCGTGTTAATTAAGGTGAAGTTAATTAAGCCACAGTTAATTAAGGCGCAGTTTATTACATTATAGGTAATTACCGTACTCAAACCCACGATATATGGTGGGCGCCAAACCTTGGATCTTTGGTAGGAGTTGAACCCACTACCTTTGATGTTAACGCGGAGTTAATTGAGGTACAGTTAATTAGGGTAGCGTTACTAAGGCACAGGTTTAATTAAGATAGACTTCATTATGGCATTTGAACCCACGACCAGTGGTGGGAGTCCTACCCACGTACCTTGGTGGCAATTAAGGTGAAGTTCATTAAGAAAGTTATTTAAAATAGTTACCTAAGGCACTTGAACCTACAGGCTTTGGTGCTGACGTGAACTTTATTAAGGTTGATATACTTAAGGCACTCGCACCCACGACGTTCGTTGTGAGTCAGATCTTCGACCTTTGGGGGGAATCGGACCATGAATTAAGTAGGCGTCCTAAGAAGTATTTTCTGAACGACTGAAAGAGCATAGGAATCGCGAGGTGACCGCAATGCTTTTGCATTCATCCACGCTGGGACAAGCAAGTGTCCCTTGAATTTTTCCACTTAAGTTGACGTGTTTTACTGTAAGGGGCCGCATCAAATGTTTCTGAAGGTCCTGCAATAGGTCGAACGTATTAAAATTTAGTCGTTTGCTCTTTCCGTGCAACAGTCGGTAGTACTTGACAGGTGTACTAGAGCCAGTTCCGGCTTCGCGCGACTGGTGAGTTGCTCATAGCACTTCGAGGCGACGGGCGACGAACTCCAGATTTCCAAAACCAAGCGCCATCGATCGACAAGAACGAGTGATCTGTTCAAGCGACGGCCGGTTTCGTCGCTCAAAGACATCGCTCGTCGCCGTTGCACCGGAAATCGCTCACATAGGGCTACATAGGGCTACATAGGCTACATAGGGCACATAGGGCACATAGGCCTTTAGGGCTACAAGCCACGCCTTTTGTTCATCTTGCTTCTTTTCCTTTTTTCGGCGCCGGCATACATCGAGTGGCGGTATTGCGAGTTCTGCGCATGTGTTGTTGCCGACTGGGTACGCCACAGACGAAAAAAAAAAAGAAACTAATTTTGTTGTTGAAATGTTACGTCACAGTGCACTTACGGCAGGGTGCATCAAAGTGCAAACGCAGCCGCTGCAAGAAGTCTAGGCCGACTTCTCGCAGCCTGCACTGCGTTGACTGCTATGTATGGAACGGAGGAAATTGGTTGGCGCAGGCCAGGGGTAATTAGAGATCGCAGGGAGATGCCTTCTTTCTTCAGTGGACACAAAATATGATGATGAAAGTGATCACGACAGCAGTACTATGACAATGCAGTTTACCTCCCCTGAATGTTGTAACTTAAGTTTTTGTTTTCATAGCAAGAAAACATGACGAACATAAACATGATACTGTTGCATACGACGGACGGCAAGAAATCTGGTGAATAACCGATTTCTTTGTCAATATAAGCGCGCAGAAGCGTTACATTTTTGATAAGACATGACGTAGCATGTGTCTGTTTTGTTCTGGTATAAACTGGTTTCTGTGTAGAGAATAACGTAGACAGTAGGCTACACCGTTGCTCGGTGTTTCTCACGCAAACATATCCCCACGCTGACGCGACAAGTGAATGACCGTTCCCTTTGAGCTGCCTGCTTTGTCGTTTCCCCTCACAACAATGTAATTACAAAAACCAAGAAGTACATTTTTAAATGTCTCAATACTCACTAAACCTTGAGCAATACATACTACAGGTTTTGTCTTTCGTTTTTATGTGCACGTTAGATTCCTTTATCCCTACTTTAATTTTGGCAGCACCTCAAATCGCTGGAATGGTGCCAGCTTTTTTATTGTGGGTATGTTTTCAATTTTATTTTTCGTGACCAGGCGCATTATATCCACCTTAGCCAGTGGAACTGAGCGACTTAAACAGTCTGTGTGGAGTTTTCAAATTTCATAGAAGCTCCATGTGTCAGCTATCCAGAACTGTAAAATGATTTATGGCATTATAACGGAATAAGTGTGCATGGTGACATGAGACACCTCACAACTTGGTACTGGACTTGGAAACACGTAGCAAAGCTTCTCTATGATTGAACGCATCAGGAGCAGAAAAAAGTAGAAATATCGAACTCGTTACAATAAATGAACTCTTAGCGTAGACCTGAGTTAGTTGTTCTGGTCTTTTTGCACGAGAGATGCACCAACCCCATACACATATATACTGATGGATCGGCAACTCCCCAGTGTCCCTCTGGAGCCATGTTTTTCCTAGCGGCAGCCGCGACCACCTGTTTCATGGCATGTCACCCAACGACATCGACGGTCGTGTAACTTACAGCTCCTCGCGCTGCACTTCGCCTCGTCACGCGAGAATGGCGACGAAGATGGTCAATATTGAGTGACTCAAAGGCAGCACTGAAGTCTTTGCTACCATCCCTGTGGCGTGAACCTCAAGGACAACTTAGTATTGGAGATAAGAGAATTAATCGATATCTTCAGTAAGAAAGGGCACCAAGTGACATTTCAGAGCCCTTTAAGTCACTACGGTGGCACAGTGAACACGCCGCTAACGCTGCACAATCGACTCTTCAAGGCGACAAAGAGGAGTCGATACCGCGTTCAAGGACAGGTTCCTCTTGAAAACTTCGGATGCTCAAGCGCCATATCCCGTTCTTCACGTGGTATACACGAAGCTTCTAAAGCAACCTGTTGCAGCACCTAAGCTCTTCTCTCCGCCTCCGCATCCGAGCTGGACATGGCCGACGCAAAGCTACCCTGCTTTGTCGAATATGGCTAGGAGTGGCCTTTACGAAATCTTTTGCTTTCCGAATCGGATGGACCGACGACGCCTCGTGTAGTGACTATGATAGCCAGGAGACTAACACGATATCTCTTACTGTCCTCGCTACAATCTACAGAGGTGATCTGTCGCAATCGCGGTAGCGCGCTTTGACCCAAGACTATTAACAGTATAATAATATTGGAGTGCGACATCACAAGTCACCAGAGCAAAGGGCGACGAACGGGCTATAGCAGTTTTTAAGCACAGCAGATTTGTACAAGCTGCTGTAGCCTGAAGTTATGATTATATATAGTGCCACAAGGTGCTAATGTGATGTGCCATGATAGTATGCGGTCACAATTACCGACTGTAATTGTGTATCTGTGGCCCCTTTATTCCTATATTTCTCTACATTCCTGTAACTTTACCTCCTCTCCCCCTCTCCCCGCATCGTAGGGAAGCAAGTCGGATCTGACCCTCTGGTTAACCTCCCTGCGTTTCCCCTTTCTTCTGTCTCTCTCTAGTGTAGAGCGTTTGTAAAAGCGCTCGCCTACAGATAACAGCCTGCTGCGAAAGGCAGGAGTTTTTCTGCCCGGCTGACACGCTCAATTCTACGAGGTACGCTAACTGCCTTGTCAAGCAAACGTTAAAGTGAACTCGCAAAGCGTACTTGCCATTACGAAGAACAAGAATTCTTAGGCCACGTTTCTTGCACAACTACTGCAAAGCTTTCTCGGAATTCAAGTAGTTGGCCGAGTTTAATTTCGAGCTTTTGCGCTTCGTACTTTACACACCACTCATTACACAAAGAACATTTTACAAGTTTGAACACAGCGCTGTACTCGAAGTCTTAGCGTTGAGGGAAAATAAGCAGATTTGGGACGAAGAATACCGTTGTCAAAGCAGGCGCAGAAACGATAGCCAAGCGTGCTCAGAGTGAAGTAGAAACGTGGCCATGACATTTGCGTAGAATTTTCATGTCGCAACTGGCTTTCTCATTTGACTGCGCTACTTATGGTGATGACGCAGGTCGTTTCATAAGTTCACAAATTACCTCATTTTCTGCTGGCAACGAGAAAACGAAATTGAACTAGGAAAATGTGATTAGGTCAGTAAAATATTTTTATCAGCTTTATTTCTTCTGTTTCCTAATATGGAAAATCAATAGCGGAGATAATGAACAAGAAACCATGGCTTCTCATTTTGTTTTCAAATTCCGCACTGCGATATTTGCGTTGGTACGTTAGTGTGACGTCACGGATTTCAAGGTGTGTTCTCATACTTGAGCATCTTAGGCGATAAAAAAAATAAGATTGGCAGTGACGCTCAACACTGCTTTCGTATTGGAATGCGAAAGCATTGTAGTCGCTTTGGGGACACGTTTTCGCATACGCATTCATCGGTATGTCGTCGTGCGCGTCGTAAACTTGAACGACATTCCTTGTTGCGTTCCTTTGCTTCGCCTTCGCTGACGTGCTTCCGTGGTCGACCACGTTCCACAGATGCCACTGAGCTTGACGCTTCGGACGGAGTGCAATCCCAGTAGACACACCACCGATAAAACCCGAATAAACAAGTGGCTCGCGGGAGGCAGCAACGTGACGTATGCAACAACTCACGCACGTCAAAACAAGCACACCGCCCTGGAAAGGATAGCGAAACGGGTCGTGGAATAATTGCTATTGTAAATTATTTGGGGCGCCGTGAAGGTTGCCAGTATAGTTTCCATTTCTTCAAAGCCTAGTACATCAAAGCAAAAAAAAAAGAGTCGTAAATGCCATGTTACTGCTCTATAGAGTAGATCGAAACGTCACGATTTAACACAACACTAATCCACATTTAGAAGAATAAGAATGGGCTGGGGTACGTTTGGTAGGCATTCTCAGTTAATGAACAGCAGGTTGCCATTATCTCTCAAGAGAAAAGTGTATAATAGCTGTGTCTTATCAGTACTCACCTATGGGGCAGAAACCTGGAGGCTTACGAAAAGGGTTCTACTTAAATTGAGGACAACGCAACGAGGTATAGAAAGAAGAATGATTGGTGTAACGTTAAGGGATAAAAAAGAGCAGATTGGGTGAGGGAACAAACACGAGTTAATGACATCTTAGTTGAAATCAAGAAAAAGAAATGGGCATGGGCAGGACATGTAATGAGGAGGGAAGATAACCGATGGTCATTAAAGTTAGGTGGGCAGATGAGATTAAGAAGTTTTCAGGGACGACATGGCCACAATTAGTGCATGACCGGGGTTGTTGGAGAAGTATGGGAGAGGCCTTTGCCCTGCAGTGGGCGTAACCAGGCTGATGATGATGATGATGATGATGATGATCTCCACATTTGTCACATGACTCACGTCGCGTAAGCCTACGCGACCAGACAGTACAGTTTGAAGAAAGCGTCTGAGGGCCAAGGCAGTACGTAGCTAAAAACAAACCAGAAAATGTGTCTCCGCACCGGCGGGGCGGCTGCCGCCGACAACAGAGTCTGAACGCAACTGCACACTTTCGTATTATCCCGCATATCGATTCTTTAGAATCACCTGGAACTTTTATATTCTCACTATCGCGAAATCCGCGCTACAGCTGCCGGCGAAATCCGTATCATCAGCTCTCGACATGGAGCTGGGACAAACTCGAGTTGCGCGCCACTCGGCTTACCCCGACACGGTTGAACAGCTGTTTATCTTTTTCACAGACGGCACTTCTGAGCCAGCGTCGCGTTCATTACGAACACAAAAAACTATAGGGTGGTTCGAGAGAACCGGCAGGCGGGCCTGCGAGCAAAACAGGAAGCACTTAGGCCCAGGCTCAGCTTTCGAACAGCCCCTTCACCAGTTTATAAAATGAAAACAAGAAAAACGCTACCTTAAAGCAGCGCAACACCGCGTGTGTTGAAGCGAAAGGAGGCTTTTTCTAGCGTTCCCAGAAGTAGCTGCCAGAAGTGTAAAGAGAAAAAAAAAAAGAACTAACCTTGAAACGCCGCAGGAATTGGTGCTCCCTCCAGCTGTCGCTACTCGGTGAAGTATAAACGTCTGTTTCAAGCTTAAAAGTTTGGCAAATTGCTGTTATCCTCATCGCAGGAAACAGGGTGATGCGGAAGAATAGCACAGTGCGGTAGCCTGCACCGACGACCGGCGTGCTGTAATCACGGCTCCCATTTACACGGACGGAGCAAGATGCACCTCACGCAGATTGCAGAGGCAATGGCAATGGCAGGAAAGTGCTGAGGCCTCGCATAGCATCCTACCAAACTTAGTCCGGAAAAAAACTTGGCGCTGCTGTCGTTTGTTCGCTACACGAAAATTACGGGTCGTACGTATGTACATCTTTTTCGGCGATTTTGTATTTCGTCGCTGAGAGCATCAAAACCAGCGTCATTCCTTCGAGGTGCAGGCGTGCAGCGTGCCAGTGGCACGGTTTTTCTTTTCTTGTTTTCAGCACTGAAGTCTCTTTAAGTTGACAGCCGTACGTTTGTTTTTCTGTCACGTTGTTTCTGTAAGATAAGATTCCACGCTTCTGAGTTCCCGTGTCGTCAGGTCTCTATGAGTTTAGGAGAGTGTCGTACCTTAGTGTGGGTACATGTTTCGGTTATTTTAACGAATTTTTTTACTTTGTGAAAGCAATAGTGCAGATTGAAAGATAATTCAAGCTACACTCTTAAAGTTAACCCTTTTGCGTTATTTTGTTCCATAACGATAATCATCTCTCGTGCCAGCATTTCCTTTCTTTATAGTTGCGATGGCCGGCCCTTCCAGGTAACCAACGGCATGCGCGTTATCAGTGTAACATTTGCATTCTCGACAGAAAAGGAGCGAGCGCAGTGTTTTCAGGAAAGGAAACGCAAGAAAGGCAGATGGCGATTATTACTGGGCGTCAACTACACACCCCAAAGGGTGCACATTTTTAAGAGTGTAGCCGCTGCCATACAATAAATGTGAAATAGATAATGATACAATAAGAGTCCAGAATATTTCTAGAGTCCAATGGAACAACGTGTAGCCTAATTGTCGCCGTCCAGAATGGATAAGGTCGGGACATTAAATCACAAGTCGGGAATGTCCCGCTAAAATATGGATGGTTGTAACCCTCGTACAGGCACTAAACGGCATGTTTAAGCGTAGCTATGTCGCGCCCACTTATAGCCGCAGCTGGGTGTGTAGAGCAGCGTCCGAGGAGTTCAAGCGCTTGTGTCCTGTCCCTTATACTTTGTGGTTGCATGTGTTTGCGCTGTAAACAGTTCTTATGTCGAGTTCAAGCGTAACGCTAAATCTTGCCGTCACTGTCAATGCTTCGCCCTTTAGGAGAAACTAGCATTTCTTGTTATGTGCTTACTTCTCTTCCAATGCTTCCTGGCAACGTCCACTCTTTAAATGTGTTCATATTATCGCGCGATCATCACCTGCACGAGAGGTCAGCGCCTTGTAGACTTTCTGCACAATGCCGACAAACCCCGTGTGCACGTCGGTTTCCCACCACCATCGTGTAGGGTTGACGGGCCGGCGAGCGCCGGATACGCGTTATAGAAGCGTGCGGGTCGCGCGGGCCGTGCTACAAGCCCTGGCCGTTCCTCCGTATTTCAGCTAATTGTAACAGTTAAGTGCAGCTAAAACGAATATGAACAGAGCCAGCATCGCTAGTTATCAGTTTTCCCACCCGTGAGTTACAGCGGTGTCGTGGGCTGCACGTCACTAGCCTATATAATGCCGGGTGTACTCGACAGCAGCAACGTTTCGCGAGCCAAGAAACGATACGGCGTCGAACTGCTTGCTGCGACAAGCTGACCAGATCGTGTGGCCGAATAACCCAGCACTTCCGAGACCACTTCCGGCGTGCTAAATGACGTCGCTGGATTGATGCACCAGAGCACTTCTAAGGAAATGTGGCGGGAAAAAATAGTGTAACTGCAGAGTTCGTCCTGAAAAGGGCGCTTTCGTCCAACAAGGGACGCGTGCAAATATCGGAGAGCAAAAGTGGTTATGCAAAATAGAAGTGAGGCGAGCAGACAAGACACAAGAGTAGAGAGTGGACAACACCAACGCCGGCGTTCGTGTTGTCCACTTTTCTACTATTGTGTCCTGTCTGCACGCCTCACTTCTATTTTGCATAATGAATCCTGAGCAACTAGCTCAGCTTTCTGTCGTTCTAAAAGTGGTTAGTTCCCGGTAGGAAAGGAAGCAACGGGAGTACGAACGGCACCCGTTACTCGCCATGCACTCCGCCGTCTTAGTGCTCGTTGAGTGAAGCGCCGGATTCGGCATTGTCTGTATAAATCCCAAGTTTTTTGCAAGTTGTGCGCTGTCAATTTAACTGCATGCAAACTGGCACTTTGTCTCTTCGTGTTAAAAAATTCCGTGATATTTCAAAGGCGCAATAAAAAAGGCCATGCACTTCATGGGCACACTATAAGCGAACAATACGCATTAAACGGGCAAGACATCGATGAAATGGCAGATGTTCTTCGTCAGGGGTATCTAAGTTGCTTCCGTTCCAAGCAGATTACAAACTCTATAGAAGCCATGTGTGCATATTCAAACGGGACATGCAAATGGACAGAGAAAGTGGTAATCTCTGGCGTGCTGCGCGCCGCGTTTGCGCTACACGAACATCGCGTTGTCTGTCTCATGTTAAATCGTCCTAAGAACAATCGGACAGCTTTATTTTTGCAGTGCGATATCGTTGCAAGTGCACGCAATGTCAGGCTCTCCCCGCATAGCACCCACACAAAATGCCGGGGCTCGCGTGTTGCCGCACCTGCTTATAGATGTTTAACACGCTCTCAGTATTCCGTCACGTGACCAAAGCTGCCTGAGTCTAGTGGTTCGAGTGCACACCTGGTTCGTGAACGTGAACACGGGTGTTCGAAGCCGGCTTTGGGTGTGCTTTTCTTCTCAGCTCAATCATTCCGTTTATCAGCGTATATATATGGCCAACGTCGTTATTCGCTGAATTGTGGAGCATTGGAAATAATTTAAGCTTCTCCCTTGAGCAGCATCGGAAACGAGCAACTGTTGGGCCTTGAAGGGGTAACTCCATGGAGAGTAAACGTCCATCTCCTCAACAGCTACACCCCAAACGGACGAATGGTTGTGGCAGGTCAGTTACTCCCCAAAAGGAGTAAATTCTGTATCATTTGGTCATTCGTATATTTTTATCTTGAGAGTGTAGATGATATATCGCAGCATGCCGCGCTTCATTTTTCCGACTAGTTTGCTCGGATGGGAACAGAAACAACGGAGGACTAGCGCAGGAGTCGTAGCCCCTGCAGTCGAAAGCCTCTTCCCGTCTCCGCTCGGTCGTAATAAGTGATGGCTTCGTGGCGCAAGCGCGGTATCACGCCAAAAAAATGCATTTTACCAGCATCCTGTTGCGCGAAACGCACCTTGCGTTAGCAGAGACGCCGGGCAGCCAACACGCTGCACACCTGAACGTCAGAACACCGCAGCGAATTCAACGAGTCATGTAGCAGGGCTCGCACGCCACACAAGCTTCCCAGATGCGTCCTGCACCCGCCCTCACCCTTCGCGGTGGTGGCGGCGGAATTCCAATGTGCGCGCAGGGTCGTCCGGCATTATTCAAGAGGCCTATAACGGCAAGAAAAACGATCAGCCACACGTAGTGTGCGTCCGAAGCAATATTCATTTTGAATGCAAGTCTCTGCGTCAATTTCTGGTTCAAGAGTTCCCAAGCCCGGCCTTTGTTATCTCTGAAGCCCCATCGCCCATCGCCACGTGAGTAGACACACAATGCCGCCACAGGTATCCGCAGTCATTGGTTAGGTTGCTTCCATAATGTGCGCGTGCGTGGCAATATACCTCGCACACGGTAACAAATTCATTTTTTTTTCTCTTATCCCTGGCGCGTACCCCTGGTGCGAGTCATACGAAGAAAAAAAAATGACCTTCCATTCCCACCCAGCGAAAGCGGATGCTAAGCGAAGCTGTTGGAAACCACCGTTATGCAAACTGCTGAGAGGGGTGGGAGGGGGGGGGGGCGGTATACAATGCTTTATCGAATTAGAGCAATGGTAATTTTAGAATCACGCCGCCGGTGGTCGTACTGCCGTTTATTTTTCCTAAGCGAAGCTGTGGAAAACCATCGTTATGCAACTACTGAGACGTGTGGGAGGGGGGGGGGGGGTATACAATGCTTTATTGAATTAGAGCAATGGTAATTTTGGAAGCACGCCGCCGGTGGTCATACTGCCGTTTATTTTTCCTCTTCTACTCCTCGCATTCACGCTGCAAACAGGAGTCCTAACAATGCACTGCCTACCCACAGCGGTGCTGCAACAACAATGAATCCAGTTGCTAGGCTGGTTCTTTTATATAACCAAGGTTCGTGACGTCACTTTTCACGCCGCAAGCTCCTGTCGGCGTGGCAGCTTGAGCAACGGTAAGCGTAATTTACCAAGCAGGTTTGCGGGGAGCGCGAGCGTTAGGTGCTTCGCTTTGCTTGCAGGAGCGTCTTATCCTCAATTATGTGGTTCGGAGGCTCGTTTTGCGCGTCTTTCTTATAGAAAAGAATGCTGCGCTGTATTTTGTACGCGTGATACCAAAGACGCTCTGTACTTTGCGATTGAATCGCTGGATGCTTTTTATTTATTTTATATTTCTCTGAGGACGACGACGCCAGTGTCTAGCAGCTGCTAGAAGCTGCTAGAAGTGTCTGGAAGCTGCTTGCCAGTGTCTAGCAGCTTTACCGTAAAACAAATATTCGCATCCTACACTCAAAAAACAGTTGCACCCTTTGGGGTGTATATTTGCCACAGAACAATAATCGTCACCTGTCTTGCCTGCATTTCCTTTCCTTAACGCTGCGAGCCTGGTACTTCCAAGTTACGAACGGCATGCGCGTTATGAGCATGACAGAGCATTTCCGACAAGAAAGTAACGAGCGCAGCGTTTTCAAGAAAGGACACGCAAGCAAGACAGAGGACGATTGTTGTTCCTTGGCAAATATACATTCCAAAGGGTGGAACTGTTTTTAGAGTGTACGTATTGTGGGAATCGATGGAAAGAAAGAGAAGGCAGGGATGTTAACCAGAAATGCGTGCGGTTAGCTACCCTACTTTGGGGGAACGGGAAAGAGGGCAATGGAAGGATGAGATTGAAATTCTCTCTAGCTAGAGATTCTATAGAGCAACGGGCTGCTCTGTAGAAGCTATAAAAGATGCGTTCCACCATCGGCCACGCATTTCATTTTTTACTGAGGAGGTCCGCAACGAGGCGAACCAGCAACCCACCTACCTACCTGACTCCCTATAACGGAAATTGTCTTTAATGAGGCATAGAACGCATCGAATTAAATTGGAAAGCTTATCGCAAGAAGAAAAACATCACAATCTACGCCTATTACCACGCATCTTTTCCGCAAACAGAACAACGCAGATGACCCCAGGCGGTGCGTCTGTCCCTCTGCTGCGAACAGCGCCGCTAACGACGCCCGTTCCCAGTGAATGCTGTGGGCGCTCTCCCATACTGTCGCCTACACTGTAAAATAATTTACACCCTTAAAAGTGAAAAATGGTGTAAATGTGTCTTAACTCACGCTCTTAGGGTGTTATATATATAACGGACACCCTAAGGTTGTGAGTTATAGACACATTTAGACCCTTTTTCACTTCTTAGGGTGTAAATTATTATACAGGGTATCTCACTGCTTCTCGCCATTGTAAGGCGCGGGCATGTCGTACGCGGGCTCGGCAGTCGCACGACATTACAATATGTGTTACAAGGCTGTCCTTCCGCAACTTCGGTTATTTATTGCAACGCGCACACATTTTTCTTTTCGTTGGCACGCGTCAGCGTGGGAGCCGCACGCCGATGCCGCGCCCATTGTATTTTCCTACATATACCGGGTGTCGCAATTAAAGTTGACCAAGATTTGAAAAAAAGAAACCAAGCGCTCAAGTATTGGGACCCCAATTCTAAAACTCTCTTCTATGGGAGCCTCCCTCGCGCGGCCACTGAAGCCACGGAATGCGGGCGTTTGGGCTAGTTTGACCGCTGTTACGTTCGAACTGGGCGGGCTGGCGATCTTCGGGGAAGCGACCGTGGAAACCTGCCCGGCCCCCTGCGGCGACTCGCTTTGTACAGACGACAATACGCCGTGTCCCCAACCGAACGGCGCCGGGATATCTAGACGCAGTCGGTGGACCAAGCATTGTTAGTGGATTCGCCGTCATCGTCACGGTTTGTTTGGAGCGGGGGAACTCTTCGAAGGAGATGTTTTGCGGCGCCGTCTCATGGGCCTTAGGAGTCGTCAGTCAATGGACAGACGTTGCGGCCACTGTCTGCGGGTCAACTGTGGGATCAAGAGGCGCCTGCTCAGAGCAAGACCCGTGTCATGGAAAACCCTCTCATCTCGGTGTGGTCAGTGAAACCTGTGCGGAAGTGAGTGCGTAAACCCTCCCCCTCAGAGGCGGGTCGGCTATGATGACTTTGGACGCCCCGAATTGGTCGAAGGTTGAACGGCCGTTTTCCCTCACCTATAGGAATGACAGATTGTTTATAAGCAGCCGTTGTCGGCTCTTCAGGGTGCATTCTCATTTAGTCATGTTAGACTGATGAACTGTAACGTTCTCATGTAGATTTTGTAAATAAATCCCATATTCCTCGTTGTCAATGAGAACAAGTCTCTCCCTTCTCCCTTCAACAACGTCCTCAACATAGATGAGTTGGACGACGGCATGCACCAGCTACCACCTATTTCATGCCCGACCCCAAACCATTACACCGCGCACTTTCGGTCTCTCTACGCGTGAAAGGTTGATCATTACAGCCGGATAGTGAAGGTTTAGGAGCACAAATTTGTGTAAAGTTATTTTTCGTCTACAAACTTAAGTCAGGTGCTTATGAAAGAGGTAATTATAAGTGCGGTGCAGTTTTCTCACCAACCAGATTGAAGGTTCCATGTGGTAAAATAGTGTGTGCATTGTACTGATTTTCGTATTATTATGTTTTTCTTGTGTATGGTGCCGCCCATTCAGGTTCGTGTACAGGAGACGAAACGCTTTCTCGTTCGCGGCACCCGAAGCATCTTTTTTCTTTTTCTTTTTCACTGTCGGCACGTGTGCTGCCAAAGTTTGGTTTTGTGCTTCTTGGGTCGGAAATTACCCCTGCTCTACTACAAACACAAGTCCCTTCTGCTCGAGTGCCTTGAGGCAAAAGAGCGATGACAGATTATAGTTAGAAGTCGGTCATGCCTGGTCTTCTGGCTGTTTGCATCTGTGCGGGCCAAGGCGGCGCGTGGAATGCCTTGGGCATCGAGAACGAGAGCCGCTGACGGGCCCATTTCACGCCAAATGCCGATAACTCTATCCTCTCCTTCTGCAGTACTGAACGCTTGTTGTTGGAGGGGGCTTTAAAACAGGAACCGAAACTGGAGTGAACGTGAATAAGCACAACGTGTTTTCACACAAGGTAAAGTAAACTCACTGTGGGAGAACCACAAAATTAAAAGAAAACGTTCCACAGCACGTGCGCTCCTAGATGCCAGCGCTCAACGTAGCCAGACGGCCCAAAGCCAGCCCGCTAAAACGCTCGCATCTCAATGAAATGTGCGGAAATCGTTTGTAAGCGCCTCTATGAAAATCTTTTCCAAGCTGTTCAGTCATTAATAAGAAATATGACAATAAAAAGCGTATTTACTATTTGTTTTTCTTATCCATGAACACATTCCTAGAGTCTGGCAACACTGGAATATACGCGGCGAGCGCACGGCCGAATCCGCCAAATTTTTCGCTGATTGAAAGCGATGCCAGCGAACCATCAGCGTCGTCCCGCTGCGTCTGTTTGTGCAGGGCGAAGTTCGCCGTGAAAGTACGCTCCATGCATCCCGGGCTTTACAGTGACGTTTTCCGTGTGCAGCGAACGCGATATAAGTACACAGGAAGAAGAAGGCACAAGGTGAAGGGAACCTCGACAACGTCATTACACGTGATATCGCATCAAGTGCCACAGCCCAGCCACGGCGGCGGACACGCGTTTGAATATTCTACAGCTCTTTATCGAAACTGTTTATTGAAGGTGTGCTTGCGTAGGCTGCGCATTTTTTTTACCTGCTGCAATCCAGCATGATTCTTTGCTACTCATGTATTCTTGCATTTCCTTGTTGTTGTCTTTTTCTGTATTTCTGCCCCTCCTGCAAGGGCCGCTACAAGGCCTGCAGTATTTTCTAAATAATAAAAAAATAAATTCATTGATTACGCGTTCTCCCTGGTTTATGCATTATTAATGACTGGACGACGCAACGAGCTATGGAAAGAATAACGATAGGTGTAACGTTAAGGGATAAGAAAAGAGCAGATTGGGTGAGGGAACAAACGCGAGTTGATGACATCTTAGTTGAAATCAAGAAAAAGAAATGGGCATAGGCAGGGCATGTAAGGAGGAGGGAAGATAACCGATGGTCATTAAGGGTTACGGATTGGATTCCAAGGGAAGGGGAGCGTAGCAGGGGGCGGCAGAAAGTTATGTGGGCGGATGAGATTAAGAAGTTTGCAGGGACGACATGGCCACAATTAGTACATGACCGGGGTTGTTGGAGAAGTATGGGAGAGGCCTTTGCCCTGCAGTGGGCGTAACCAGGCTGATGATGATGATTATGAATGACTGTACCACTCAGATCTGGATTGCAAAGCGAGGTTCCTTGGTTTTCTAGTTCTCAAAGAGTTTGCATGTTACCGCAGCTCTTCACTAATGTAGCGGTCACTGATAGGCATACTCACTCATGGGAGCACTATCACTGGTAAATGTCCGCAGTCTCTGTCAGGAATACATTGTCATGAATCAGAATACGCCCTCGGTGAGTCCACCGAGTCATACTGGCTCCGCACTCACTTCGGATGCGTGGAATTAAGTGCGAGCGAGTGACGATGGGTGTGAATGAGACGAGTACTGCGAAAGGGAGTGACTGCTGGTGAGACTGCGTGGACGTGACTGCGACCAGGAGTGAGTGACAGTTACCGTGAGTGTCAACAAAAATCGGTTACGGTGAGTTTGAGTAGAGGTCCGTAGAACGTCGGTCGGCGCTTGCGAGTAGATGCGAATACTAACTGAAATGAGGTTCCAGTGAGCGTCGGTGTATCGCGTGTATCATAGTTTGTAGGTGCCCGTGTATAAGGGCTAATAAAAGCGAGTATGAACGCAAGTGAGAATTGGTGAGTATTAATAGGGGGTACTACAGGCGTGAGTCAGTACCGTTGAGTCTGAGTGGACATGCGTATGCTTGAGTATACGTAGCCTGAAAAAACAATGGTGTGTGCGTGAGTATCGACTCCCTTAGCCGTACTTTGCCTCAGTATCCACTTACATTGCACTGAACTCGCGCCGAATCAGTCACACATCAATACTCATTCGCGCTCGTACTCACTGCCGTCCGCACGTAGCTGCACCCAGTGATGCTGGCACTCAAGATTACTGAAACTTACTCTGGTTCACACTTGCATGCACTAGCACTTGCCGACAGTTATGTTTGTGATCCCGTCCACTCACACTTGCCGACAGTCACGTTCTAATTCACTTCCTATCATTCTCGCCATCACTGACTTTTGTTCACAAACGTGTTAGCAGGTATCCACTCCTGTTCATACTGGCGCCCACCGACACCCTTCGTTACTCGCTCACAATCTATGTCACACCATCGAAGTGTGTGTGAAGAGTGCATGTGTAGGAGTACTCATGAGTGACAGTGCCGACAAATGGTGAGTGAACAGGAGTATGTGAATACGTAGCCCGCAAGAAATTTTCGGTGAGAGAGTGAGAGTAACCACTTATTTTGCCGACCAACGGAAACCGTTCGTCAGTTCAGGTTAATTGAGACGAGTCAGTCTCTCTTACAGTGAACGTGACTGCGCACATTCATTTCGATTATTCAATGGCTTCGCAAACGAACGTAACTCTCCTCCGGGTTCAACGAGGTCTGTAATCGAGTATGGAGGAGTAAGCCCGTCCCGGTTGCTGCTTCTCTGAAAGGCTAAAGGCGCTGTCCGTCGAGAATACGCGTTCGATCGACTCAGTCCGAACTGTATGCGTGGTTGTCCACGCCTTCCCGTGATGGGCTTCGAGACCCAGGCAGTTTGGCGACGCTGCCAGACCGCGTCGCCGGAGACGACGAAGCAGCCCGTCGGGACGAGTCTCGGCACTGAGGTCGCGGCGTCCGGTGCACACTCGCCGGCGTGACGGAGCGCCGCACCGCCGTGCAGAAGGCCGAGGGCTGAATAGGTGTGAAAACTGGTCCGCGCTCGAGGCCGCAGGAGACCTCCCGGATGCCTGCACGCAGGAAAAGAAGTTATGTTCGTTCTAAGGTAGCCATCGCTCATGCGCTGTCGCAATTACAACGCGCCTAGAAATGTGAGAAGTTAGGCGCACGACTTCGTAACGTAGCGCCACGCTTTGAAGAATGCTGCCTCTTCCTCGCTCTCTCTGCCCGAGGCCGCGTCGCTATTGGCCTAATAACATCACGTGGGCCCTCCCGCCGTGTATCAGCGCCATTTTTGCTCTAGACGCGTCAATGGAGGGGCGAGAAGCGCATGTTGGCGCCGTTGCTACGCGCGAGCAGTGTAGGCGCCGCCATAGTCGAGAAGGGAGCGTGAAAGAGAGGAGAAACGAGGAGGAGTGAAGGCGGAGGAGGAGAGTGTCGCTACTTTACGAAGCTTGCGCGAGGTGCGTGGCGCCCTCTCTAGGTGAGTGTCGGCTCTGCACTGCTTAGCCGAATGGGTGCAGTTAAAAAAAAATTCAATCTCTCGAAAAAAGAAAAACGCTGTGATCTTTTACAGTTTGATTGAGATCTTATAGGAGCCGATTTCGGGAACATCCTTGCGAAGCTCGAGCACGGTTTATTTTATCAAATACCAGGCAAAGCCTTATTAATAAGTGCGTTCTTTGAATGCGCGTTTTAGCCGCGACTGATTGAAGTTGTTGAACTGTGGTGCTCATTCAGTTATGCGGTCACCGACAGAGGGAACTGGTGCCTCGCGGGCCTCGATCGTGTCCCGGAGTGGGCTCAAATTTGTGCACACTGGCGTCAAGTTAACATGGTCGTAAATTGCGAATGCATTCGATCAACTATTTTTACACATGCGAATTGACCGTCAGAGAACACCCGTGGTTATAGTCCGTAATGGCGGCACTCATATATTGCCTAAAATCGTATATCGCAGCACGCAGGCGTAGCAAATGTGTGGGATCCCGTTCACCATATCTTTCTTTTTGGAATTACCCAGACTTCTTTTTTTTCCTTTTCTTGATTGTGAACGACCGACTACTCAGAAGATCACTGATTCCAGAGATTGAGTACTTATGCGTTTTTTTTCACTGATGATATGTTTAATTTGCATGAGCCTTTATCTTTGCATTTCCACACTAACACCCAATACTTGGCCTATCCCTGACAGTCCACTTGAAATGAAATGAAATGAAAGTTTATTTTCCAACTTGCGGTATTCTTTAGGATATGATCGTCATCAGCAGCACTAGCAGTAGGAGCAACTGCGGCGAATGAGAATGAGAATGATGGAGTTACGCCCACGGCATGGTATACGGAGCTCGTCTATAGACAATCCTTTAACTATACGCCTCGGACACATCACAGTTTGCAACTGCAGCTCCAAGTAATCCTATAGGTGACTCCATCTTACACTGTCGCAGCGAGGGGGTGGCAAACTGGGCATGTGCTCCTCCTTCCCGCCCCACCCCGAAACTTTCTCTGCTAGAACGCAGCCTGCCCAGCCTCTCCTCCCATCACCATCCCCTTGCCGTGCTTTGTCCTCGAAAAGAACGGTGGCTCTGTAGCTAAGGTGTTCTGCTGGCAAGCACACGTCGCGATTGTGGTCGTGGCCTCTCCATCCCAATGGCGGTGTTAAAAGGAAACATACTTTCGAAGTGCGTCGGGTGCGCTTTAAAGAGGCCCTGAACCACCCCTAGGGCTTCGTGAAGTAACATAGTCTGCGGGTAGCGTACGCTGTTGTGAACATCTCAGCGAAGTTCTGCTGTCTTAACGCGGTCCGTGGAGCTCGCAAGCGCAGCGCGAAGTCACCTTTTTCTCGAACGCTCGCATTTCGAAAATCCTATGCTCCTCGCTCTTATCTGTGTGCTCTATTTCGTCATAAAGCACACTACAATACGCCGCTGCTATTGGTCGCTGCACTCGGCTACACCGCGGCTGCCGCGCGGTGCCGCCACGAGTCCAGTGGCTAAGGGCACTGCGGCTCTCTGAGGACAGCCGCGTTTGTACGTAACTCTTGTACGTAAATGTAACGCAAGAAAAAGATACATTGATCTTAATATTCTTTCCCAGGTCCCCTGGATTAAAATCTGACAGCACCGCTTCAATGATGCAATAGCTTGTTTTTGTCTTTCTCTTCATTGGTGACACACTAGTGTCGCGTGTGTATGGTGTTTTACTGTTTGACGGTCACCGTATTTTTCACCGCGTTATCACTGATATCGATTTTTCTTTCTGTCCAAGACGCGCATACTCTGGTGGTAATTTCCTGAATAGCTTCACCGATTCCACCATGATAAAGCCTTGTTTATAATTGTGCAGGTAGCGTGAATATAATTCTATTTTTTCCAAAGTACCAGCGAACGCTCTGATATGTACAATCATGAAATACACAGCGGAGAGACCTGAGCCCTCAGTTCGGCTTCTACGATTCACGAGCATGCTGGCAGATATACTTGCTATTTGTCTCTTGTTACCTTTTCTGGGCACGGTTTAGCCTAATAAAGAGTGCAGAAATTAAATCAAGCTCCCGGCAGTACTTTTAATGCTGCACTCCCCCCCCCCCCCCCCACTTGAACGTGGCTAAACGTACAGACCCGCGCAAGGGTCCAAAAACCACACACGCCACACACACACACAAAAAAAATCAAGAAATGTTCGCTGCCCAAACGCACACTCCGGAATCAAGCAGCCCACTGGCGGTTGTCCTACTGATGTAACGCGCTGAGGGAATATCACGTTTCACATTTAGGCATATTTTTTTTGCTCATACTTTGGTTGTTGACTTCTCCTCTCGATTGTACATAATGGCACATACGCCACACTTTTATAGCAGTGCGTTTCCTATGAGTTACGGAACTTGGCTAAGGTGCTGCTTTTCGGCGCCGGTTATATTTGGTGGAAGCTTTGAGCACGCTCTACAACAGCTTTATCCAGTGCGCTTTAAAGGAATACTGAAGTTCATAAAAAACAAAAGACATAATCAGCTCAGAACTCTACAAGAATAGGTGAAGCACCTCTTCGGTTTCCTACAAGCCATTTTTGCACACCAGACATGACGTTTTGTTGCGTAAAGCTCAGTTATTCTTGCTCGAGTGAACGCGGAACCACGATCGGCTAGACCTAAAACGAGCGCCACATCTAGCGGTGAGAATCTCCTTTTTCAAGATGGCTTGCGCGGAAGTGCCGTTCTGCAGCCACTTATGCAAAACAAACGAAAGAATTGAAGCGCGAAGACAAAATTCCTGGTTCGTGGCCAGTGAAGCTGCTTTCGACACCACTAAAAGCTATCCCTTGAGAGGCCCTCCGAAAGCTTCTTTTCCCCGTTTCTTTTTCCTGGCAGAATTACGTTTCCCTTGAAACAGTGAGTGATACGGGCAATAGGGGCCCGATGATCAGTTCTCGCCTCGCAATCGCACAGCCATTCCTTGGCGATCTTGAGACAAGCCCTTTCGCCACAAAAAAGAAGTTCCTTTCATTTTAGAGCTCAATATCATTGGTGTTCTACTTACTTATATAACAAAAACCTCGTTTTATACACTGAATCACAAAAGTAACTTCAACGCCAATGCATTGCTGCGCAAAATTCGGGAATTAACATCTCGAAACTGGTGTCATCCTGAGAATTCGTTCCAAGTGGGTCCACCTCGCGGGATCCACAGCTAGAATTTGTAAATTGCAATATGGACCATAAGGTAATAAGTCAAAAACTTGATTAGTGAATTTTTATTAATTAGTCGATTGCGCATTTCCATTTTCTGTGCAAGTAATGTCCAACTCCTGAGTAAACCATCTCATGGACTACAACTGTGACATCTTCCACATGCAACCTTTAAAAATTGTTGAGAGTTTTCGCTGAAACGCCCCGTATATTTGTTAATTTGTATACAATACACACCATGGTAAATGAAATTAAAAGCTTCAGGCGTAACCAACTCCGTCGTGTTTCTAAAATGTCTCCCATTTGAGGTTTTCTTAGTATTCGTAACGCTGAAGTAAACACCGAATCTATTTGAGGCATACTCGCCTAAATTCGGTCCTCTTGGGTTCATCGGAGTCGCGTATTGTCAGAAGGTAACTACACTACACTGGCATGTTCAAGGATCGGACATCACATCAGTTTTGTTAAGTAGTCCGCATATGGACTGAGTGATTATTCTAGAGAGATTACGCAAAAAAAAGAAAAGAATTCAAGCCTTCGCAGTTACATATATCACCTGTCGCTGCCACGATAATCCTGGAGTTTACCAAAAGCTTAGACATTTAAGCTCCGTTATGATTCTTGAATATGTTATCATTCAAATTGTAAGCATATTAGGACTTTGTTTTTCTTTCGTGTAAATGACATGTTGAGAGTTTTGGTTAGGTTTATCTGCGCGCGCAATTTAAAACACTATTCATGAATTGCATCGATGTCACTCTGGGTGAATCTGGCACCCTCCACACTAGCAATGTAGACCTATTCAGCATGAGCTCGTAACTAAGCTCGTAACGTAATAACTACGCAAGACCAGCGCTCTTCCGCATGTTATTCCTTCAGTCCGTGTTTTAGCGCTATTTTTCTACCACGGAGGCAAAGCAACGAGCTTGCCTTGAGACCCTAACTTCAGAAGTTAGGGAGCTAGCTAGTCAACATTCCCGTTATTCGTGTTCATTTATATGCATGTTGAAGCGCGACGACAGAGGATGGTGAAATGCATGAAAAGACAGGATAAGCTTTTCACTCGCAGTTTTGTTATTTCGGCAGAAGAATTTATACAAGCAACGAGCAATCACCCATTCCCGACTGCAGATGGTCACCACCACGTTGTTTCTACAACGAAGCTGTATATGCCTAGGGTTCCGCACAATTTTGTTCTCCGCGAACAAAAACTATCATCACCAATGGAGCATACTCCCGTAAGCATTAATGCTTCCGTAAGCACGCAAAAAATGCAATGGCTCATAGCCCCGTAAAGCAGGGACTAAAAGTACTAAGCAAAGTGAAGTGAACAATGCTATTCTTTCTAATCACGCATACAACATACACAACAGCATGTCGAAAACTGTCATCGACGGCCCATTACCGCGTAAGCAATGGTTCAGGCCCCGGAAGCAAGCAAAAAATTTAATTACTGATTGTCCCGTAACGTTCATGGCTACTCACTTTGCGTGAATTATTGGCGATGACTCTACCCCTACTGTTGTTGTCGGCGATTTCAACGTGGATGTGTCGGTACCAAAAAGGGAGCGGTTTACGCGTTCCGTGTTGCAGACATATCCCTTGCGATGCCACACTGATCCAGCCCAAATGACCACCCAGCGGCGGACGGGAATCGATTTGATATTTGACAGATATTGTACAGGAATAAGAATGAAGATAGGCGTCTTATGGTAGAGCCATGACATATCTATAATGGTGGAAGTGCGTGCGTGAGTCGGCCTTCGATTACTTTACATAAGGAAGAGATTAAGTGCCTCAACAGTTATCTCTCACGTAGACCGGCACATGTACCCGACTGACACGTGGTGATACCATGCCTGAGCTTGCGCAGATGAGTTTTGTGTCTGCTTCGTTTTTTCGCCTCAGTACTTCCTTCAGTTGATAGTCGGCGTTCGTGTTGTCCACTTCTCTACCCTTGTGTAGTGTCTGCACGCCTCACCTCTGTTTTGCATAATGAAAGGATATGTGAAGTGTGCGAAGCCCGTCATGCCGCAGAACCATATACATACATATATATATACATACATATATATGTACACACATACATACATACATACGTACACACATACATACATACATACATACACACACACACACACATATATATATATATATATATATATATATATATGCACGTCGTGTGGGTTCCTGAACAATATCTTGCAATGGGGTGAGCATGGTTTAAAACAAGTATCCGGGACCTAAACAATGTGCGGCGTAATGGGAACGCTATCCTCCGGAATTTACCGCTAAATCGCCGGTGCTTTCCTTTCTTCGGTTGTACGGGGCTAATGCGCAAGTTATAAGTATCGATTATTTCGGGGGAAAAAAAGGCGGTGTGCGTTATAGAATCGAATAACATACGAAATAAGCCTTCTAAACCCTTCTATTTGACGTTTGATTCGTGACAGCTTGCTCAAGAATTATTTCCATTGTTGACTATCGCACGCCAAATTCCCCCTCTCCGCCGTAGCTATGTGGTGCTTAGTCGACAAACAATAATACAGGGTGTGCCCATGTAACCTCCCTGATTTGAAAATGACATAAAAAAATGGTATCATACATAGAAACCTGCAGTTTGTGGCACTGTGTAAGGGAATTCAAAAAAGCTTTTTTTATGTCTTTCTAACCTGCTCGTTATTTTCAGGTGTTGAATAAATACCAAAAAAAGGACAACACACCAAGAGAGAGCGTTATGCGTGGGGTGGGATGCAGTAGCAAAGTCACCCCGTACATTCAAACTAAGTTTGTGCCGAAGAAAAAAAAAGGAGGTTAGCAAAAAATCAAAGAAATCTTTTTGAATTACTTTACACAATGCCACAAACAGCAGATTTCTATGTATTGTTTCTTCATTTTTTTTATTTCATATTGAAATCAGGGTGGTTTCATGCGGACACCCTGCATTTTTCTCTCGAACTCTCTGTTACATTAATTGAAAGTGTGAGACAGTCTCCTGAAATACCCGCACTGTAACTCCATGCGTATATTGAAACGGAAAGGAGCACTGCGATCGTGTGCAAGAGCGTGACTCAGGCGCTGCGAGAAGTCTATGTCGACAGATTGCTCCGAACTTCTGTGCGGCTTTGGCTATTTGCAGAGGAGCACAGAAACAGGGCTCCACGAAACCATAACGTGGACGCATGCGGGCTTCATATTCGCATCGCACATAATATTGCGCCCCGCCATTCCTTCATTCAAAGAAAATACTTTTCTTGACGGGATCACGACATCATAATCTCGTTTGAGAAGCCCTACAACTATCAGTAACCAACGTGCCGAAAAACAACACAGCTTCCACGAAGACATATGGACTGCATTGTCCGTGTAATATTACGCCGTGGTTTTCGATTGACAATGTAATACTGTGGGCCAAAAAAATAATACGGGGTGACCTGCCTAATGTGGACACCTGCCTCCTTTATATAAACAGTAATAGCGGTACCCGCCTGACCCTGCTGCTTTATTTCTTTTTCTTTCTTTCTTTCTTTCTTTCTTTCTTTCTTTCTTTCTTTCTTTCTTTCTTTCTTTCTTTCTTTCTTTCTTTCTTTCTTTCTTTCTTTCTTTCTTTCCTTCCTTCTTTCCTTCCTTCTTTCCTTCCTTCCATTTGCTTTCACTTTCACTGGAAATTTAATCTCACGTACACCTTCCCGTTCTTATAAAACATTCCAACTTAATATGAGAGTCCCACGTGGAGATGGGAAAAAAAAAATTTTGAAATCACAAGACGACAAGGCTTCGCGCAAGGAAAGTAAGCCCATCTTGCGACAGTATTATTAAAGTTCGCTATCAGCTGTCACCAATCTGGAATAATGTAGCTGTGTCGATAATGAAACGAGAAAAAAAACAGGATGAAGAAAAGGCTTTTGCGAAAGTTTGACATGCAGTTCCTGCAAAAACACCGTGCTAACTTTGTGGGCCCTTCCGCGTATTGAAATACGATCAGCCTTATACGGAACAGCAAAGTGAGAAAACGAAAAAAAATTCAATTTCGTTAGAGTCGAGAAGCATCATGGAAATGGTTCAGGCATTAGTCTTTTATTCAGCATTGGGTAAGTTCTTTGTTCGCTGGGTTCTGCACGCTTACTAGGTCCACAGACGCCACCAGAATGCATATTTGACATAGAACAGCTGTTGTCGAATGTCAATAACAAGAAATAAATATCCATAGGTCTTGCAATATAGATGACATTGCGCCAGGCTGTGTCCTGGTCATGTTCATTTCTTTCCTTAGCGTGCTTCGTTGGTAGGTTCCACTTTGATTCCACTAACTTCTAATTGCAGTACAAGTGCATGCATTTGACTGAACAAACCGCAGCGCCGGTATTATAGCCTACCTGTGCCCAAACTTAATTCGGCATTTCTTGCACTGGTTTCGATGCTGTGCCGTTTGCAGAATGAATAGCCCGTTGGTACAGTTCTCTACCAAAGTATTCAATCTCAAATGACGTCATCGACAAAACTCGGCCTCAGCCTTCTGAATCAAAGTAAAAATTGAAAGTTTCGACCACAGGGGAAGCTGTGAAACCGATCCCAATGCTTAGCGTGACACTCGAGCTTATGACGCGTTATTCTAAAAATAGGTGCAGGTGACATGACGCCGCTCAGAACACGAGACGAACAGCTGCTGTGCAAGTGAAACAGCCCCTGACTATTATCGGGCGTCTTACAACGCTGACATGAAGAGTAGCGGCGCGGCAGACGTCGCACCTGAAACGTGCATGAGCTGAGAAACAAACAAAAATCGCCGGCGTTTGTAAGCGCCCGATAGTATTATTAGTTAGTTCTCGTCTGCACTGAGACGCGACAGAAGTGCCGTAGCGTTCCGGTGCAGCGCTAGCGGTTCAGTGCTAGCTAGATTAAGTTGTTCTGCTTACTCATTGGAACCTACGTGGAACAAAATTAGGACTGGTATGTCGGGGGTGTTGTGTTGCGACGGAGATGATCTATAATGTTTATTTCTGAAAATTATCCATCGCCACTTTTATCCGTCTAATCGCGGTCTCCAGTAAGTAAAATTCTCGCTCCCACCGTTTTACCAAGCCTGTATAACACGAGCGAAGCCATGTTTTGACATCGACTTAACGACAGCCTCCAATATCCTGAGTACACCTTCTTCCATGTCGAAGCAAATGTCCTTTTTTACCATGTGGTACGTAAATAACTCGGAGAGGGCCGCTTCTGGAATGTAAGACGGGCAAGAGGATCGTTGCGATGCTTCGGGGTACTGTAAAAAAGAGGGCAACGCATTTGCATGGAACAAGATTTTGAACCACCCGTTATCATTTTATTGGAGGCAATTTTTAGGAAGGCGGAAAGAGATGGCTGGACTGATGTCACCTATAGGCCCGGTAGGAAAGGCGGCAGTGCTAGCTTGTCGTAATACACGCGTGCATTTAACTCACTGAGGAGCATACAGAAAGTTCGGGTGGATAATATGCCCACAAATATTTCAGAGCATCGGCCTCAGTCTTCATTGAGCAACCCATGTATAGAACATCGGAGCAAGAGGAATACCGATGCGAGAGCCGACGTTCAACAGCACTGGCTTCACATGAGATGCATAAATACGTGCAAGGTTTTTTTACAAATATGTCGCACTTATTTGAACTCACGTGAAACGAGTTCGCAGGCACAAGTTCGCAAGAAGTTTGCAGGCACGGCATGGCCACAATTAGTACATGACCGGGGTTGTTGGAGAAGCATGGGAGAGGCCTTTGCCCTGCAGTGGGCGCAACCAGGCTGATGATGATGATGATCATGATGATCATGATGATGATGATGATGAAACGAGTTCAAGAGAGTGGCGATCCGTGTCCTGTCATGAAGGGCCTAAAAGTAAAGCGCGAGTCTTCCATCGACAGAGAGAAAGCGAGAGAGGGTGAGGGGAAGAGTAGTTAATATTGTTCGTTTGGACACGAAAGCAAAAACAACCTCGCACGCAAGCATCACTGCAGTCTGCAGTTTATACTTCTGCTTAAGTCGCGGCACTTCCTGCTAAGACCCTACCAGGGAGAAACCTCCCGCATCGTGGGGTATTGACTGCTGCTTATTATACATGTCCGTTTCCTTAGCGCAGTATCGAACACTATCCTAAGCCGTGATAGAAGGCATGCGCAGATACACGAACGGCAATACGTAGCTCGATGCGCTGGCATTCTTACGTATATGTATTTTTAGCGCCACTTAGGATCCCAGTTTGACAGAACAAACACGCATAAGACGGACTGACAAGCACGACATAAAAGCTAGCCCGAGCGGCCTTCTTGGGAATAGGATACACCTGCTACAGCGGACTGCGGAAAGAGTGCCTTTTCGCCACGTTGACAGAAGTGGACAGAGCGGCAAGTTATAAGGCTCAAAAGGCCGCCTGCGGGGATAGATCATTGGGAGCCGCAACAAAAGCGTGCTTGGGTATACATCCAGCACTGCTGAAGCAGGGCATACATGACAAGCCACAAAAGACCGCCTGCGGTGAGAGATCACTGGTAGCAGCAACAGAAGCGTGCTTGGGCATACATCCAGCACGGCCGAATCAGGGCACACCATGATACGCCACAAAATACCGCCTGTGGTCAGCGGTCACTGGGAGCAGCAACAAAAGCGTGGTTGGGCATACAACCAGCACTGCCGAAGCAGGGCATACATGACAAGCCACAAAAGACCGCCTGCGCTGAGTGATCACTGGGAGCAGCAACAAAGACGCGCTTGGACGTACATGCAGCAGTGGCATGGCAGAGCATACATGACAAGCCACAAAAGAGATCACTGGGAGCAGCAACAGAAGCGTGCTTCGGCATACATCCAGCAGTGCCCTAGCGGGGCATACCATGATAAGGTACAAGAGCCTGCACAGCCTCTCCACCCCCCCTCTCCCTCCCCGTGCTTTGCCCTCGCAAACACCGGCGGCTCTGTCGCTATGGTGTTTTGCTGGTGAGCACAGATCGCGGGCAGGAATTGCGGTTGTGGCGTCCAGATACCCATGGTGGTGTTAAAAGGAAACTCACTTTTGAAGTGCTCAGGGTGCGCTTTAAAGAGACTGGGGTGCTCGCCCTGAGTACTCCACAACACCGTCTCTCATGCCTCCTCTGTTACTCTGGGACGTTGAAACAAATCAATCGCTAATTGAGTCATTCAATCAGTCAACATATTTATGATTAAGACAGTCAATCAATCAATCAATCAATCAATCAATCGATCATTAACTCAATCAATCAAACAAACAAACAAACAACTAACCAACCTGCCAACAAAAAGAAAAAATATTTCTAAAAGTCTATAATCACTCTAGTAAGCAGCGGTCCTTTCTTTACTCTGGCACTGCAGTGCGACCCTGCTACACCATAAATTTTGCTATTCATGCAGATTTCTTCCGAGCTTGGAAATGCATTGCCAAGCGCCCTCTTGTGACTTGACGCCTATCTGGGGAGGTTAGAACATCTCAATGTCTTGCGCCGATAGCATCCAGTGTAATAGATCGCAGAATAATCAATCAGCGATGTTATCCAATTTCTGCTAGAAAACTGACGTTCACGGTCTGAAGAATAAGGCGTGTATTCCCCGTTCTGTAATGTTTTTATGACTTCCATGAAACATAATCATAACCATGGCAGAGCTCCTTTTCATACTAAAGCCAGCGAATTCCTTCACTCGCATGCCCCCCCCCCCCCACCTCCTTCTTATCGGCGCCTAAGTTTCCAATTATCACGAATGAGGCAAGACGGTCAACGTCTTCACAACACTTCCTCCGAATCAATCTTTAATCTTGACGGAAACTGCGCAGCCACAGAAATTTATCGAAAGGCAGGCATGGTGTTTAGTAGACAGCGTAGCATGAAACTAGACTATAGCGGCCGCACGAGTACGCTAAATTGATAAAAATTTATGTTTATATTTTTCTAGGTAATTCACACTCTTTTCCGTAATTACCTGAAATTAGAGCGCACAGGGTTGAGTTTTTTGTTTATTCTTCACTAGTTCTCAAGGTATCATCGATCTTATGAAAGCGAGTGGGTAATGTACTCAACTTCGCGACAGAAACCATATCGACTGGGCAGGAGGACATTTCCACCGCCTCACCCCAAATTGAACGAACCACAGGCTAGCACATTTAGACTCCTGCAAACCAGTTTGTATCCCACTCCTTTGGCCCTTAACAGGATAGATCCTGACCCCACGCAGTCATGCCCCAAATGTGGTCATGACTCATGCTCTTTTGAGCACATGCTATGGCTGTCCCCAGCCCTAAACGCCTCTCCATTCATCATGAAAGAACAATTGCAGGAATCTCTCAACAGCAGCAATCTCTACATTCAACTCCAGGCTGTCCAGAGGGCCCACGACATTGCGGCGGGACTTCATCTCCCAGTCCCATCGTGGATGGAGCCACCAACTTGGTTTGCGGGAGCCTTCGGTTTTGGCTCCCCAAGATCTCAGTCCCTCAGGACTCAAATAAAGTTCTTGTCGTGTCACGTCATGTAACATGACATCGGGCGGCGATGCAAGATGTTATGTTCTCCATAAATTTTGCTCTTTCTGACATAGATTATCGGCCTATATCTTTACAAACACCAACGCCAAATTTCCCAACTGCGATCTATCATTTACATAACATTGCAGCGCAAGCTGTTACCGTCTGCACCCTCCCCCCTCCCCCCCCCCGTCCGGGTTTTATGTGTCCTGTGTCGCTTGTATCACAAAACTCTCGTAAGTAAAAGTAACATAAGATACAGATAGATTGATCTCAATATTCCTTCCAAGGTCCTCTGGTCTAAAATCTGACAGCCCCGCTTCAAAGATGCAATAGCTTATGTTTGTCTCTCTCTTCACTGGCTGACACAATATATCACGTGTGAATAGTGTTTTATTGTTTTACGGTCACCGTTCTGTCACCGCGTTAACACTGATAACGAATTTTCGTTCGGCGTAATACGCGCATATTCTCTTGGAAATTTCTTGAATAGCTTCGCCGTTTCGACACTGATAGAGCCTACGTTATTGCGCGCGTGACATGATTTCTAGTTCTTTTTGCAGGATTGTACGATCATCGGCACATTTGGTGAAATGACAAAGGACGCAGTCGTCTGCAAAAATGCGCACGTGTGAGGGAATGTTATTGACTAAGAATCTATGTGTATAAGAATTAAGTCTGAGTCAGCTATGTGTTATTTCCGTGCTACGAATTATCAAGATTGCACAACTCTAGGAAGCAGCTCTCCGTTTCTCTCTGCGCTATATTTTTGCACTAGCAAAGTCGTTCTGTTAAAAATGAATTTCCGCTCTCTCTCTTTCTGTGTATGTGCAGACGTATATTTTAAAATTTCTAAATGATAGTGTATTTGAAGTTGCCTGCTTCATGATGCTCCAGGCTCTGCTGTAACCTGTGCAGCTGACAAGTAGAAAAACAGATCTAAGCAAAAGAACATTTTCTGCACACCTGTGTTAGCATCGTTCTCTATATTTTATTAGCTCTATTTAAGGAGAGGCTTGTGCCTATATCTGGAGCTGGCTGCTGTTTTTCTTATGCACAATATGTTCAAAACGGAAACGATAATTAGAAAAATAGAAATGGCCATCGTCTATGAGCTTTTGATATACAAAAAATATATATACTTCTTGACACATAAATGACACTGGCCAGTTTCAAACGAAGTCTCTCTCTAATTCCCACATTCTAATCGAACCACTCACGTACGCTGACACAAAAATCCCTAAAGATGAATACAAAAAGAAACGTCTGAACAAGAATATGAGCTGTTCCAAAAGAATAAAAATACGAGCAAGTAGAACCAGATCAACAATGAAATGATTGACGGAATGAGAGGAAACCGCGACCTAGCGATATAATAAGAGCGTCTATGAAAATAACGAAATGAACAAAAGCGTTTTCCTACGGGTTGTACTTGGGAGACGTGGTGACTGCTAACAAGGTGAGAAAATTGTTTGAGGATCAAATAGAGGCTTTAGAGGCAAACTAGCCTTGATGTCCTGAATTTCTGGGTATATATAGTGGTTACTTGCAGTATTGATGATGATGTGTGGTGTTTTGTGGTTCAAGGGCCAGGTTTGGCCAAAGAGCGCCATGACAAGTGGTAATGTCGACGATGTATTATGGAAGATGTGACTTGGCTGTAAAGTGGCCTAAAAATAGTCGCTGTATAGTGCGTAAAATCTACTTGCTATAAAATTATGGTGATGACAAATAACGAATACTATGAACATTAAAATACATCGTAAAAGAATGACGCAGAATAGAAAATATATGAGATGATAAAAATACCTGGAGCACTCTTGCCTCGCCGGAGCCCTTGAAACACAAGGGCCTAGAGGCAAGTGCTATACGAAAGAGCTATCACAGCGCCATCCCCTGTTACATGCAGTTTTGAAAGCTTCATCATTTACATTGTCCTCAATTTTAATTATCATACGCGTTATCATCTTTTGTGAGCTCTATGTGAGAGCCGCTTAATAAAAGAGTCGGTTCGGCCTCTTAGAGGGTCCTAGAGATGCCGAAAACGCGGACAGTATGAATTATGCAAGCGTTCTTAGTTGCAGTAAAACCAATACTTAATGCATAAGCAGCTTGAATCGCATCCCTTTCTGAATAAGCGCCCCGGCTCATACGATATCTATCTTCGTCAGCAGCGTGAAGAATAACCGTGTTTGCATGACAAAGCAAATCATCACAGCATAAGAATATACGTTGAGCTTTAGAAGGACATACATATAGGGACAGACTCCTTTCGACAATGCTGATATCAAATTTTCCTTGCCGTGGCACAAGAACAATATTTCCCGGAAAAGCACTGCAGCGTGGGCCAAGTTCAATATGTGGCATGTGCGAAAACCGTTTTCTCGTTTTAAACACGGCTGTCTCAAGCTGATTGCAATTTTCATGCCTTATCGTGATTTTTCTTCATTTCAATATACGTCTTCCACGTATTTCTTGCAATATGCATACCAAGTTTAAGTCGGGCTTAGTTAAATCGATTGCGGAGAGTAAACAGGCTTTTTCGCAAGCAACATACGGTGTTTAAAAGCATGTTTCAGCGCGTTTACACTTCTTTTTTGTTTTCTAGGATACACACGGCTCAGTCGAATCATTTGGTGCTTATTTTTCTCGCGAGTAAAAGCAAATGGCATTGGATAACTTCACTTGTAACGACTTCGTTTCTGTTATTATCACTTTTCATCGACCGTGTTTTGTTTCCGAAAGAGAGAACACCTTTCCTGCAACTTTCTTCAATCTCGCCCTGTCACAATTGCGCCTCTGTGAGATTCTTCGATTTAGAAGCGTCCTTATTATTTTACTGTCACCGCCAAATGCCATTCCGATTTCTTGGCTACGCATTATTATCATGCGTCTTTTGTAAACTCTGAGAAACGGGATAGAATAGAATTTGTCTATTGTGTCTCATTGCTACAATCAATTGATCGTTACCCGCCGTGGTTGCTCAGTGGCTATGGTGTTAGGCTGCTGAGCACAAGGTCGCGGGATCAAATCCCGGCCACGGCGGCCGCATTTCGATGGGGGCGAAATGCGAAAACACCCGTGTACTTAGATTTAGGTGCACGTTAAAGAACCCCAGGTGGTCAAAATTTCCGGAGTCCTCCACTACGGCGTGCCTCATAATCAGAAAGTGGTTTTGGCACGTAAAACCCCATAATTTTTTTTTTCAGTTGATCGTTTTGCGACGCTGCATCACCTTGTGACCCTTGTTTGTGACAACTGTCATCCTGCCACATCTCACTGGCTATTCCTGCCTGCAAGAGCAATCCCTGCAATTTAAACATGCTTTAACACGCATGCACTCGTTCGCGCACACCTCCATGCGCTTCTGCGCTGTGCTCAATACAATTGCCGCCCCTAATATCACGATTCCGAAACGAAGGCAACGAATTGCGCTGCCTTGGACGTTTTTGTGACCTTAATATTCCCGGGCTGCGGTCCCAGTGACTGGCAAGTTTTTTTCGTACCGCGATAACAATTATATGGACACTGCAGGCGCGTTTTTGCCGTCGTCGTCAATGTGGTGTTTCGTATAAAGTCCAAGGGCGACAATACCAAAGCCGCGCGCCGTATGCTGTATGCGCGAGTGAAAATACGCTAGGGAGGAAGGCGGAGAGCAAACGCGCCGTCTTCCGTCGCGCGAGAAGCCGTGAGGGGATGGGATTGAGAGAGGGAGGAGGTGGGCGCCGTCGGGCGAAACAGGCAGCAACTGCCTGTTTCGCTGCCGGGCGCAAAGAGGAACTGGCGAACCCGGCTCAATGAGGCGCGCGAATCGGAGAAAAGTGGAGAGGCAGCTCGGGAGGGATGGGGGAGGGGAGGTTGCTTCTACTGCAGCAACAACTGCGCACTTTACGTGGTCACGCGTACCTTATCTTGAGAGAGAGAGAGAGACAACTTTATTTATCCCATCTTAAAGGGAAAGGAAGTGCGGGAAGAAGGCGAGGGAGGTTATCGTACTCGCGGTAGGCCTCCTCTAACACCTCAGCCGACCTCAGGATAGCTTCCTGAAGTTCGGGGTTGTAGCTGCGCATGGCAGCCTCCCACAGCTCCCTTCTACTTAAAACTCTACAAAGGTTAAGGGGAGGGGAGTGGTTCTTGCATTGCCACATATTGTGGTCAAGGTCCGCTCTGCTAGCAGGACAAAACTTGCAGGCTGAAGTAGGATATATTCCCGCGTGAATTTTGTGACGTAAGGCAGGAGATAGAAAAGTACGAGTGATCTGCCGACGGCTCATACCTTTGTGCGTGCTGTGTTCTCGATGCTCAGTTTGCGTTGAACCCCGATAGGCAGCACGAAGGTCACTTCGCTCGCTGATGCTGCTCTCATGCTTCCTAACGCCAGCGTCTTCACAGCGAGTGTCCGCGGTAATCGTGTGTGACGTGTTCACGTTAGCCCGGGCGCGCTGACACCATGCTTGTGAATTACTAAGTGAATGTTTCCAAGTTTATATGGTCGATAAAACTGTACTATCCTTACTTTGTATAGCTAGCTGTCTACTAATTTGCTATCGTAATCGATGCTCCACCTACCGAGGGAAAGTGCGACTTTTCTTGGTGTAGCTCGTCACTTGGTGCTGAAGCATTTGTATGCATACTATCCCAGCCACCTCCATGTCTACACGAACGGATCGGTCAGCGTATGGATTCCGATAACTGTATTGTTCCTTATTAGCTCCCGTATCTCGGTGTTGTATGGTCTGATTGCGTGGACCACCTTTACTACTATGGCAGAGTGTGCCGCTACTGCTGCCACCGTCCGTAAATTGATGAATGGAAGCACGCAGAACACCTTAATGCTCTCCTATTATAATAGTTCAGCGCAACATAAGTCCCGCATTCGCATTTAGCATCTCGTGCTGCGCCTCTGAAGAAGTTCTGTCGACAGTCGCTGGCTTTAATTTTAAGAATCGCCAGGAGAAACATCAAAACAACCTTTCAGCGTACAAATAGGCATTTCGGTGTCAGCGGCAACGAAATAGGAGACGCAGCACCAACGAAGCGCTTTGAGGGCAGCCAACAGTGCGAACTAACTCCGCTGTATCACCAACTTCCTGAGAATACGTCGACGATGTCGTTCGTTTTGAAAAATTGCCGCAACATCAGTCCTGCGTTGTAAAGGGACTTAGCCCCGCGCAAGCCGCCAGCCTACACAGTGTAAGAACACGGTCGGCCAATGCTATTGCGTGGGTGTTTAAATGTAGCACTGTGGTTTCTATATCTTGCACCGAGCGCGATGAAAGTTGGCGATATGAAGAGCACTTCATCTGGCAAATCAAACCCGGCTGTTATAAAAGGACAGCACGAAAAATATTTACATTTACGCGACAGTCATTTATCCAGGAAGGGTCACACCACCGACACTGCGTATGGGTAATAGTCGTGCACTCTATATTCCCAATTCTTCGAAAGTCTGGGTCCATCGGCATCTATCGCGCGGCAAAAGAAACTCCGGCGCGGCAAACCACCACCCACGACTGTCAGGCTATACCCGGCCTGTACATATATCGCCAAAGCCTGAGTAAAATAAATGTTTCCCTTAAGCGATAGCGATGCCTCACGGAGCAAAACTTCGTAGATTGTTGCTGTCGCAAGTGGGCACATTCTCGATATGCGAAATACTCGGCTTCTAAGGATAATCTTGTTGGACACTTATAATTTATCATTATTTTTCATCATATTTACCAATTTCATGCTTATTTTCACTTTAATATATGTAATTTAAGAAAGGAAGTTGCTAGAGAAAAAAATCTATGTCCAGTACTAGGCTGCTTGCTGCTTATAGTTCTCGTAACTTGCACAAAGGAAGCAGACATCAAGGTCAGGTCCTTTTGTGTATCCTACATGTCCTACAAATAACAGTGAACAATGTGGTCCAATTTTTCTTTATTTTTAACGGGGTTAGCGAATCACAGGGTAGTGTTAGAAATAAGGCGCCCTATGTTTACACCTATCATGCAAACCTCGTAACCTTACGCCTATCATTTACTTCATTACGTTTAGTATTGTCACGCTTATGGTCACATCTAGTTGGGAAAGGAAGTTGCTGGCAAAAAAATTCCAGGAAAAAATTTGAGGAAAAAGATTCCTTATCGCATCCAACATTGCTGCTTACAGCTTATGCAACTAGCACGAAGGTTTAAAAAATCGACGTTATACCAGCCGTGCGTACTCTGTAATGAGACGCACCTGAGGTAATCGTTCTGCAGTTAGCTCACGGTAAGGCTTCGCACGCGGTCTGTGCTAAGGGTAACTTTAAGGGTGACTGAAGAATCGTTTTGTAAAATATATGATTTTAATGCCGAAACACTTTATACTTACAGAAACATGTTTTAAATGAAACAAGTAACTAACACTAGCGCTTGTAAAATGCTGCCACTACCAATAAAATGTGGATAATGTGTCGCACTGCCCCCGCAACCTTACATCAGTAAAGTGGTAGATAAAGTCAGTTGTCGAGGCCGTTTATTTTCACCTTATTTTAGACAAGCACGATAAATAGTTGAAAAATATATTATATCTGTGCTGGTAGGACTTTGATATCCCACTGTCAACCAAATGTTGTGTCGTGAACTCCTCTCCACCCTCTGATTGGTCAGAATGGTCTCCGTATTTTCTGAGCTACTGGATATTCTGTATGACTGTATGAACGGCGTAACAGAAGTAAGCGCAAGTTTGTACTTGTCCCCCAAAGAAAGTTTAATAAGTAACCTTGTCCCTAGAAAGTTCTTCTGGTAACGGCAAGCTAAAGTCGGCCCTTAGGTTATGCAGCTTGGTTTGCGCCAACGAGAGCAAACCTTGTGCACTTTCGTTGCCCTCTGAGACTTCGTCTCAATTGCGGGATCAACCTTCCAGCTCTGGATTTAGAATGTGCGGCTCAGCACATGCGATGACAGATTTCCAGCATGCAAAGTTCAAAATGAGCATTTCGCAGGCGATACGTCTTGGAAGGCCGCAGTAACCTCAGCTGAATGGTTCCAAAACTCTTGGCTGTTGCCACTGTCAGTTCGAAAAATGCTACAGCCGTGTGTGTGTTGGTGCGCGTTTTACATTGTGAAAGAAAGCTCCTTAATTCGTTGCCGCTAATCGTGCCTCATCCACTTTTCGTAATCGACATAGCAGCTGTGATCATCAGCAGCCTATTTCACCTCTACGGAAGGAGAAAGACATCTCCAATCTCCAATTATTATTTGCTTGCGTTAGCCGACTATATACATTCTGTATCTGCTATATCCTTGAATCATCACGTAATCTAATCCTCTATACCATACACTACTATGCACTTCACTGGTACCCATTTTGCTCATTTAATAGACAACTGGTCACGAGCTCTACATTACATGAGTTGCCCAGCTTTTGTTCTTCCTCTAAGTCACCTTCGGGAAATAAATTGAAAAATCTTTCCTTCCATAAAAGTCCCCACATACCTTCATGCAATACCGCCGAAGTGGGGCATATGAGGAGTAAATAAATAAATTAAGTAATTAATAAACGTACAATTTTAAGCGTAAGCCATGCTCACCCGGTAATGCCCAGCGTTTTACACAAGTTATAGTTTTATTTGATTAAGCTTCCGGGTTAAGCACAGTAACCTTCACGCGTAGCCTACGGTAGCATTTTTTTGGTATGCTGGAGAGAGTTTTCAGGTGTGACTAGTTTTGGAAACCAATTTTTATTTAATTATTCGGTCTATTAAAAGAGCTTTAACCCATACATTTTTTAAATTTTTTTTATATATACTACATGGCCAGAAATAAACGGGAACAAGTTGTGCAAATCTGTATATATGTAGAGACAGAAGAGGCGAACATTACGGCTTGATGTCGAACGGTGTTCAAGCTACGCATGGTTAGTGCATCGAGTATAAAGCGCCTTAGATTTTTACGCCTATGATATATGCCTGCCAATATTACGCCCTATCATTTTCTTCATTATGTTTATCAATTCCATGTTACTGTCTCGTTTCCTTGGAAAAAAAAATTTGCCGGGAAATAATAAATTCCATCTTTCGTCGCGTACCTCTAGGTTGTGCGCTTGTAGCTTTCATAATTTGCACGAAGAATGTATTAATCCACGCCGTGTGCGTCGTAGAAGCACGCATGCGTTTTCCAATCATACGCACCGGCGTGCACCTCTGCACGCTTGCCCACGACTAGGCTACAAAAGCAGTCTATTGTCCGCACCTATGGCGGTGTCTTCTTCGGTGTCCTATAGCCGGTGAACCTGCCAACAGTGCTGAAGTTATTTTTTTTCCGCGAAATTTTTGGAATTTCGGATCGCTTTACGATTTTACGAATCTCGGGGTGAACTGTTTGCGGAAAAACGTCGTTCACGAAGAAGTGTCGCTTAGCAGTCTCCCAAGCATCCATTGAAAGCTTTACTGTGGTGAAAGCGTGCAAATTGACAGCTGCCTCGAAGTCGGCATTCACAGGTTCCCGAATCAAGGTCAATTTGCCACACGAACGCCACTGAAACACTTACTTTGACTTGAAAAACAAATTCCTTGCCTGTTAGCGTCGGCTGTTCCATACAACTTTGCTTCTTGCACTTGTGTACTGCGTCTATAACTAAAGCATCATAATTATAGTGCCTACGTATCCCACAAAAAGCGTGTGCTCCAGACAAGCTTAAAATAAATACGTGAAACAACTCCCACCCCTTTCCCCGACCTTATTGTGTGCGAGTGACTGACACGCAATTAATGATCTCCGGTTGTCAGGCATGCCCATGGATCGCTCATCAGTGGTGGCGGCAAAACATCCGTGCTGCAGTGGTGCTAGCTTATCAAATCAATTGCTCAAGCTATTGTCGTTTAGCTCAAGCTACAGCTCTAGCTATTGCCAATATTTCTATTGGCGACAAAATAGCCGCATTATAAGTAATTTCGTTATCTTAGGGTCTGTTTTAAAATCGTTTCTTTTGCTCGTCGGCCAAAAATTTCCATCCTCGTTTCGCGTAATGAAGCCGTGATGACTTCCATTGGGTGAACAGAAAGTGATGTGGTACAGCGAAAATTGCCAGCTTAATGGTCCTCTTGCGCTTAGCTCGACGACATGAAAGGCCCCACTTCCTTCCGGAGCGAATATTTTTTTCTCGTGAACAAGAGTCCCCGAGCTTCCCACCATACTTCAGGCCGAGAAACAATTTGAGTGAATATGATAGCAAAAATATTTTCGCCCATTCTTTCCCTCGAGATGCCTACTGGAATACACTACAAGCCATTATGAAAGGAAACTCTTCCCTTCTGACCAAGCCGCTATTCGTGCACACAGCTCATTCCGAATAGCCACGCATCGCTATTGGCCATGCACTTGCCGCGTCGAAAAAATGCCAGCCACGCGATTTTTTGGTTTACGTTTCTGACGTCGACACACGAGTGAGCAAAATTTCAGGCTTTAGACGGATGTGTATTTGTTGTTTCCGCCACCTCTTTCACAGTATCGTACCGTGTTTCCTTAAAGACGGAATTGTCTTTGTCTTCGCGACACAAAGCGATTGCCGGCACATTCACAAAAAATTCAGCGCCATTCCACTCCGTGAAGGTGGAAGACCAGCGGAGCTGTATATATGCTGATAAACAATACTGCTTTAAATAAGGACACATACGACATTTTATCGATTATATATTTTCCACTGCCTCTTATTTGTCACCAAGGTGACCACGGCTTTGTGGTTGCTATGGCTTGCACCCGCGGCTGTTCGCACCTTCTACGGAAGCAAGCAGGTCGATGCGTTTAACACGGACGTTACGACGTTCCGTGTGTTCGAGGCTGCGACGGTCGTTGTATGCCTCGGCAACAAAAGCAACGACGAGTGCCCGAGCGCGCTGGGGAAGGTTGGCCGTTCGCCGCATACGGTAGCAGGCAATTTACCTCGTACGCTTCTGCTCGCCCGGGGCAAGCACTGCTACACGTTGCTATTTGCCCGCTGACGTTTATTTTCCTTCTGCGCAGGCTGGTGTTCCTGTATATGTGGGAGCATGTACAGGAACAGCGCAGCCGCGCTGATGATGATGATACAGAAACACTAACGTAGGCTGCATGACCGCGCCATCTACCGACGATAGACAAGTGGGGAATGGAGGGGGTGGGTCGCGGCTCTGACGCGAGCGCCTCGAAAGCAAAGCGGGTCGTCCGTCACCCGTTTTGACATTTTCCGCCGTTAGACGCCGCTGCGTTACATACGGTGATGCGTTCCGTGTGTGTATATCTCTATATAGACGCTGCAGCAGTTTGTCGTCTACGCGCTCTGCCTACGCGATCGTTGTAAGCACGCAACGTACAGCCAGAAACTAGCGTATAACAGCCCCCCTGTAGAACGTGCATTTCGCACTAATTGAACGAGGCCCTTGACTAGAGAAAATAATCATTGTCTTTGATCCGGTACACTACGCAAGTCACAAAGAAACTTATGAAAACAGGCCCGTTTGGCGACGGCGAAAAACTAGGAAATGTGTAAGGAACTCGGCGAGAAAATCTTTCGTACTGTTTTCTTCTGTGTGTCTCCCTTTGTATCATTGAAACTAGGAAAGCTGCAAACTCCAGCGATATATGGAACTGCAATGCCGGCTCAATTTAACGAAGCCTTCATGACCCGACAATCATTTGTTCAACAGAGGACTTTGTTGACCAAAAAACATTTAAAACACTGGTGCGAGGAACAATAAGATGTGTCAAAAGCAAATAAAGGTGTCTCTGTACGCAATACTATCACGGACACCAAGCTCATTGAGCACGTCTTGTTCACATACATGCAAACAGCAAGATTGCTTCAGGAGGTAATTGGCATCAGTCATTTTACTTGAAACCTGCCGTAAGCCCTTTTTAACCATATTTCCATGAAACTTCCTTAAATAGGGCGAATTGTTCTTTACCTCGTTGCTCCGAGATTTTCAACGCAGTGGGCTCGCCATCATACTTGAGAACGTGCGAGCTTTAATTATTGTAAAATCCGCCTCGCCGAAATAACGGGAGCGAGGGGTAGGGGTGGGGGGGTAGCATACATGTTTCCGTCTAGATATACACTGAGCACATGCCTTTCTAGGGACACATACGCACTTTTTTAAAGACGATTTGACTTTAGAGGCGGCGCACACAAAACAAACTTAGCACCGCAAATACTAACAAGCAACACATAGCTTTTATTTCAGAGGTACTGTTTTCGCAACTGATTCAGGAACTTGTCCGTACAGTCTTGTTCGCAGAAAATAAACGTCTTACATTTTTGCGTGATGCACCCGAAGACTTTCTACAAATAGAGTTTCCTTTTCCTAAAACTTCACGCAACATTCGTAAACTCGTAAAACAAGTCAACATCCTAAAGTTTACGAACGATTCGGAGAGTTGGCAGGTATGCCATGAATACATCAGGGAATAGAAAATACTTCAATAAATAAACAAAAACTCACAAAATTAGGCTTTCCTAAATTGAGCTTTGATTTCATTATCATCCAGAAACTACAGACTTCACTTGTATATTACCCACGCCGTCTGCGTCTAGTGAAATTCTAAGCAACCCAACTCTTCACGGAGACAGTTCCTTCCTCTATGTGCTGCTTTTTTACAAGTGAGGCTATAAATTACTTAAGTTAACGAACAGTCTATTAGAAAAGGGAGCACGGCATATTACCTTCCATATAGTGCATACAATGTCATAACAATTGCTAAAGAAGTAGATAAAGTCAATGAGCAAGACACAAGTTTTCGGCTCTGACAGTTTTTACTGTCTATTGCTCTCACTTTTGTTTTCCCATTAATTTGTAGAGGAATCCCTCTATGGAAATGTATTTAAAACACGCTACCTCGATGTCCACCGCAAGCTTCTTATGTAGAGAGAGGGCCTTCCTTGCCAGGAAGTAACGTCGCCTTACGCAGCGACCAAGCCATGGTGCGTGGTTAAACCACAAGCATTGCGCAGTATACGCCAAGATTTGCATTTCCCCCCAGCACGGTGTTTTCCATAACGATCTGTCCTTTACGTTTCACCGGGGCACGTGCCCAAAAGGGATTTCGCACTGCCGTATTTCTTTTTTTTTAAATGGTCCACCAGAAACACCGGCTTCATACCTTCGGCGCAACCAAGCGTCAACACCGAACTTTCTTTCAAGGCCTGCTTTTTATTTTATTACGCCTCTCTTCCTAAGAAGCTGTGACACAGGCCTCGCCACCGCCTAAGCTACAGCATGTGCGCCCTTGCGGATGGTCTCATATAGCCTGCTTCCGTGTGAGCGGCACACCCACCTCCACTCATAGTACAACCCGCAGCCATAATGTGCGCGGCGTAAACACAGCATGCTATCTTTTTTTTTTCCTGCGTTTCCTCTCTGCCCATGTCAGCTTCGTCGTCGAAAACAGCTTCTAGATGGCACACGTCATGGCTTTCTGAGCCCACGTCTTCCCCCACCCCCCTCAAGATCCCAGGGCGAGAAGTGAGAAGAGAGACTTCGATCCGGAATCACCGACCCAAGATGTGCAAGCCGAGAGATGGAAACACCACTCCGTGGCGCTGTCAATTCTTTATGTTCAATGTATGTTCTTTTTTTTTTGTCCTCATACCTCACGGGGCAACACAACAACATCGTAGGTGGCTCACGAATGTGGGTGTGATTTCCGGCCGTTGCTGCAGACCGAGGAGTTGTTTTGACTCGCGAGGCAGAATTTTGAATGTAATGCAAAATGCGTGCTCGCGCGTCGATGACGAAGTTCGGTCCTTCCGTGCTCACGCACCTTGTAGCTGTGGACGCTTGAGCTATTCTAGACTTTCTTCGTTTTTTTTTGCATTCTTACGCTCTTCGTGTTTGCATGCACTTAGCATTTGGGCTCCCAACTCAATTGATCAAAAAGAGCGTTGAAAGCTGCCACAAATTTCTCTTTCCTTTTTTGCGAAGAGCGCCAGTGACTTACGCCAGTTTTTGGCACATAGTGTTCTCATTTATAAACGTGGCATTTCTTTTTCACGTGATGATTTCATCAAATGGAGTTGAGATCACACAGAGCAGCCTTCGTCCTGCAGTGGACAGAAAATATGCTAATGATGATGATGATGGTGATTTCAGCAAGCGAACGAAAACACAGAGGTAGGTGGTATACGTAGCAGACGAATAGGAAGGGCTACGCCGGGAATAAAATGATTTAGCCTATATGAGTGTTAGTGCCATTTCTGCGAACATTACACCTGGCACAGTTGTCCACGAACTGAGTAGGTAAAGCTGACGATTGTGGACACTGCGTGTTCGTCACAAGTGAATGTTACCAACAGGTGAGCCTCAAAAGCCATTCCAGCAAATGACGGACACCTGATTTGATAACGCTGAAAACATAAATGCCTACGGCAGAACTCGTCGCCATGTGCATGATGAGATGACACTAAGACCAGGCTCTGGTACGACGTAACTGGGCAAATTGTTTCTCAAGAGTGTTACTCCGCTACCAGCACTCACCACTGCAGCACAGCCGAGAGCTTTTCTCAAGGCACACCAAAATTTAAAAAAAAATTATGGGGACTCACGTACAAGAACCACGATCTGAATATGAGGCACGCCGTACTGTAAAAATTTGGACCACCTGGGGTGCTTTAACGTGCACCCAAATCTAAGTGCCACGGGCGTTTTCGCATTTCGTTCCCACCGAAATGCGGTTCAAGGTACACAGAAGTCTGCTGTAATATTCTGTATACACTGACAACAGCAAAAAAATGGCGACTGCGTTATGATATGCATGAGTGCTCATAGCCAGCAGGTGGAACGAGCTGTTGCGTATCACTCGTTACCGCAAAGCGTAGCAAAACGCGCCGTGCATACGACGATGATTCGTCCTTGCTATGCCATTATCGATGCACAGTGGCAGAACGCATATAAGCTTGAGGTTTGAGAGGCTCAGTATAACAATGACGATGCCCTGCGGACGTTCGGGTGCTGAAAGCCGCAATCGCGGAGCAAAACTAAGAAGCGTCGGCGTCAATAACGTCGGCATCAATAGAGAGAAAGAAAGAGGGAAGAAAGATGCGCATGATGGGTGACGATGACGAGAGAAGCAGGATGTAAAACATATGGCAAGCAATTCGGCATGCTTGAAGCCTACAGTCCCCCCCCCCAGGCCCTTACTTTTTTAAAAAGTTCAGTAACGCCTGGATGGCCTTGAAACTCGATTGAGCGTGAAGCTAATGGGAAATACCGCCCCTCTCCATCATACCCCCCCCCCCTGGTTTCATGACGTCATCTAGCGTTGCCCGTGTAAAACAATCTGCGCATCAATTTATCTTCAGCGGGCACGGTGGACCTTGCCGAGGCATGTCGCTCACCATGCCGTTCTTCTGCTTTAGGCAGGTAAGTTCGTGCTATTCTACGTTTGGTAGTGACTGTCCATTCTTGCTCATACTGCCGTGCCCACGACATTATTGTAAAATATGTCGCGAGTGTTTTATTGTTCCGAAACTTTTGCTGTGTGGGGATGTTGAAAATAATCCTGGACCCACTAACGCCGGTTTATTGCATCAAGTTCTCGACGATCAAAATTTGCTGCGAGAGGAATTAGTTGACTTGAAAACAAAAACAGAAAACATGATAGTTGAAACAAGAGAACTGCTTCAGCGGCTTCAAGTTCAGATATCGGAACATAAATCTGATGCGGCTGGCTTGGGCTGCCTTGAAAATACAGTAAAGACGTTTGAAGAGCCTGTGAATACTCACGCTTGCAAGCTCACTGATATTGAGGATAGAAGTAGGCCTTGGAACTTAGTTATTCATGGTATCCTGGAAGTGCAAATGAGACGGAACCTGATATAGAGCGCAAAGTAATTACAGAAACGTTCGAGAATTAGCTGGGTGTTCAGTGTGTTTCCATTGGCCGTATTCACAGACTTGGTAGGACTGGCCCTAAAAGACCGGTCATAATGTTTCTTCAGGATTATAATGAGAAAGCAGCAATATTTAAATATGTTTGTAAATTGAAGGGAACCAACATCTTTGTTCAAAACGACTATTCGTAGGTCACTTTGAAGAAGCATAAGCTATTATGGGAAAATGCCAAGCATGATAAATTGCTCGGAAAGAAGTTTTCACTTCAGCATGATAATCTACGCATTAACAATGGTATGTTCATGTGGAATTACAAAACAGACCAACGCGAGATAGCCTCTATTCCCGTACTGCTCAACATTCTGATTGACCAGTCAATGAGAGGCTTATCAGATTACTAAACATTAACGCACATGGCATCATGAATAAGACAATTCAACAGGAATCAATTCTTTTTTCGCACTCGCCACACGTTGCAGTTATAACGGAAACGTGGCTTCATAGCAAAATTAGCGACAAAGACATAATCCCGCCCTGTCTACAAAATAATTCGTAGAGGTAGGACTTCTAGGGGCGGTGGGGTGGCTGTTGTTGTGAAGTCGTCCGTGAAGGCCATTCTGTTATCAGAGTCGAGCAACACCAAAAGTCTGTTCGTAAAACTGAATATTTATGGTCCTGTTTTTGTTTTAAGTGCTATGTACAGACCACCTGACTCTGTCCCGGAGTATTTATTCAGGATAAGTGAACAGATGGCACAGTTCAATAGAAATAAGCTATTAGTCGCTGGTGATTGGAACTTACCGGGCATTGACTGGGATTGTATTATGTCAGGTGCCAGTTCTGTTCTCGATGCAAATGTGCTTTTTGACATAATGCTCGACCACAACCTTGTACAAGTAGTTCGTGAACCTACCGGATTTGGTAAAGGTCTTGGTTCGCTCCTTGACCTTGTCTTTCTTGAACGCTCCTTTTCCGATTATTCTATACCTGTTGAACCTGAGCTGTGTAACCATGAACTTATTGTTGTATCGTTCCGTTGAATGTTACTCGCTCGCATGGCACGCATGCGCCTAAGATTGCGAAAAATTTTGCACAGGCTGATGATATGCGAATAACAGATTATATTGATCCTTGTCTTTATGAATTTTGCCAGTATGACGTTCTGCACCTTTCGGAAAAGTTTCAGCAATGTGTTTATTCTGCATTAATTTATACCTAACAAACTAAACACACACTATGGATAAATAGACGCATTATTAAATTCAAACGTAAAGCCAAACACCTAAGAAAGAAAGGCCCAGCTACTGAAATTTAACCAATGTTCGTGTCGCCCTTTCAGAGGCCATTGCAGAAGCAAAAAAATTTTATTTCGGTAACACTTTACCAAATTTTATTAAGGAAGATCCCCAGAAGTTCTAAAACTTTGTTAAGGAACGGAATAAATTCATAACGAACGTTATCCACGATAGCATTCCATTAACGGATCCCAAGCCTGTTGCTAACCTTTTAAATGACCACTTCCACAGTGTCTTCCCCCCACCTGCTGAACCCTCTTTCCAAACTTCACCGTCCTGCTCTTCTGACGTTGAGATTGCTCATCAAGGTGTACTTAACATGCTCCTCCGATTACAAGTAAAATCATCTATTGGTCCAGACTGCATTCCCAACACCATCCTTCGTCGTTATGCGGAACATCTAAGCAAATTTCTTGTAGTAATCTTTCAGGCCTCTCAACATTCCGCGGTACTTCCATTCGATTGGAAAGTAGCACGTGTTGTCATTATATTAAAAAAGGTGACCCAAGCTCAGTCTTGAATTACTGACCGATTTCCACATTATCTTCTTTTTGTAAATTAATTGAGCACATTGTTGCTTACTACAATAATGATTTCTTAAAGGAGCGTAACATTTTATCTCCTTTCCAACATGGCTTCAGGAAGGGGCTCTCGACACTGACCCCATTAAGCACAGCCATTCACTCGTTTGCTTCTGTCCTTTACAAGGCTGGCCAAGTAGACGTCATATTTTTCGATTTTCAATAAGCATTTGATGTAGTTTCTCACGACAAATTAAATTGTAAATTAGAATTCCTTGGTCTTCCTGGCTTTATCCTGTCCTGCGTTTCTGTTTACTGAAAGCGTCAAAAACAGTACGTAGTGATTGACGGGCAGAGGTCCCATTCTCTTTCAGTAACATCTGGCATGCCTCAAGGCAGCGTGCTTGGCCCACTGCTATTTTTTTTATTATAACGAAATAGTTAATGTAATAGAGGCCCCTGGCAATATTCGTGTGTTCGCTGACGACTGTATCATATTCAGCGATATTAATGTAGGTAATGATCAACTATCTCTTCATTTAGCCTTAAACAACATTCTTGAGTGGAGCAACAAGTGGGGAATGAAACTTAACTCACATAAATCTGTGCTGCTACAAATAACAAACAAAAAGAACTACCCCTGTAGTTTTCTTATTCTATTGGCCAAGACCCCTTGGCCGAAGTGAGCGAGTACAAGTATCTTGGAATTACAATTACTAGCAACCTAAATTGGAATAGCCACATTGCTGCTACCGCCTCTTCTGCTTTCAGAAAGCTATGTCAACTTCGCCATAAGCTTAAACAAGCATCCCATGAAGTAAAATCATTAGCCTATACCACTTTTATTCGACTCAAATTGGAATACTCGTGCGTTATTTGGTACCCGTTTACCAAGATCAACATGAATGCCCTTGAAAGGATACAGAGAAGAGCCATATGTTTTATTTTTTCCCAATACGGCCGATAAGAGTCTATAACTGAATTACTGCGGACAAATGGGTTTCACACCTTTGAAATGAGGCGAAAAATAAAACACCTGAAGTTCCTTTACTCCTTCATAAACCGTAAGTTTTCTTTAGATCCTAGTCTACTCCTTCTACTTTCTACTTCTCTACTTTAGATCCTAGATCCTACTCTGCCTGCATCCAGGAAAACCCGTCATTCCCACCCCCTCGCTCTCTCCCCTTACATTGCCAGGACAAAGTTCTTTAAATTTTCTTTCTTTCCTCGAACTATAGAAGAATGGAACCTTATCCCTTTCCATCAACTGAACTACCCCGAATCAATTCAGACTCATATTATTAGTATTTCCTAATAATAGTAATATTATTTCCTAGTATTGCTGTTTTGTGCTATATTCTTTCATTTAGGTTTTATATTTTGCAATTCTGCCTTTTGTACGCGTATTTTTTATTTGTTACCTTGCCCATCCTGCTTGGGCCACACGGCCTGCAGTGTGGTGTAAATGAAAATAAATAAATAAATAAATAAATAAATAAATAAATAAATAAATATTTTAACTTCTTACAATTTATAATCACTGTGCATATACAAGTACAGCATTTGTATATGTAAATTTCAGCACAAATATGTGCGGTCACAATATCGGCTTGCCTACAACACAGAAACACAGCTACGAGGACTGCCAAGAGCCGCGGCTTTTCAAACTCGGCGATGCAAGACACATATCACCGAGTACCCGAAAGATAGCTGCTATTACCAAGGTGTAATAGCGCCTCACGTTTCGATATGGGGTGATGTTAAAGCTTTTGTGAGCAGAATGATTACTTTTGTTATGTATTTAAGACGCCTCAAACGTCCCGATCGCGGACATTGTACGAGGGGTGGACTAATGATCGGAAGCCATGGTGTTGTGCTCAGCCGCCAAGCCAACAAGTCCTGCTAACACGGTGAGCCGACGCGACTGGCACCAAGACAAAAAAAAGGAATCAAACAGATACACATTACCGTTGGAGATATACAAAAAATAAGCAAAATCATGGAGGAAGTCTGCACACTCCGTATTATCAGCGACGCCAGCACCACACCCATAAGCCGACCCGTTTAAGCTCCCACTGAAGGGGATTAGCTGCGCTTGTGTGGAATGGAATGGAATGGAAAAACTTTAATTCTCTATATCTCAGAGAGATTGGCGGTGGGCCGGTGTCTTCATGTTTTGAGTCCTGGCCGCTTCACAAGGTCGGCGCCCCTATTCCAGGGCACCGCTGAGTCTTGCTGCCTCGCAGGCGTGCTGCACAATTGCCCGTTGGGCTGCGAGCTCGCTGCTGGTGAGCAGACCCTCCCATTGTTCCGCACTTGGGTTATTTACTTTATGGAATGCGAAATTACGCTTGCATTCCCACGTGATGTGATATAACGTGGGGGTTGTTCCGCACCACGGACATGTATCCCTGTACTGGGTAGGGAACATTTTGTGTAATGTGTGCAGGTTGAAGAACGTACCTGCTTGCAGTCTTCGCCAGCTTACTGCCTCATGTTGTGTGAGCGATGTGTGGGGTGGGGGGTATTTAAGTCTCCTTCCTCTGTAATGGTTAAGTATTTCTGCATACGTCGGCTCCACCGTTAAGGGGGCCTCTAGGGTTTCCGACTGCCCTGCTCGGTGCGTGAGTTCGCGAACTAGGCGGTCCACCCTTGAGTTGCCCTCTATACCGGTGTGTGCCGGTATCCAGAAGATCCTATGTTTTATCTTTTTGTTAGGAGGCTCTGTTTTGAGGAGGATTCTCAGTGCTTCCTTACTAACTCTGCCTTGTGTGTAGTTCCTGCATGTTGCTTTGGAGTCCGTTAGAATTATCAGAGATTTGTTCCTGCGGTAACCTTCAGCCGCCGCTAGAGCTACGGCGACTTCCTCCCCCTCCGTTACAGTGCAGTTTCTCAGGGTCGCGCAGCTAATTGGTTCTCCCGTGTGGTTTACCACTGCTGCCGCGACTCTAAACATTCTAGTGTTGCGGTCCCATGGGTATACGGCCGCGTCTGTGTATACGGTGTTTTCTAGTGCGGCTAGGTTTCGTTCCACGAAATCTGCTCGTGCCTGCCTTCTGGCGGCGTGGAGATTCGGGTCCATGTTTCTCGGTAGGGGGCTAACCTGCAGTGTCTGGCGAACGCTGTCTGGGATGCTAGCAGCCCGATCCTCTATTCCGTCTGTGTTATGCCCTATTCTTTTTAGGAGCTTGCGGCCGGTGGCAGTCTGCTGGAGCCTGGCGATCTGTGCAACGAGCTGCGCTTCCGCGAGTTCTTCGAAGGTGTTGCTCAGGCCCATCTGTAACAGTTTATCGTTGGGCGTGTTTCTAGGCAGATGTAGCGCCGTCTTATACGCTTTCCTTAGTAGCGTTTCCGTCTGTTCTTTTTCGTGCTTGGTCATGTTGTGGTACGGGAGCGAGTACGTGACTCTGCTGACCACTAGGCTTCTGACCAGCTTGATTGTGTCTTCTTCTCTCATTCCGCTTCTTCTTTGAGACACCCTCGTTATCATTCGGCTTACTTGTTCTGTCGATTTTTGTAGTAAGCTGATTGTGTGGCTGCATTTCTTGCTTCCTTGAATCCACATGCCTAGGACGCGTATCATGCTCCTTTCAGGTATGTTTTGTCCCTCTAGCTTTACTATTAGTTCTTCCTTGGTGGGGTTTCTTCCCACTCTCAGGATTTCTGATTTTTCGTAAGAGCACGCCAGGCCCCTTTCTCTGACGTATTCTGCCACGCACTCGGCCGCTTCCTGCAATTTTTCTTGCTTCTGTCCCAGGGAGCCTCGATTGACCCAGACCGTGATGTCGTCAGCATATATTGCATGCTGGATGCCATCAATCTTGCTGAGTCTTCGAGCCAGTCCGATCATTGCGATGTTGAAGAGTATTGGTGAGATCACGGAGCCCGGCGGCGTGCCTTTGCGTGGGGTGGTAAAGATGTCGCTTCGCAGGTCCCCCAATCCCACCGTTGCCGTGCGTTTGGTCAGAAAGGCCCTCACGTAGTCGTGGACTCTCTTGCCGCAGTTGGCGTTGTTCAGTCCTTCCATGATGGCTTCGTGGCTAACGTTGTCGAAGGCCCCTTTGATATCTAGGGCCATGATAACGTTTTCGCCTGCTCTGGGTGAGGTGTTTATGATTTCTTCTTTTATCTGTAGCAGGACGTCCTGTGTTGACAGGTGCGCCCGGAAGCCAAACATGCTGTGCGGGTATAGCTCCTTGTCCTCCAGGTGGTGTTGGATTCTTCTGGTGACGATCCTTTCGTAGAGTTTACCGAGGCACGAGGTGAGGGAGATGGGCCTCAGGTTTTCAATCTGAAGCTTTTTGAGGGTTTAGGTATCATCACCACGACAGCGTGCTTCCATTCCTTCGGTATCGTGCCCTCTGCCCACAGTGTGTTGAGGTATGCTGTGAGCTGATCTATCGCCTCGTCGCTGAGGTTGCGTATTAGGGAGTTTCTGATCTTGTCGGCGCCCGCGGCTGTGTTTTTGGTTGTCGCTCTAATTGCCGCGTAAACTTCCTCTCTTGTAATCGGTCTGTCCATGTGGGGGTTCTCTGTCCCCGGATACTCCCCGTCGTAGCCTTTGGGATTGTCTTTGCCGTAACATTTTACACGCACTGCCTCCAATAGTTCCTCGTCGGAGCCTTCGTGCTGGTGGACCAGTTTCTGGATTGCTTTGCCGCTTTCTGTTTTCGTTTTGGTTGGGTTCATGAGGGCTTTTAGTATGCGCCACGTCTTGGCTGTGCTGAGCCTGCCGTTCAGTGAGCTGCAGATCTGCTGCCACCCTTGCCTGGCCAGCTGTGTTGCGTACTCTTCTGCCTTCTTTGTGATCTCTGCTATCTTCTTCTTGAGTTTCCTGTTTAGCTTTTGTCTTTTCCAGCGTTTTGTGAGCCCGCGTCTTGCCTCCCATAGCCCGAGTAGCCGCCGGTCCACCTCCGGTGTTTGTTCTGTTCTATCTATTTCCTGCGTGTAGAGTTCTTGTATCTGTTTTAGCTGTTGGCTCCATTCCTCTATAGAGGTGTATTCCCTTTTTAGTTGTTCGCTGTGCTTACGGAAGGCGTCCCAATCTGTGATATGGGCTGTGCCGATTTTTCTTTTTACATTCTCCGCTTCGATTGTGGTTTTCAGTACATAATGATCGCTGCCTAGGTTCTCCAGCAGGTTCTCCCACTTGGCCTGCTTTGCTCCTTTAACAAATGTCAGATCTGGGCAGGTGTCTGGGCTAACGCTATTACCCTGGCGCGTTGGCTGATTTTCGTCCGTTAAGAGGTCGCAGCCTGTGTTTTCTGCCGCAATGCATATTTGCTGCCCCTTCTTTTCGAATTTCTGGTATCCCCAGCTCGGGCTTTTAGCATTGAAATCCCCTGCAATTATTAGGGTGTTCGACTTGGCTAGCACGTTTGCTTCTGCGAAGAGTTTGCCGAAGTCGCCGTCTTTCTGCCTGGGGGGACTGTATAGATTGACTATAAATGTGCTTTTAGCTTTGTGCTTCTTTTTGGGTATTATCTCGGTTATTATGTGTTAGATTTTCGTGTTCTCAATTCCTTTGTGTGCTATGGTGACTATCTTGTTGCTAATGAGGGTTGCGGTGCGTCCGCTCTCCTGGCACGTGTATCCTTTTAGGGTGGGTGTTGTATTAGTTTCTTGTAACATAATAATGTCTGGTGGTTTGTCTCTAGTGTTTATGTACTGCTGTAGGAGTCCCTGCTTTCGCCGGTATCCCCTACAGTTCCACTGCCATATTTCTAGGTTGTTTTGTCCTGCCATGATGTATTATTGTTGTTGTTACTTTGGCTTTCTGGTCCGAATCTTCTCTCGTTAAAGAGCCTGTCTCTGGCGTCATTAGTGGTTCTCTGTGTGTTTTGGTTTTTTACGTAACTGTGGAAGTTTTGGTCTTGCAAGGCTATTTTCTGTTGCATTTGTAACATTTGATTTTGCATTGTATGCATGAAGCTTTTTAGTTCGTTTCTAAGACTCTGTTCTTCTGATTGTTGTGTGGTCAGCTCTACTGGTGGGCTCGGCGTTCGCCCCGGTGAGTTCCCGTATTGCCTCTGCAACTGCATTTCCCTTATTAGGTCGTCTATTCTCTTTTTTAGCTGCCGCGCTTCTTCTCGGCAGAGCTCAAGTTCTTTTTTGAGCGCTCTATTTTCCTCAGCTAGTTTCTTTTCGTTGTTTGTTTGGTTGTTTTGACCCGAGTGCGGAAACAATGACTTGGGAGGGCCTGCTCCCCAGCTCACCTGGACTCCGCCTTTCTTCTGTTGTTGTTGCTTCTGCTGCCCCGGGCTGCCGTTCTGCTTCCCCAGGGGTGGGAAGGACTCGTCCCTGGGTCCGCCACGGCTTCGACTCCGTCCTCGGCTCCGGCCCCTGCTTCGGCTCCGCGACTGGTCCTCGTACCCGGCCCCGTTGTGGCTCTGGGATCGGCCCCTGTCGCCCTCCGAGCTGAACCATCTCGGGCGTCGCCATCGGCTCCGGCTCCGGCTCTGCCGCTGGCCTTTCTGAGGGCGTCGCCCTCGCAGCTCTCCGGCCGTCTTGAGTCGCAGCTTGCAATCTTTCGTGCCGGTTGCGTGATCGCCGTCGCAAACCAGGCACCTGAGTGTGCATTGGTGTCCTTCTGCCGGATTCTGCGTCCCGCATAGTTTGCAGGCCTTGGTCTCCGGGTGCGGACAAACGTCCGATCGATGGCCTTGCTGGCAGCAAATGTAGCAAATCTGCCGCGTCGGACGGTATGGGTAGCACCACATCTCTCCTCCGTAGTATAGGACTTGCCTTGGGGTTATGGGGCCGTCGAAGGTGATGACGGCAGATTTTGATTTTCCCAGCATACGGGCGCTGTGGATCGTGACTCCTTGAGTCCGCACCCGTAGGTTGGCCTTGAGTTCCTCCGGCGATGTTCCGGGGTCTACGCCGTGGATTACCCCTCGTTGGGTGTCCTCGGGGACTGCCACGTAAGCGTTTACTTCATGGGTGCGTTCCCCGAACGTGAGATGGGTGATGCGTCTCACGTATTGGGCCGCTTCCTCGTTATCTGTGCTTACAATAATGATGTTCGAGCCGTTGCGAAGTCTGATAATCAAGTCTCCACCTTTACATTTTTGTGTGGAAGACTAACGCCTTTCTGGGTCGACACGTTGAGCTGTGGTTGTTTCCGTAAACACCATTTTCTCGGAGGTTAGGCTGAAAGACAGCCGCTTAAGATATGTAAGGTGCATGCTTAGGACGCTGGTGTCTTTGCATCGCGAATGTTGAATAAGTAATAGGGAGCTGCTCACGAGGTCGCTGAGGCAAGGAGTGGAATTCTTCCACGTTTGAACAGCACATACTAACCGCAGCGGAGGTGGTGTTTAAATAGTAAACTGTCTTACTTTCAATACTGATCAAACGCGTCATGACCTCCACTGCTTTCTTCAAAACCACAAATAAAAAAACAGTAGCTTCCGCCAAAAAGCAGAAAATTTTACGACAATTAGCCGAGGATCAGATTCAAAGGTGAACATTCGAGTGGATCACTCTCGCTGGGGGACACTTGAAAATATAAAATTTAATTATCACTAACTGAGAAGGTTCATTGGAATTTTACCCGACGTTACATCCTCACTCCTGCTCCTTCATCACAAGGAAGCCGCCAAAACCAAAACCAAACGTATAAAAAGTAGTCGCAGCTTCCCGACGCCACCCATGAAAGAGTGAGTATGACTCTGAAGAGTTTAGTTAATTCCTAATAAACCTTGTTAGTGGGGTTGGACATTGCGTAATTTGTCAAATTCAAAATGCTAGACTATTACACGAAGAACTTGCAGTTTTGAAGGCACTACGAATTGCAGTGAATATTCGAGCAGTAACGATATATACTTCGTGTCAAGCACCTTGAGCATTTCGTGAAGAGAGTTTACTCAATAACAGCAAGCGCTCGGAGAAAGCGTTGTTGTCCCGAAGTGAGCGTTCCCTGAGGCCGCTCTTTTCACGGTTTCGACTGTGGCCCTCCAAAAGCTTTGCAGATCACGTGACGTCCAGCACAGGGCGCACTATGCTTGGCGCGCTGGAAGACAGTGCGCGTCAAGCCACCGGCCTTCTCGGTGCTCGCCCCAGCGACTGAAGCACATCACGCGAACAGAGCTCGCCGAGCAGGCAACGCATGCCCCGGTGCACCAAGTATAGCCCACGCGTCTGTAGTGTCCATATATGTGCTATTTCAATAACTGCTACAAATTTAAAACGAAACTTCAACTCATTCTGAGCCACAGTATTCCCCTACAAATAAATGTACGTGAAACATGTAGATATAGTCTCCGTACACAAACAGCAACCATTTTGTAAACTTGATGCAGCTGGCATAACCTCAAGTTCTAGGCATGGAAATCCACATGGAAATCCAACTGCCAAAGCACACCAGGCTGCATGGAAAATTGCTAGTTTAACTCAAACTAAAGGAAAAGTGACTTGCTCCCATTCAAAAGGTTCTAAGCGCTCATTTCACTTTTAAACTTGGGAACAAAAATATCCAGCAGGTCCAACGTGCCCCGATAGAATCTACGTACAGTGCAGCTTAAGAGGCGGTGTTCACGCGCACTTTTCGTTTGGCTCAAGGATGCCGCTGACGAGGATTTCTGCAATGCAGCGAACGTGCAATGCAGTGAACCTTTGAACGCAACCAGCGTTATGCGGATTGAAAGAGCCAACCTGGCTTTCTGCGTCATTTGTTTGGGGAACCCGGCCTCCCCTTGGAGGCGCAGATGCGACCGACCACGCGGTTGCCAGGAGGCGCAATGCACGCGCAACGCGAAGCCATTTCCCCAGACCTCCTCTCTTCCGTGTCGCCGCAGCTCTCCGTGTCCCTGAATCACTTTCTCCCTGGCCCTCCCCCACCGGACCGCGACACGCATGCGCAGGCCAGCTTCCTCTATCTACCTTCCACTGCTGCGGGCGAGGTATTATGAGCTATCACTCCTAGATGGCGCCGTCCTTCTGCCACCTTCCGTGGACAGGAAGGTGTGAACTTAGGCAATTTAGCGTTAAAAAGCAGGTGTTATGATATGCAATGCAAACAGTGAACAGACAGTGTCAGTACAGGGCCAGGAAACACCTCGCGTGTAAGAGTGTAAATACCTTGCTGTATGGATAAACGAAAGCAATACATATATGAAAACAGGAAAAAAAACAATAAAGGGAAGAGAAATACGGCCTTAATAAAACTCAGAGCGCTACGGGGATACAAGAGGTACGAGGTGCTCTGGGGTGTATGGAAGTTCCCGGACTTACATTTGGAAATGCGGTCGTTTGCTTGAAATCAGGGGTACAATCAGGCAACCAAAGTCAGTGGAACGCCTTGCATTGGGCGCTCACGGAAAGACTAAAATTAAGCTGTTCAGGGTGATATGGGCTAGACAAATTTTGAGGTGGGAGGGAAGCTCACAGTAAAATTGATAATGAAGAACGGCTGAAGAATGCGAAAGAAAGTAAATGGACTGGGAGAGTGTTGAGGCTGTTGTGAAGGAATATCATTGATTCACAGTGGAGGAAAAGAACTAGGATGCTTACCAGCAAGCATGCGGCCTGTAGGGTAGGTAACACAGCAACAAAGAACGTCAAGCGGAAGATCAGAGAGGCTGAAATAATCTCATGGTGGCGGCAATGGAAAATAAGCCTGCCATGAGTAACTATTTCAGAGGAGTAAACGAAGTCAGGAAAGAAACACTTTATAATAACTCAAGGGAAGCTCTTTACTTTTGGAAGTGAGATCAGGATGCCTTCGAACACGCACTTATAAAGCGAGACACAACAAGGAAGAAGAAGCATGTGCATGCTGCGGCAAAGCTAGGGAAACAATGCAGCATATTTTATTATAATATGAATTTATCTGCCCCGCGGTCCCTTTAGGCACCTGTGGCTTTCCTGAAGCCCTTAGTTTCAGTGAGAGCAGGGAGAAAGTAAACACGTCCCCAACAGAGATTAGCAAGAGGCGATGGGACGATTTGGAGAAGTAGGGAAATGACAAACAATGGAGGCGTACAAAAGATTTCGCAGTAGGGGTTCAGAATATTGGTCCAGAAAATTTATCATGTGTTTTTAACATAGGCATGACCTTAGGCAATGTAATAACAAGAGCTTGGCGGCGCCCCCCACCACCCCATTCCAAAGGGGACGCTCATAGCATCCATCCATCTGCACAAATTTAGTGCTTAAGCTATGGTGATGTTTGTGGTGGACGGAGTTGTTTTTCCAGGGCTCCGTGGCAGCGACAAAAACATAAGCTTTTTCTACATGCTTCGAGCTCGCTTCTGTTCTTTTTTCTGATATATTTAGCCTTTAGAGAGCAATTCCCTAGTTTTCCTTTTTTCTTCTTCTTTCGTGTGCGCGGATGCGCTTCGTGTATATTTCGTTTTGCGGGGATAGTCAAAGCGTGCTTTCGTGTCACGTGTATCAACACAAGCAAGCGTGCGAGATGTGAAGTCTTTCCAGCTTTTAAATAATAGTTAGGAAGTGGCAAGACTCTCGGCTAATAGTGGTGTTTGTTTGTGTGCATCCGTATCAGGAATATTGCATCGCTAGGACAGTGATAGCGTGGCCGCTGGTTTGAACACGTGCGAGCACGTGTCATACCTTAAGTCCGTGCGGCATTTATTGCTTGTAAAACAGTGGTGGTAATGGCATTGTAGTATTTTAAGGATTTTGGCATGTTCTCTAAGAGATTCGGTGTTTGCATTAGAAAAAGCCAAGTCCAACACATGGCAGGAAAGACAGTAAGGCGTACAGTCTGCGGGCGTCCCTCAATGCAGACGAGGTGATGGATGATAACGGAGAGGAAATCGAGTCAATCGGCAGACACTGCGATGTCGAAGCTAGACTAAATAAAAAGCAGGGTTTCCAGTATGATCATGTGAAACAGGTCATAGAGCTCAGAATCGAGCGAAATATCGAACGTGATGCATGAAAGGCGATGGAAAAAACACTTCAAGCAGCCGAGGAAAGGCTGAACAGGACAGCTATCATGAATTAGAATCGTCGTGAGCCATTCTTGCGAGCAGCAAGCGACCTGTTGAAAGCCCTATGCAGAACACAGGCGCACCCCAATCTGTGCTCGGAAATTACACCGCAAGCATGTAGCGAGCCGCGCCAATCCAATGCAGAAAGTAGAGGAGAATTGGCTCATAGGGTTTCATACAATTACTAGAGGGCTCTCTGGCACTTGTGTCTACGGGAGCTGCAATGAGAACGGTTGTACCAGCATGGGAATTGTGGGAAGTACATGAATTTGCCTAAACTTCGTCCTTTTGGCCTCAAACGGCTTTGTGACTTTGTAAACTCGTCATTTTCAACAATGCATGGCGTAATAAATTATTAAATAAAGAGCATTAAAGTTCTCCGACGGCAGGATTCGAACACAGGGACTCTAGCACAGAAACCGGATCTTGAAACCATTAAGCCACAGACGCCTTTTTTTTCTTTATTGCCAGTAAGCCACAGACGCATGTATCGTCAAGCGAATGAAACGCTCTTATAAATCTATCGCGGGCCTGACAGTGCCTTGAGATGCTTGGTGCCTTTCGATTTGGCCACCTGGACAAGCTCAATCGTTGCAATTATTACCAATTGTGCGTGTTAGCGGCGTCTTCTGCGTTTCGAAGAGTATAGATTGCGTTGAAATTTAGGACAATAAGATTTGCATAGCGTATTATACAAAGCCACAAGGACGTCTGAATCCACAAGCACGAAGATCAGACAAATCCATGTACCTTCAATCCTTCCCGTGGTGCTACAACGACTGCAGCGCCAGAGTTCCCTCTAGTAATTATTGTATGGAACTCTATGGGAGAGTGCGGCGCCGCCAACTTGCGACACTAAGCTCAGCGGGCTGAGCGTTACCCGCCAAGCAGCCACAGCAATACGCGACCGCGCCAGGAAAACCAAACATCGCGCCGGTGCTTTGTAAAGGCGAAGCCGGTAGTCGCTTATTTTTTCTACGCGACACAAAAAAAAATAGTCGGCCATAGTTCGCTATATAAAGTACGAACGACCGTGTTACAAGTTGCGCTGAACTCCCAAGAATACCTTATTTCTGTAAGTTGGAGCGCTCAGAAACAACGCAGAACTGCAGGTAGCATTATGAAACATCGTTCCAGCACACAACTGAACACGAACGAGAAGAGAAACACAACACGAAATCCGGCGTTCGTGTTGTCTTTCTCTTCTCGTCCGCGTTCAGTTGTGCGCTGGAACGATGTTTCATAATGCTAGTCACAACCAACTAGCCCAGCTGCCCATACTTAACTGCAGGTATGCAGACGCACTGCGCCCGACATGGGCGCACCACTTTTGACAGAGCCATTTAACATGGGGAGGAGCGATCGAGGCAGCAATCTTGCCGTACTACGAACGCAGATGCTTATGCGCTTACATTAGTGAATTATGCTATGAAATCACAGTGAGATACTTCAGCAGTCAACAACAACACGCAATCAAATAAACAAAGACCAAATAAACGGGCACTTGCCTGAAACTACCCACGGTGACAGTACTACCGACCGCCGAGACTGTGCACGTTGCAACTGCACGTATTAGTTTCCGTGGGTCCATCCTCTAGCGCGTACCAACGCTTTGCGTTGAAATGGGGCACGGTACAGACACAACGCACGGACTACATCTTTGTTTACGCCGCGCACAATACCATGAGTGAAGCGGCCACCACTTAGCGCCCTCCAGGACGTTCCTTAATAAAACAAAGGCAGCCTCACCCTTCCCCTTTTGCAATGGTACCCCTCCCTTTCTACCGCAGCACCCTCGGCGCATTCTAATGTAGAATAAACGTGTTTTCATTCATTCATTCATTCATTCATTCATTCATTCATTCATTCATTCATTCATTCACAATGCCATTCGCAAGTTTAAACTTATTTCGCAGAGAGCGAGACGCGAACAAAGACAAAAACAATACAGTGCCTCTTTTGAAGCAAGAGCCACTGTCCCCTACACTCTTAGGCAAAGTTACACCTTTTGGCTTGCCCCTTCTGCCACACAACAATAATCGTTATCTGCCGTGATGCGTTTCCTTTCTTTAACGCTGCGAGCCCAGAACTTTCCAGTAACGAACGGCACGCGCGTTATCAGAAGGGGCACTCCAAAGGGTGTAAACTGTTCTATGCAGATAACGCGCGTGACGTTCGTTACTGGAAAGTACCGGGCTCGCAGCGTTAAAGAAAGGAAACGCATCAAGGCAGATAACGATTATTGTTGTGTGGCAGAAGGGGCAAGCCAAAAGGTGTAACTTTGCCTAAGAGTGTAGCAGCGAATGCGGTGACGACGCACCTTCCGCCTTCCCGCTCTGCAGCGCGCCGGGTTGTCTAGGTAACGGTAGAGAGTCGTCCCGTCACTTCCCGTCGCTTTTCATTCCGGAGGGAGCAGCAGCGTAAATCGCGCTGTGCCGCACTCAGTGGAACTATAAAAAATGATCTGCCGCTACCCGTTTATTCTCGCAGGTTTGCATGCTCGCGTGGACGCCTGCTTGCTACCACCACGTTGCGGTCTGTCTGTGGCGGTGAGCTGGGAGTTGCGAATACGTTTCGTGTCGGGCCTTTCGTTGTTTTTTTTTGTTTTTTTGACGCTGTATGTGCCTCATCACTGTGGATGCAGCGAACAAATCGTGACCGTGAGCGAGACGATCGGCGCTCTCCTACAGATGCGATCAAATTAGCCGCTCCGTCCGAACAAGGCGACCCTGGCAGGACACAGCGCATAGTTTCAGCCAGATCGTGGCTCCAGAAGGGCGCCCGCGTATTGCTCGTGCGACGGTGAGGCACTAACATTCACGTCACTCTGGCGCGTCTGCCAAAGAAGTGACAGTTGTGCTCTTCCGCAGTAGATGTTTCGGTTTTCATAATTCTATAGTCTGGTACTCATTACGTTCAAGTAATAAGCTGCATCATGTTCTTTGCATTCATAGAACCATCTATGAGGTATTTCGATGATGGACTTCAGGTAGGTCATTAAGATCAGTCGTCTGACTTCGTTGGTTGACAATTAAATTAGCCTAGTTATGTGCTTGCGTGTCTAATTACTACTTCGAATCGTTTAAAAAGAAATCTCGTCGTGCTTGCACAATTTCGAGGAAGTCGCCTAATTATACCATCCTTCCCAATTTTAATAATTTTCGAACGTAATTTTTGAAATTAACGCCACCTTGCTTAAGTAGGTTAAAAGAGTCAATGAGAAAATTGTGCGGTAACATGAAAAACTCCTGATACAGCTTTTTGATGCTCAATACGTGCTACGGAAAAGTGTTTTCCCGAGCGTGAAAGAAGCGCGCGAACAGACGCAAAGTGCCCCGAGCAGCCGGTCGCGCGGCAATCTTGCGTGTATTCGCGAGCTTCTTTCACGCTTGGAAAAACAGTTATATGTGGCACGTATTGTGCAACAGAAAACTGTATCGGGAGTTTTTCACGTTGCTGTACAATTTTCTCATTGCCACTTTTAATATAAACATATTATTATAGAAGTTTATTAATAATTTAAGAGTAATTGTGTAATTTGCTGAAATGCAAAATATGAGTATCTCCAAGCGACGGCAAACAGCATTACTTTGGTTCTGTAACAATGTGGCATTCGAATATTTTTAAATCTAGGATGATGACAGTGGGGCACTTTGTATACCTTGAGACTGACCAGCGGTGTTTTAGTATGTGCTCAGAGACCACATGAGTAGTTTAGTGAAGCTCTGAAGCACTTGGGCGGGCTGTGTGGAGATTCTGGAGGAATTTGAAAACTCCCAGAGTGATCTCGCCGCTATAGATATCTTAGTATGATTTCGCGAAGCATATTGTATGTTGATACTATTGTACAGCAGAGGCTTGCATAACAGCACGTCCCTGTTTCTTCAGCAATGTATCGAGAGAGGTTGTCTGAGTTCGCCACTTTGTGTTGCGCTGTTAAAGGAACACAAAAATTCGTACAATATTGTGCAATTTGCTTTCGTGCTTTCCTTCTGCTAGTGCAGTTTCTCTTAGAAGTATCTAATTGCGTTCTAGGAATACTCTGAGCACCAGATCTAATGATAATCAATGAAAGTCTAAAAGAATGTGTGCTTTTCCTCGGTGATACATTCTAGTGTGGCCATGATGCCGGTAACATCAGATCTTCGAAAAAAGAAATACAATACATAGGCACAATGCTCAATGCGGCAACGTATGCGCGCTTTTATGCTCGGATTTATACATTCTTGTGTTCAACACCCTTCAGCCGTCGATTTAGCACCCTTCTTTGAGCAAACACACGCCTTATGTGTGGAATATAGACCCTTACGATAGGGTGTTTTTAAAAAGGTTGGCGTCAAGGGGGTGTATTCGTTGGTGCAAATACGGAACACAGCCCTACTAACAACCTTAACGGCGTGGAAAAGTTTAGTGTGAATCGTGTTCAAACGTGCAGGTAAATGACAACATGCTCTGTGGACTGTTCAATATCTCCTACGTTATAGCACGCAACAATTTACGCAGGCCTGAAACTTACTATACTATGAGAAACTCGCAAGTTATACTTTGCAAAGTGGTGTGGGGGATGTTGGTCTAAAGTTCTCCCTCCCAATTAGATGAATGCATGTCTTTCTTCTTAACGCGTCGCAGTTTCTGGACGGTATAGCGAAGAGATTTTTGCCTTCGCTCAAACTATTTTGACATCCGAAGGCGCAGCAGGTCATTGTGATGGAAAATGCCGTGAAGTGACGTTGTGCCTGCCTCAAAACTTAGTTCAAGGTGTTCGCATACCAACACAACCCGGAAGAGCAACAGTGCAAACATGCGCTCCTCGCCAGTCGGCTGACACTTTTCAAGCATACATGGTGGTGGAGGGCGACTGTAAATAAACGAAGCCGACTAGATGCCCACGTGGTGCCAGTAGGCGAAGAGCAACGCGGCGTCGGCCTCGGCAAAGGCACGCGAGCAGGAGGCGGCATTCTTCAAAGCGCGTCGCTACTTAACGAAGTTTCAGGGGTTTCAGCCGCCCAGTTTGAGCTATTCTACGAGAACGCACGAGCGGTAGCAGCAGGAGGCAGCCAAGGTCAGCAGGAGAGGTGCAGAGAGGAGCAGGGAAGAGAGGTGCAGGGCAAAAAAAAATGCTTCGCTTTAAAAACCTTGGAAACTTGGGTAAGAAAATTTCTGCTCGCGCTATACCGCGGCAATTCATTGTCCATGTAAGTAGACATCGAGACATTTTCCCGAACACTCACCGCACTCCACGTTGTTGTCCTGGCTCAGGCTAGACCGTGATCGAAGAACGTACAACGCCGGAGTGGCAGGCCTCTCAACAACCTTCCGGCTGTGCAACTTGTGGAAGGACGACGACATGGTGGTCGTTGTCGCTTCGGGAGCCGGAGAACGCGGCGACACCGACCCCTTGTTCGGCACGTTCCCACCACGGGACATCGGTTTCTTCGGACACGACGAATCACTTTTCACTTGTCCTGCCGCCACAGCGGACGCGTTAGCCGCGTCGTACACGTGATACAGCGGGCTCCTCTGAGAAATCTCAGAAGACAGCGTCTTGCCGGGTGGCAGGAGTATGCAGCGGTAGGTAGAAGTCGATAGCGGTTCACCCAGCATTGCCGGAGAAAGGAGCCGCTGGCGACTGCTACTGCGAAGGGGCATTTGACGGCGGCGTCTTCGGCGACCACCACGCTGAAGACCTGGATGCAGCGTCCGCTCGGTGGGCTTGGTAGCGTTTACTTTGGTGTCGCGGTTCGGGATCGAGGCTGGACTGATCGCGGGGACTTTGGCCGAATCATCACCCCTGCCGGGCTTTTTGTCGACCCCGTATTGGCTATCACTGGCTGTAGGCTCAGTCGTTGTCGTTTCTGCGCACTTCTCACCGGTGCTACTGCTCGAAGGCTTCTCTTCATCAGCATGTTCGGGCCGCAGGGGTGTGTTCGGTCGGCTCTGCAGGAAGCGGCCCGTATTGTGAGCTATTTAATTTATTTAGTTCTTTAGTTTAGGTTAATTTATCCAAACTGACTATTAGAAAGGAAGCCGGGTAGCACACTAGCCACGAACATTTTGAAGAAGACCAGAAATATTTTCATTGCAGAGACCAAATACGAAGAATTATATGAAAGCACTAGAACTGAACTTTGATGAAATTGGCCAATGGTAATGTTGTTAAGGGGATGAGTTGGTGAAACATTATGGCTAGACGCGATGCTTAAGGTGTAACAAAGGACAGGTCAGGGTTGACAAGAACACAGAGAAAGGCTAAATGATGATTTGGCCAAACATTTCGCCAAGTATATAATGGCAACTGTATACAGGGAAACTGGCGTATCTTTGCACGCTTGCGTTAAGCTTGTTTTTATTTTGTACATATCCCCATTTCCTCATCCAACACTCTGACAGAGCCCTCATTTTTTCGTCCAGCTTACATAATACCAGGTTTAGCGAAGCTTCTTATTTGGCAGAACTGAAAACATAAATAACAAATAAAAAATACTGTCTACTTATGCAGTCAGGAGGGAACTCAACAGCGCTACTAACATCGTTAATCCAACACCGTTAAAGAAATCGCGTAGCAATCGTTCCATCACCACGCACCAGAAAAACTACATCGCGTGGCACTAAACAATGTTCTATCGTTTTCCGTGATATTCACGAACATCCGCAGTTTTCTTTCAAAGCGTGAACTCATATCGAACGTAGTTTCAGCACCTGAGAGAAACATATTGATAGCAACTGAAACTTGGTTTAACACTAACGTTTCAGACGCCGAAATCTTAACCGACTAACCCGAGTTCCATGTTCAACGTAACGATCGAGAAAGCTCGAGGGGGGGGGGTGTTCTTATCACAGTTAACCGAGGTATATCATGTTCTGTCGTACACGTACACGTCAAATCAGAAATCGAATCATTATGGCTTGTTTTCCGTGGTGCCCCCGTAACAGTGCTTCTTGGCGTTTGTTACAAGCCACCGCAGAGTTATCCTCATTTTTGTCGGCATCTGAACAATAGCATAACACAACTTGTTGCCGCTTACCCAAATGCGCGAATTCTTCTCTTCGGTCACTTTAACTATCCGGATATTGAATGGTAGAATCTAGGTACTTCTTCAATAACATGTTACGCGGAGGCCATGAATTTTATTGACGTATGTTTCAATTTTAATCTCAGTCAGTTAGTCTCAGAGCCAATCCGCGTTCCGCAAGAAACCGCAAACACCCTAGATCTGATGCTAACTAATAGCCCTGAGAACCTATCATCCATCGATTACTTCCAAGGAATTAGCGACCATCAAATCATACATGCTCTGTTCTCATTTAATTCCACTTCAATGCAAACATTTGCGAAAACAATGTGTCTTTACTATAAGGGAAACTATGACGCAATAACAGAAGATAACACTTTTTTTCCGAGTGCGGATCAACATTTCACACTAGCCCTATACATGAAAACTGGTCCACATTCAAAAACAGATTAGATACGTCCACTAGCATATTTATTCCGAAGGTCGCCGTTCATAGTAATCGCAATAAGCCATGGTTTACTACACATGTAAAACGGCTACAAAACAAAAATAAATGGTTGTTCCGTTCCGCCAAACGCAGTGATAGTCAGACCGCTTGGGAAAATACCTCGATGGGGAAAAATCACACTTACTTGCACTTCGGAACGCCAAGCACTCCTTTTATAACAATGACTTACCAAAGCTTCTAATGAGCAATCCCAGGCAATTTTGGAAAGTAATAAATCCTAAGCATACTCACGATATTACACTAAAAAATGACTTTCATGAACCTGTCACTGACAATGAGTGCAGGGAAACATTTAATAACGCATTCACATCTGTCTTTACTAGAGAACTTGACGCGCCATCACAGTTATCATCGTTTAACATAGAAGCAACCACGTCATCTCTCATATTTCTCAAAGAAGGCATTGCATCCATTATTCATAATATTAAACTATCGTCATCAGCTGGTTCGGACCTCATTAATTAAAACTTTTTGCGAAATGTAAAATCAATTTGTGCTGCATATTTATATGAGATTTTTGCACAGTCACTCTCCACAGGAATCATTCCAGATTACTGGAAAACGGGTAAGGTCATTCCAGTGTACAAAACAGGTAACAGAAACTCACCCTTAAATTACCGACCCATTTCATTAACTAGTGCGTCCTGTAAAATTATGGAACACGTCATATATTCACAAATTATGAACTTTTTGGACTCACGCCAATTTCTTCCGTCCTTCACAACGCGTCTTTCGCAAGGGGCTCTCCTGCGAAACGCAATTGGTGTTTTTCCTTCATGACATATACACTTTGACCGTAACATGCAGACTGATGCCATCTTTCTAGATTACTCGAAAGCTTTCTATAAAGCTTCACACCACCGCTTTTACTAAAGCTTTCAGAGGTCAACCTACATCCTAGCATTCTTTGATGGAATCGTTCTCAATCAGTCTTTGTTAATAGCCACCTCTCTAACATCCTGCCGGTCACATCAGGCGTGCCGCAAGGAACTGTCCTCGGTCCTCTTTCATTCCTAATATATGTTAACGATTTACCCGAGCCTGTTTCCTGCAGTACTCAAATGTCCGCCTACGACTGTCTCTTTTACCACACTGTTAGTAACGTTCAAGATCAAATTACTCTTCAAGAAAATATTAACAGCGTACTTAATTGGTGTGACAACTGGCTAATGTCCCTCAATCCTGCTAAATGCAAACTTGTGTCCTTTTCGCGTTGCCACAGTCCACATCGCTTCCAGTATTACATCGCTAACACCCAAATCGATTTAGCACCATGTTATAAATATCTAGGAGTAACCTTGTCTTATGATTTATCAAGGCGTACGCATATTAGTACCATCAATTCAGGATCAAATAAAATGCTCGGTTTTCTAAAGCGCCATCTCCGCCTTGCTCCCCCCACCCCCATATGTAAAACTGCTCGCGTAATGTCACTCATGAGACCGAAATTGGAATATTCATCTACCGTCTGGAGCCCGCACCAAGCGTATTTAATAAATGCGTTAGGAGCCGTTCAAAATCGTGCAGCTTGATTCATTCACTCTTCATGCTCGTATATCAGCATTTCATCTTTGACAGCTAAATCCGAATTACATCATCTTTCATTGCGCCGCCGTATATCATACAATATTTCATTCTTCACTAAATCGCCCACCTTATATAACAGCTGCAACATGCATATCTCAATGCACCAGTCATCCATTTAAGGTTGCCCGCCCATCATCGCGTACTTTTTACGTCTCGTTCTTTTATAGAGCAGCTATAGACTGCAACGGCCTTCTCCGGGACATCGCCATCATCGCTTCAACATGTACTTTTCAAGATTGCGTTAGTGATCATCTTAAATGTTAATAATCTTCCTTGCTTGCTCGTTATATAAATAAAAAAGCCATCCGTTATGCAATGCCCCCCAGAAATGGGTCTTAAAGGCAATAAAACTGAAACTAAAACATGTATGTGGAGCGCTCTCATGGCTGTTTTACACGGTTAATGTCTATTTGTTTCTCTTTTCCTTTTCTAGCGAGAGCAGTTGGGGACTTGTCCGCTAGCTCAAAGTCGGGTGCGATGTTGCCCAACGTGCGTAAACGTGGTTAGTACATCAAAACGTAACTGCCGAAAGAGGTGCCATTTCGGTAGTTATGAAAGCCTTGTTTCGACAGCCGAGGGAAAGCGATGTCTCAGCAATCAGATTCGGCCCACGCGCTCCCTAGCTTTGGCCTAATGCAATGTGTTGAATCAGAGCAGCGCTCCTAAGAATCTTCGCATGGATGTTGCTTCACTCGGCCCCGTCCCGATTCTATTACTAAACTGCCACCCGTACAAAGAACGATTGTTGGGCTAGTCAGTAATTGCGTTTCTGATGAAGGAATTGGGCACAAGAAAAAAAGAACATAAACTCAAAAGAAACATGAAGACAAGGCTGCTACCTGGCATGGTGTTGCAATAATACCGCAAGAACTTGTCACTGGTCACACATGTTATTAACCCGAAAATTGGAACTTCCAGCAAAGAAGGATTGTTCTCAGGGGCTTGAGGCAAGGGAAGACGACATGCTGTCAACTCGTAGTCACCGGCATGATTTCTCATTGTTTATATTCGTAAAGTTTCTAACGCCGAACATCTCACGCTTGACGACTCAGGTGACCATTGTTTATTGAAATAGTGGTGCGAATAAATTCAGGATGCCAAACCTGTCGAAAATCTGCCCCAGAAAACTTTTTCGAGAGCACCTACATACGAAACTTCAGAACGCTAGGAATGCACATAGGGAACACATCAAAGAAAAATACGCCAACGCAAATCAGTAGCGAGCACAAGAATGGTTTAAATGTTTTCAGGGACAGAGAGATATCTCTTTATGTTAAAGCAAACAGGTTTGCCGACGCAGATGTGCTCGCCTGCATGCTTCCCTGAATGAGGAAGTCAAACTTATGTTAAGAAACAGTATTTTTCTGAATGACAAGTGGTGAGACTGCAAATATGAGACTCGAGCTACGCTTGAGTCTGAGACTTAGTCTGGGACATAAGAAACACTCCACGTCCGCGCAGCCTCGCATCCGGTGGGAAAGTTCTCCAATTTCGAGAAACTTTTATTACCCCTTTGCTGACGAAGTGACTTTAAAAAGGCGCCGGAAACCGGTTCTGTCATGCGATAACCCACTTGTGTGTTCTGAATGTTTTCCCTCGCAGGCGCTATCCAAAACTCGATGAATTTATTTTGTAACAGTATCTTTTCCTGGTATGCAAAACTAGAAGTCTGGCTGAAGAAAATGTACATGACCGCTCCAAGGCTTCATGCACGTGACACCTTAAAAGGGCCACATTTACAGTGCAGCAAGAAAATGACCCGTAGGCAGGCGCGCGAGCTTTTATCTAATCTCAAAATGAAGTTTATCAAGAATATTCTCCTCCACATAAAATCCTCCGTAAATGAGTGCCTATGTGAGTGCAGTACACGTGTTGCATCATTTTCTCACGGGGAACTTTGCTACATTGAGGAAACCGAATAATCTTTATACCGGGACCTAACAGTCATGCCGAATAAATGCTTTGAGGAAAGTGGTTTATTTTGTTGCTTACAACTATTTATTGTTGTTCCGTAGGAAGGCCATGATCTAATTTTCAATGTCATGCGCGGTAAGGGCATGCGACTCGGTTCTCTACCAGGACTACGCTGCAAAGAAGTGTTTCCTACAATCTACATCAGCAAAAAAACGCCAGCAAACTTTCGCTACGTTCTTACTACTTCGCAAGTTTGGGCCTTTACTTAACATGCTGGTATCCGTTCAGTTAATTCTCTGGAATAAAGCAGCGTTTTTATACTTTTCTAGAGAGACTCAATTACAGCTCATTGCTCATACTGGCATGGCGCAGACATAAGTGTATGAGAGTTGCAGTAATGACGACGGTCTCCTAACCAGTTTTGTTAATCGACTTTCAAATTGTGTCTTCCAGAGGGATGGTAATTATTGTCATCGATCCTCTCCGTAGCTTGGCATATGAAATGTCGAAAGGCCATGTTACTGTGCTACTCTTTCTTGCACACAACTTGCACCTGTGAGTATTCTAGGGCGAAGCCAGTCGTGCGGCCGGAGAATCCAGACCAGTACCGTCAGTCTTCCTAAGTGTCCTACATCATTACCTTCTGAACCTCACATGTCACAGCTCTTGTTCAGCAAACATTTGGCTATAACGTACCAGCCATACCCCTACGTCCAAAATGATAGCAAATTTGAATATGCTTGTAGAGCCTGGGTCCCTATACCAAACTAAGCGTAAAAATAGAACTTCGATCCTAAGGAACCACCTCTCAATTTTTGTATTCTACATTTTCGCAGTTTCGTTCATAATCCGACCTCACTGTGTACAAAGATAAACCGTTGCTCGCTTTGCGTATAAAAGCAACTTAGGCATTTCTTCACTTCCAGTCTTGTCAGTAATAAATTCATATTTTACCTTTTTGCATCGAATATTTATTATCTTCACACATCGGACACCATCAACCTTACTAGCTGACATCATATCAAATTCGAAGCATTTCTTGGCGAACATTTGCCACTTTGACAGTACCTATCTAGCCGCCTACGTCTTGGTGCTTTCATGGTCGTCTCGTTCACTTGGTACGTAGCAAAATTGGCGTGGTATGACAAGGGCGTATGATGAACATAAATTGTAGGTCATGACATGAATGTGACAACATGCGTTTTATGTAGGCGATGAAACAGCCGCCTAGGTCTTGGTACTCTCACGGTCGTTTCTTTAACATCATAGGCGCCCCGCACACTGCTTCGCATACCATCGATCCCACAAGGCGTAGAAAGTGCCGGATTTTTTGAAAGCACCAATAAGTTTAAATATTTATTTTTTCCTGTCACTTATGGCTCGAATGTAGCGTCGTACGTTCGCTGAAGTGCGTATCACAGTTTGGTTATGTCAACTTTTTTTTGTACCGGCTTGTAGATGGTTCATCGTATATAAAAGTAAATAAAAAAGGATGAAATGATTATTTACATAGTCTAGCACGAAGGGCGCAAGAAAATTTGTAATGTACAAATTTGCATTTCATGGCGCGCGTACGCCATAGACACGTTAACAACTGCGTACAGCACTGCAGAAATGGTTCATGGGAAACTGATGTATTGTTTTTGGTTTTTAGATCAGTAAAGCCGCAACCGCGTGTTCCATGATAGTGCGCCGAAAATTTATTACCGGTTACGTGCGTTCTTTCAGTTGCGATAGCTTTTGCGTGTGCACGAACGCTCCAACATTTTATTTATTCAAGCAATATCCGGCGCAGATGCATGCACTGCGACGTGGTCAGGGTGACAACTCGCTTTCGACCACGGTGTATGTCAGAAAGCTCGCAGCTGTCATAGCTGGCATTAACGCGGAAGCTTGTGCTAAACCTCGCGTTTCAGCTTTCGCTAAATCTCGCGTGCCGCCTTCTCAGCTAATAGCTGTGGGTCTGAGCAATGATTTGAAGCATAGTAGTGTTAAGAAAGGTTCGAAAGCATGCTCAGTGCGAAGGCGGTTTAGACGCATGCAACAACTACTCCCGCTTCTTTGCTGCTCGCCGTTCTCTTAGTTCTTTGTCACGCTGCTGAGCCTTGTCGAGGACCGTGATGTTCTCAAGCGAAACCGTGGGCCTCAAGTAGTTCACGTCGCTGTCGTCACCCGTCGTCTGCAGCTGAGTGCCCCGGCTCCCGTCTGTCTCCGTGGTCGTCATCGTCGTCTCGCTGTACGTGGAGGACGTGTTGGACCACACGCTGGCGTACTCGTACGTCGAAATTGAGGGCAAGTCGTAGATGATCTTGTTCTGCTCGTGGTTCGAGTCGAGTGGGGCGTCCCACTGAGACTTGGCACGCCTGATGACCATGGCATCGGGCCCGATGCAGTCGTTACCCGAAGGAGCGCTAATGGGCCGCCCGAGCAGCCCCATCTTTTGCAGAGCGGCTGCCGCAGAAGCGAGGGTCTCGATGCGGTCGATGCGCATGACCGTCTTTTCGGCTTCCCCGACGGCGTCCTTCTGAGTGTCCTTCTTGTTTGCAGTTTTCGGTGGTGGCGCGGGCTGCGCAATGGCCCCCGTCGCCGGCGGAACTCGCGGCGAAGCTTTGCCTGCATGACGTTGCTGCCTCTTGGCTTCGTTGTTGTCCTCTTTGCTTTCCTCGTTGCCGCCCTGAGACTCGGTGCCACCAGTGGGAGGGGAAAGGTTCGCGGCGGCCCCACCGGTTCCGTGACGGTGCTTCGGGCGCCGCCTGGCTGCTGGCCGGTGTTCTTCCTCTTCAGCAGCCCGCTGCCGCTGCATTTCCTGCTGTCTTTGCTGAAGCAGCAGTGTCGGGAAGACTGCCTCCTGGTTGGAAGAGCTCGTGCTCGACGGTAGCAGACCGCCGTGAAGGTGTACCGGCTCTTGGAACTGCGAGTCGTCGTCGTCCCCGGTCTCGATGATGATTAGCGCCGGCATTCTAGGAGGAAAGGCGCCCATGGGACCGCCGAATGGCATGCCCATTGGTCCGCCGAGGGTTATGGGGCCGCCACCGAAAGGCACTGGTCCGAAAGGCCCACCACCCATGCCGAAGACCGGGAAAGGGCGCATAGGGTCTGGCTGGTCGTAGAGGCTCAGTGGCGGATGGCTATGCTGGAACAAGGGCGTCCTCTGTCTTTGAGGCATCTGCGCGTTGGCGGCGCGGAACGGCTGTTGGAGGTCGGCAAATCCGGACGGCGGAGCCGGATGCTGGTGAGGTCTGACACTGGTGAAGGCAGGCTGTGACTCGCCAAACGCGTCCGGAAGCGAAGGCACCGAGGTTTCCGGCAAGCTCATGACGATCGGGTTCACGGGGTTCACAGCGGTGCGCGGATAGTCAACGTTGGCCAGGTCTTCAGGAGGTGCTTGAAATCGCATCAAGCGACCGGTTTCCAAGTTGACGGGTATACCCGTGGTGCCCGTGAACTGGCCCATCGCTTGAGGCTGCTGCTGCGAGGCCTCCGGTGCGGGGCCCATGCCGGGATAAGGAGTAGGGGGTACGGCGTTCGCGTTCACCACCCGATACGTCCCATCGGCTTGCTGAACGATGCAGGCCGGCTGAAAGGCAAACGGTGGAAACTGCCGCTTCAGCACGAGTTGAAAAAAAAAACGATGCAAGAAGAAGAAGTGGCAAGTGAGAATCTTAACTGCAGTCAGCGCAAATGCCACTTTTTGAAGCGACGCGTGGCGGGCTCAGGGAGGCGGTTACCGACCGGCTCAGAAAGGCTTCAGCGCTCCGTTTGGCTTGATAATCATGTGCGCAAATTGAAGGGCATATACAAATTTGAGAATTAGTTCAGTGTTGGGATTCGCTCGGGCACGCATGTCTGGCTATAGGAGGGCAATAGTTGTAGGATATGCCCCGCGGAATGTACGTGGTTGAACAAATATCTGTACAGAGCACACCATAAGAATCAATATTTTTAACTTTACCATGACAAGCAATGGGTAACATTATTTCCTCTCATTGGAATTTATAATCGCCAACTTTGAGTCGAAACGTTTCGTCACAGAAGTGCTCAATGAGTTAGGTTCAAACATAACCTGCAGTACTTTGCATCGTTTTTTTTTTGTTTTCTTGGAAGCGGCAGTTTCCTGAGGGAGTCACACCCTACACGTTCAGTTGTATCCGCAACAGACACTTTATTCTATTTTCTTTGAAATGATGCGATTTGAACTATTTCTTTTTATTTTCCTTCCACACAAGTAGTGAAAAGGTCAACCCGTCAAACACTGATAGCCAGAGGGAGCTGGCTGGAGCCTTTCTGCTACCGACACCGAAGCTAGGAAGCCGTACACAGAAAGGAAACAATAAATAGACATCTTACAACATAGACGCATTTTTACCATTCTTCGTATGGTCTGTGGAAACACAAGCATGCTCTGCGCAGGTAATGAAGTCACTTATTTTAAAGGCCAGGCAAAAGTGTCCATTCAACATGCAGGAAAAACAAAACAGGAAGGAGGAATCACATCAGGCATTCACGCTCCGCAATACAACTCTCTCTGACGCCGTTCTCTCTCGGCTTTATTATTATTATTATTATTATTATTAGTAGTAGTAGTAGTAGTAGTAGTAGTAGTAGTAGTAGTAGTAGTAGTAGTAGTAGTAGTAGTAGTAGTAGTAGTAGTAGTAGTAGTAGTAGTAGTAGTAGTAGTAGTAGTAGTAGTAGTAGTAGTAGTAGTAGTAGTAGTAGTAGTAGTAGTAGTAGTAGTAGTAGTAGTAGTAGTAGTAGTAGTAGTAGTAGTAGTAGTAGTAGTAGTAGTAGTAGTAGTAGTAGTAGTAGTAGTAGTAGTAGTAGTAGTAGTAGTAGTAGTAGTAGTAGTAGTAGTAGTAGTAGTAGTAGTAGTAGTAGTAGTAGTAGTAGTAGTAGTAGTAGTAGTAGTAGTAGTAGTAGTAGTAGTAGTAGTAGTAGTAGTAGTAGTAGTAGTAGTAGTAGTAGTAGTAGTAGTAGTAGTAGTAGTAGTAGTAGTAGTAGTAGTAGTAGTAGTAGTAGTAGTAGTAGTAGTAGTAGTAGTAGTAGTAGTAGTAGTAGTAGTAGTAGTAGTAGTAGTAGTAGTAGTAGTAGTAGTAGTAGTAGTAGTAGTAGTAGTAGTAGTAGTAGTAGTAGTAGTAGTAGTAGTAGTAGTAGTAGTAGTAGTAGTAGTAGTAGTAGTAGTAGTAGTAGTAGTAGTAGTAGTAGTAGTAGTAGTAGTAGTAGTAGTAGTAGTAGTAGTAGTAGTAGTAGTAGTAGTAGTAGTAGTAGTAGTAGTAGTAGTAGTAGTAGTAGTAGTAGTAGTAGTAGTAGTAGTAGTAGTAGTAGTAGTAGTAGTAGTAGTAGTAGTAGTAGTAGTAGTAGTAGTAGTAGTAGTAGTAGTAGTAGTAGTAGTAGTAGTAGTAGTAGTAGTAGTAGTAGTAGTAGTAGTAGTAGTAGTAGTAGTAGTAGTAGTAGTAGTAGTAGTAGTAGTAGTAGTAGTAGTAGTAGTAGTAGTAGTAGTAGTAGTAGTAGTAGTAGTAGTAGTAGTAGTAGTAGTAGTAGTAGTAGTAGTAGTAGTAGTAGTAGTAGTAGTAGTAGTAGTAGTAGTAGTAGTAGTAGTAGTAGTAGTAGTAGTAGTAGTAGTAGTAGTAGTAGTAGTAGTAGTAGTAGTAGTAGTAGTAGTAGTAGTAGTAGTAGTAGTAGTAGTAGTAGTAGTAGTAGTAGTAGTAGTAGTAGTAGTAGTAGTAGTAGTAGTAGTAGTAGTAGTAGTAGTCCTCATACTGCCAGTCTCAGTTAGACAAAAGCAGGTAGGCATTGTATTAAATAGTTTTACAAAGGAATCGTTTTGTAATCATGGGAAGTGTTTACGCCACACATCAAATTCTAAGAACAGCACTCCATGTGTGTTTTTGGTTGGGGCAGTTTTGAGTGCCACTGACCAACCGAGTAGCCTCCACTTTCTCCAGCAGATGCCAATCGCTTTTCGGCTCACTGCATTTGACGTCTTCACTTTTCGGCCTCGTTACCTAAACCACGATCTCCAAGTTCACACATTGAGCGCTGTTTTCGCAACACCCGATTTCGGAGGCTATGTCTGGAAGCACGGTTGCCATTATAAAGGCAACACTCCCGTAGGTGGGTCTGTACAATTAGGCACGCGTTATAACTTAATGGTGCAGTGGGCAAGCAGGAGATAATCCCAGTAGAGCCGGGGTGGGGGGGGGGGGGAGGGACCACAAACCATCGCTTGCCGTGACATCCTTTAGCGCTTATCCCATCGATTTCTCGTCTGTATATTTTACGACTAGGCTTCAACATTGTCCCGCGACGCTTGCTCTCCGTTCTTTTTGCATTGTTTTCTTTTTCATGTGTGCGTTGCAACTGCGACATCAAAGAGGCCGATCAGGTGAGATCAGTGCACAAGCGCTCCTAGAAGTGACGGCCTTGGCAAAAAGAAAAGGTTAGCATTATTCTATATGTTTGCGTCAATTCTTTGCTTACGACAGCTCTGCATGGAGAAAGTGGCTCTTTGGCCATTTTGCATCTGTAATGTCATGTCAACCTGATTTATTAATTTATTTCCGATTTCCTTTTAAACCCAGTGACTTATGAGCCACCGAAACAAATATGTCGCAATAATATACATATCTTTTATATATATATGTATATATATATATACATAGTCTTATCATGAGAAACCTACAAGCACTGACACCAAGGACAACATAGGGGAAATTACTTGCCACTTTAATTTCCGTTAATTTATCGTTTCTTCATTACATTTATTAAGCACAAGTAATTTCCCCTATGTTGTCCTTGGTGTCAGTGTTCGTTGGCTTCTCATGATATGACTAATAATAATCGGACCCCTCGGTTAACCCCCTTTCTTCTCGTTTATTACATAACGAGGGTCTCGAATCCAGCAACATTGATGCCTTCAGGTAGCATATGTGGGTTTGTTGACCAGTCGCCTTCACCCAAAAAGATCACGCTCTCGTGACGCCTGCGGAAACAAGGACGTCCCACGTCCGCCGCCAAGGTCTGTGAGTGATGGCGCTGGCTAACATTCCCAGGGTTCTACTAGTACACAAAAATACCCAAGAAAGTGGATGGGGAAACAGCGCCGCGGTAGCTCAATTGGTAGAGCATCGCACGCGAAATGCGAAGGTTGTGGGTTCGGTTCCCACCTGCGGCAAGTTGTTTTTTTCATCCACTTTAATTTCCATTAATTTATCGTTTCTTCATTACATTTATAAAGCACAAGTAATTTCCCCTATGTTGTCCTTGGTGTTAGTGTTTGTTGGCTTCTCATGATCTGACTAATAATAATCGGGCCCCTCGGTTAACCCCCTTTCTTCTCGTGTGAATTATATATATATATATATATATATATATATATATATATATATATATATATATATATATATGTGCTTATGTTTACGTCATTTTAATAGCTACATTATCTCTATTCTAGATAAATATTCTGCTTTGAAACCTTACAGCAGAACCAAATTTATCTAATTGTCACTCGATATCTCTTTAACGAGTTTATTGTCAGTCGTAGCGCCGATAAATGATATGAGAGACTCGAGGCTGCATTGCTGCAACAAACTATCGAAACTATCAGCCCCCTTTAAGCAAGAACGTTAGCACAAATTGCCTTGCACAGGCTGTATAACAACGATTTAGAGCACTGCGTGCCAGTGATGTTTCACCTTGCTGTTCCCACTTCTATGAAGTGACAATCAACCTATCCCTTACGCCGGGCAGAGCGTATCCTCGTGCTGCTTCTTAGCACGCAGATGTATAACGGCAGTTTGTCTCGGTTCAGTGCTTTAACCTCGTCTTTTAAATTAAGATATACACAAAGACGCAATTTAAGTTACGTTCTTTCGAAAGCTCAAAGTTTTGTTATGGAAATCAGTTTTGGATGCACCATCGCTATTCGCATAACTTGGTTGCTAGTAAATATTTATTTCTTTACAAAAAAAGAAATTTCGCGTTTCCGATTCTTTAACGGGCACAATCAAAGAATATTTTCTGGCGTGCGCTTTGGTACACTTATCGCAGTGTTGCCAGAAAACTTATAGCTCGATTGTGTTGGTACCAACAAACTTAGACGTGGTGAGATTTGCCCAATGGAACTAATGTGGTTTCGGCATTATTGATTTTTGTTTTTGGTGGGGATGTAGCTTTTGCCTGTTCAAATATAAGGAAATGCACTTTTTGCTCATAGGTACTACATGTACGATCATGCACTTGCGCTTTGCTTCAGAGGTAATATTGGACAAATCATTGCACTGCAATACGCAAGTCATGCATGCAAGTCGTCAAGAGCACATTATATTAGGCATTGGGGATTTACAACTCGTGTCCCGAACGCTAGATTGAGCTGTCATTTTCAGCAGGAGAAACCTGAGGTGCGATCTTGTACGCGTTCCAAACTCGAACGGAGGCGGTTCGTTCTTTCCGTCGCGAAATTGGCGGTCCGTTCCGTTGCGTTCGTCCGATAGCAGACAACACGGAATGATTGACAGCAGATATCACTTCACAATTGACGTCATGGCGTTCTTCACCGTTCAAACTGACCAACCGTGTGCGGCTCGGTGGAACGGACCGCCTCCGTTCTATTTTGAAACGCGTACAAGATCGCACCCCTGAAATCTCCGAGTTCAGTTTGTAGCAACCAAAATGTAGTTCCATGAATGTCATGGGGCAGTCGCATAAATACAGAAAATTTCAGCCACATGTGGCTTTATTGTGTTAACCTCCTAGTTTGAGGTATTATGGCTAGTGTGTGCTTGTGCAACATGACGAACAGAGCAGGTTGCGGCACCAGACAGACGCATCTGTGATACTGTTTGTACATTCATCTATGACAGTACAATATATATATATATATTTATATATATATATATATATATATATATATATATATATATATATATATATATATATATATATATATATATATATATATATATATATATATATATATATATATATATATATATGCTGTCAGAGGTACCGTGAAAGTTAAGTCTAAACAACGCCAGAGAGGCATCGGATCTAACCTATTTGTGTTTGTTAATTGTTATTTTTATTGTTAATTGTTGTTATTTGTGTGTTAATTGGTTATCCATTGTCCCATCGTCTGCTCTCTAACAATAGCCATGTAAACGACGCGAAACGACTAGCACATTTATGCTGTCTCATCTTCTCTTGTCCCGTCGCTTGCTCTTTCACCATGTTGAACGAAAACCAACCAGGCTTCCTCGGAAATTTCCATGAGCCAAACCGAAGTAACAGCCAGCAGACTAAATTCCAGGTGTCACTGCGACTGCGGTCAAACATTCAGGAAAGTAGTACATCTCTTACCACGTCGCCTGCACTGATCGCCATGTTGGCCTACGGTACCGTTGGCACGAAACAAAAAAAAATGGTCGTTGTGGTTTCCGCAGCCTTTAACAGACATCCTTCAATTTAGGTTTTCCGAATTAACCATCAGAACGCTCACTCACCTGTTGCTGCTGTGCCTCCGGCGAACCGAAGCAGGCGCGAGCCACCAACGGCATGACCATGCAAACGCCCATGACCAGTATGGCTATCATCATTACCGACATCGAACCGAAGGAGCGCCAGAAGCTCGTGCCGAAGTCTGCACGAGAGAAACGTACGCGTGAAACACGTGTTCTACGACGTAAGCGTGAAACGTACGCACGAGAAATGTGCGGGTGGCGTTCACTTCGCCTACTGTAACAAAAAAATACGAGGACACCTAAGAACTTCTTAAGATTTGTGAATGCGAAACCAATAATTTCCCATTGAATACCCCTTCCCTCCCCCAAAGCTATGAGTTATGAACTTTCAGTTACAAACCCATCGCGGGCAAGCGAACGCGTTCAGACAAACGAGCAAGCTAACAAAGAACCAAACTTTATTCAAACATCACCGAATGTTCAGGAGCGCGGACAAAAAGCCTTCAAGAGGCGTGAGTTGGCCCGTGCCCCCCTACAAATGGGAAACAGCGAGAATAGCGTGGTCTAGCTAAACCGGTTACACATTTGTGGTACACATGTTTTTATAATGAATATAGAAAATAATTATTATTTTCTAGTACAAAAAGAAAGACAATCGTAAAGAAATATGTAAGCAATGAGAAATATCAGTTTCTACGGTATACATAAAACAATATAAAGCTTACTGATGAAGTTAGAATATATTTCCTGTACACCGTTAACGAATGTGGCTATAGATATCAGCCTTCAGAATCAGATGCCTAAACGGCCAAGCCAACGACATCGGTGTAGCGTTATAAATTTTGCTACAATTCCGCGCATTTTTAAGCTCGATATGTAGGACATACAAAAATACGGGTAATTTGCGTAATATTTGGGCAATATGGGCAAATACGGTTAATTTTAGACGCTTGGCCAATGCCTCCTAGATAACACAAGGCCGGTAGACTTCGATGCGAAACGTCATGTTACCTTGCCCGGCTGCCATAGAATACAATTGGGACGCTCTCGAGTAAGCAGCGGTAATTTTTACGTCACCACTTTCGTCACGCCAGGCTTGACAATGTAAATATTGGTCCGTATAGCAATGATGTTAAAAAGCAGAGTGCACAGGCCCGCTAACTACAAGGCGCTGGTTTTGCAATGTGGCCAAGACACTCGGCTTCTGAGCGTAAGGTAGTCGGTTTGAAATCCACAACCGCGAACGTTTTTTTCTTTCGAATTCATTTTGTGTTTCATGCATTATTTATGCATAACGACTGCCGAAGTGAAGTTAGCACATGGGCGAGAGCTCACGCACGCAAGAAAAGCGCGCATACCACAGGAATCCTAGAGTTAGAGAGAGGGTGACGTGGCGTCGTGGGGATGCCCTCTCTCCTCACGCAACATCTGACGTGCCAGAACGACAGGTGGTTTACCCTTTCACCCGACCGGCTCGATCGGGGCACGCACGTGACGTGTAATTGCAGCGAATGGTAACTGAGGTGTCGTTTCTCTGCTAAGGACGCCGGATTTCTCGCTCAACGGGCCATTTCATGCTTTGGCATCAACAAAACTTGTCCTTCATATATAAACGCCATACAAAGGCGTCTGTACTCAGCGTTACAGAAACAGTGCTAAACCGTATGCCTTCCACCAGCAGCATGAAAAACAAGCGCCTAACATCAGCACGAAGTAGAAGCATGAAATATGTGCGCACTGTCTCACGTTGTTTACAGATACGCTAACATTTATGCGTTGCACCACAAGCGTGAGACACAAGCGTCAAGTGAGAGCATGAAGCATAGGCTTGAAATGTCGTAGCCAAGTTCATGCCGTCCGCGTTCCCTTCGCCTATAACATCAAAAAGGCGAGACAATGAATGATTTTTGGTGGCATAGACTAGACAGTTAAACGTCGAATTGCATACGTTTAGGAGGGAAACTTAAGCGCAGACGAGAAAATGTAACCAAAGCTTAACGGTTCGTCTATGTCTTTCATAACTGAAAGCTTATCACGTTGGTGACGCGGAAATGATGCATAATTGATATCAAATCCTTATAATTTACAAAAGAAAGAGAACGTAAGCAACTGGTAAAGATATTGCGGAAGATAGATTTATTGTGCCCCACAAAAAAGAGTTAGACAGATATCAGCCTTCAGAGTTAGATGTCTAAACAACCAAGCCAGCGATATCGGTGTGACATTATGAATTTTACTATAATTGTGCAAAATTTGACGCTTCGGTAATGCAACGAAGGTTGTCCGAAATCCTCAATTTTTTCCAATCCTTGCACAAACCATTGCAGTCTCTTTATGTTGATAAGACGTTCAGCAGCCTCGAGCATGCTTTCCATATCGAAGACGTAACAGTAAATGCGGAAGCTTCAGCGTGGTGTGGCCATTCATAATGCGATTGTCTTAGTTGCAGTTGAAGTAATGTAGCCTACCAGTTGAGAGGAAGCTTTAGTTCGGGACCAATTCCGATGCCGCCTATTCGAATACATGTAAAACGGAGAAACGTTTTTCCCAGAAATCAATCAATCAAAAGATCAATCAAGCAACCTCGACCAAAGATTCCTCTTTTGGGTCCCTGTAACATAATGTTTGCTGTTTTCTTGAAGCTCTGGCCTGTATAAATGCCACCATCGACACGGTCGCTGAAAACGTTCCCACTTTTTTCTCTTACGGCACAACAGGACGCTGAAGTTGCTTGGTGTGCAGCATGGGCGGCAAAGTAGCTGGCTAAACAGTTAACGATAACGCATTCACAAAACCGCATGCTTTTGCAAAAATGAAATTTGGAGGGTTAAGGGAAAAAGACTAGTTACGCATCACCAATATGAAGTACACGAAAACGGTGAAATCATTTTTTTCTTCAGCAGCCACGGCACCCATATTCATGAGATTTGTTGCATTTGAAAGAAAGAGGTAAACTATAGTGACTGTAGCCCGGACATTTGTTTATTTTATTTAGGCCATTACCCTTTTAGGCAAAGTTCTTAAAGGGGCAATATAAAATTTAAAAAAACGCCCGCCTATCCATTCAATATACAAAATTCAAAAGGGCTGTCACAGTTTTTTAAGCTTCATACAGCGCGACATCTCAAGCAGACATAATTTATATGTTAAACACCGCTGTTGCATGTACCACTAACTTGTGAAGAAGACTTGCAAAAAACTCGTCAAAATTGCAGAAGTTTCACGCAGGCTGACAATTCATTTAGCGAAATTTGTAGTTTTAGATGCTCTAGCGCATGCAGATTATGCAGCTGTGATATGTTTTTATGGTTCACAGATCCAGATTTCTAAATACCTGAGTAAACCACGGAAAAAACTAATTACGCTGTGCATAGCGTGATGGAAGCAATTGTGTGTTTTGTTTTAAGACGCATTAACATTCTTTTTTTCAGTGGAAACCACGCCACGAACTCAAAAATTCTCAGATATATTTTATCTTCTTCTAATAGCCGGATAATCAGCATACAAAAACATCACCCGTTTCAGAAGAGAACCATATTGTCGAACACCACAGGCCTCATAACCGTTCTTTATACAGGGTGACCCAACTATCATGCCGCAAGATTTAGAAACACGCAAATGCAACGTAGCTGGACAAAGCCAAGTTAACATTGTTTGCCGTTCCTTGAAGATCCTCATATTATTCTTTTCGCATTCCGCCTAATTACATAACTAGATTTAATTCAAGTCTCAATGAAGAAAGCGCATGGCAAGTTGAAAAACTCTTGATAAAGCTTTTTGTTTCTCAATACGTGCTGCATAAAAGTGTTTTCCCGAGCGTGAAAGAAGCACGTGAATAGACGCAAAGTGCTTCGTCGGCCAAGCGTGTATCGGCGGACTCCTTCCACGCTCGCAACAGTAAGTGAGCTGCAGTGGAAAACGTAAGAGGGCTAAGCGGACAATCTCTTATGCAAAAAACAACGCGACACGGGAGCTGTGTCTCGCTCTTCTTTGCCGAAGTCCTTGTCCGTCTTACGCTGTTATTTTCCAAAATCAAGAGTGAGAACTGTGTAACCCCCGCAGGCAACACATTTAAATATACATACATATATATATATATATATATAAACGAGAAGAAAGGGGGTAAATCGAGGGACCCGATATTTATTAGTCATATAATGAGAAGCCAACAAACACTGCCACCAAGTACAACATAGGGGAAACTGTATGTGCTTAATAAATTAAATAAAGTAATGATAAATTAATGGAAATTAAAGTGGATGAAAAAACAACTTGCCGCAGGTGGGAACCGAACCCACAACCTTCGCATGTCGCGTGCGATGCTCTACCAATTGAGCTACCGCGGCGGCGTTTCCCCATCCACTTTCTTGGGTATTTATGTGTACTAGTAGAACCCTGGGAGTGTTAGCCAGCGCCCCCACTCACAGACCTTGGCGGCGGACGTGGAACGTCTTTTTTGCCGCAGGCGTCACGAGAACGTGATCTTTTCGGGTGAAGGCAACTGGTCAATAAACCCACATATGCTACCTGAAGGCATCAATGTTGTCGGTGTCAGTGTTTGTTGGCTTCTCATTATATGACTAATAAATATCGGGTCCCTCGGTTAACCCCCTTTCTTCTCGTTTATATATATATATATATATATATATATATATATATATATATATATATATATATATATATATATATATATATATATATATATATATATATATGTGTGTACATATATACGGCTTAACACTGTCAGCTTGGACACGCTCTATATGTACGGTTGTTTGAAGAAAACGCCGGCGAGAATTTGCTCGAGAGGACGATTGTACGCGGCAGAAACGCGGCCAAATCAAATTTTGTTGTTCGCTCGGGCTTTTACGCTAGGCGGACTCGCGTTCGAACTCGCGATCCAGCCTCGAGGAGCTCGGACGCACGCGAAAGCTTCGGAGCCGGGAAGCACCAAAGCACGAGTTGCCAAACACCCTGAGCGCTCTTCTAAACTTCTAAGCTTCTAAGCCACTCCAGACGTGGCACGCGGTAGACTCGCGACACGCGAAAAAAAGTTGCACGCAGAAACGCAGAAGTCGTGCAAACGTAGAAAACTACTTCGTGCGAGCACTTTGCACTCACCGCATTTCTCGTCGCTGTTATCGCCGCAGTTGTTGTGGCCGTCGCAGGCGAAGTTGTCAGCGACGCAGCGGTGGTTGGCGCACTTGAACTGGCTGAAGGTGCAGAACGTTGTTCCGGCTGCGCCCAGAAAAGAAGCAAGCACATGAGAGAGTCGCTGTGTATGCGACCGTGTTTTGAGCGCGGCGGCTGTTGGGCGCCCGTTCCTGCCGAGAGCACCGGGGTAACCGAGTGAGAGAGAGCGGTTTAATTTTTAATTTCTTCTGCGTTTAATACAAAACGAACGTTTAACTTTAAACGTTATAGGTAACGTGTAGTTCCTAACCGAAGTTAAACGTTACCTTGCGTGCACCGCTGCTCTTTGTCTGCGTAGTGAACAGAACACACAGTGGAAGGTGCTTGCTTGAGGCGTTGGTGTGCGGCATACTTGACCTCCCAGTGGCTGAGCACATTCATTGTCTCACATGACACATGGCAGCGTCGCACAAGTAATAAGCTGTAATCGAATTACACGGATGTGCGTGCCAAAACCACAATCGGGTTATGAGGAACGCCGTAGTGGCGGACTCCGGATTAATTTTGACACCGTTGCTCTCCTTAACGTGTCCCTAAATCTGAGTGTACGAGTGTTTTTTTTTTTTGCGACCCCTCGAAATGCGGCTGTCACGGTCCGGACCTCGAGCAATTACATAGCAGCAAAGCTACTGCGGCGACCACAGAAGTGTTGATTTGACGTATGGCCACTTCCGTAGTGTCGCCTAGACCGTATGGTGAACTTTATTGCGGCTCTGCTTCCGCACGCCCTGCCTAAGATTTCCACTTGCAATATTTTCATGGTGGTTATTTTTCAGAAATAACAGAACCGTACTGTACCGTACCTTGAGCTTAAATTTATCCCCTTTGTCTGCAACCTCTGCATTGTCTATAGTAGTAGAATTTCCTTGCCTTCTTACCTCACCTTTTTCCTATTCACCCTCCCCACCTCGTATTGGAACTCCGAGCGGACTGCCAAGGCTGTTATTCACTCGTGTTGCGACAGCTTCTGTTCTACCCATTCTCTGCTTCCTCTCCCCCTTCTCTCTACCATTCTATCTAGCTTCCCCCCTGGACTTGCACGCTAGTAGAAAGGAAAGCGTTGCAATTTCTCCAATGCTTTTGCGGAGGTTCGCGGATGATTACACCTGTCAAGAGGCTATTATGCCGTCTCCCAGGGAGCTCCAGGAGGCATTGTGCATATTTGATGTGGTACAAAGGTCCAAATGAGTTTATTGTGTCGCCTTTCCTTTTCTGCCGCGCTCCTGTCCCGTATAGACACGCTCTGAACCGGCTCTGAATGGTTTCCGACGCGGTGTGCCAGACAGCAGTACCAGTGAGAAAGCCGAAGGAAGGGGCAAAGAATGCTTCCCTTTAAAAAGCGCCTAGAGAGAAGAGAGCGCGCCGAGGGAAGCGAAGGAGGGGGAGGGAATGGCACAACCATGAGAAGAAAAACGTAGTGCCGCGCCACATTCGCACTGCGGCGACGATGACCGCGAGATGGCGCCAGAGAAGTGCGCGTCGTCTCTATGGAAACAAAGCGCTGCGTGAGTGGAGGTCTGTCTGCGGCGGCTGCTGCGAATCGCGCCCACGCGCTGCCTCTCGCGATGTCCCGATTAGCGAGGCAGTCCCGCCACACTTCGCTCCGTTTGCAACCTGCCGCATGAGACAGACTGCCCGCACCAGCCAGTACATCGCGAAATGAAAACACGTATAGAGCTGCGCTAAAATTCTGGATTAGAAAGTATCGTAATCGTTGGTGAATTTCTTATGCGCGCCAGTCACGTGATTTTTGAACGACAATGGTAGAGTTGGCTCGTTGTTGACAAAGTCGCTAAGTTTAGCGACATTTTAGTCACCTTAATGGGACACTAAAGAGAAAAATAATTTCTTCTGCATCAGTAAATTACCTTTCTACGACACTAAAAACAACACTCTTACCACAATACGACGCTTGGTAGGCCAGAAAAAGCGCAAGAACGAAAGACGGGCGGTGACTCCTCCTTGAGGTTTCCGCTCCTGGTCGCTGTGACGTCATGGATTTTGATGGCATCTTCTAGGGCCTACTTATACAGCGGTACAGATTGACTGCTTTGTGTTCTAAAGGAACCAAATATTAAGCGTAGCAAGTATCGGGAACCTTTACTCAGGCAATGTGGCCCAAATGCGAAAGCATACTTTGGAACCACTGACGTCATACTGACGCACAGGCGCTGGGGTTTCGACGCGAAATTCAAATACTGATACTTCGACCTTCACTTCTCATCTAATAACGAAGCTATTATTTTGAAATGACTGCCTGCAGGGTTCTCGAGCAATGCTATTTCACTTTAGTGTCCCTTTAACAACTCTTCCCTGATGTAGATTTAGACAATCTTAAATGACATTTTTAGTGTTGGGCATGGCCAGGTATTTGTCCTACCGCAATTCTTCAGAAAACTGAAGCTAACTTCAACGCATCGCTTTTACTTCATTTCCACATAGGACATATGCGTATACGTTTCTCGCTATCGGGCGCATTAAAGCTGTTTCTTTAGGCTACGCACAATCTAGAGACTTCATAACGTTTTCGAAAGTGGCGCGTCGTTTTCCCGTAGAACACTGACTTTTGATTCGCAACCCCAGCAAGAAATACAAAGCAAGAGTCCTAAAAAAATAATAAGGAAGTTGTGTAGGAAGAAGTAACCCTACCGGCCCACAAGAAATAGCCAAAAATTGTACCGAGTCTTCCTTGAAATATTGCGCTCAGGCAAGCCGCGTTTTCAGTGCAAGCCTATATCACCCGAGACTCCTTCAATATTATCCTACGCGTTGCTGCTACCTTGCTCAAGTAATTCTTTCAACTGATGTCTTTTGGGGTCATTTTTTGTTACTTGCTCACTGACCGCCTGATGAGCTCTTCTAAAGTGACAAAAACATGCCGCAAACGGCATCCCTTAATGCTCCCTAACCTCTCGCTTCCGCAACACCCTCCCATTCCCTTCTTTTTCTTTTATTCTTTTTTTCTTTCTTGGTCTCTTCTTTTTCTCCATTTCTTTCTATTCTTTTCTCCCCACTTTCCCACTCTCCCGCTCTTGTCCCCTCGTCTTAAGAACCACGCTTACAGATGTCAGGCGACAGTGCTCATTATTTTTGAAGTCTCTCCCTTTACAACCAGCTGCCACCGAGAACAACCGCACGTGACGTCACTATACTAACCCTTTAAAAGTAACATGCCGGGTATGACGAAGCCGCCTTTGACGAAGATAGGTCCTCCTCTCGAAACGTTGGCCACCCTTTCTGAGGCACCTTATCGCTGGTTATAACCTTTATACCACCGAAAATAAGAGACTACACAGGGGCCATCTAGTGTCAAAAACCTACAAAAAGAAGGTAAATGATGAATGTATAATCATCAACAGTTCAGACCGAAGCTGTAATTTTGCTCATGAAGACTATACCCGTCCGCGACAAAGAAATCATTAAAACAAATATTTAAGCAAGTCGTTATTATCGCCACCATAATTAACTGATTCTTCCAAAAAAGTTATTCGGATAGGGTTCTGGTGACAATGTCCAAAAGAAAGCTACCGTCATACCACAGCGGTGGGATACGTCACTTGCGACACGACCTACGCTGTATCTGCTGGGACCGAGGAACAAAGGGATGCAAAACTAAATGCAAAAAATTTAGCAAGCAGCAATACCTTCGTCGTGCTCTACCACTTCAAATGCCTAAATCCTTCGGCTCTGCTAAAGAGCACGCAAGGGTCAATTCTTAACTAAGCTAACGAGTGGAAGAAAGAACGAAATACGACAGCATTGCATTGCCTGTGCTTTGAGCGAATGTCCACCGGACGCAAGTACTGGAGTTATATGCACAAAAGAACCGCTTCTTCATAGTGCTTCTGTCTTTGATAAGAACAGCACAGCCTAGCATCCATCTTTTACTGTGGTGTGTAGAAATGTTCGAAGAACCCGAACAAGGACGAGTGCTATTTGTAGAACAATCAGTACACTTCCCCATATTTTTGCAACACTTCATTCCAAGATGCAACTGTTAGAGAATGCGCAATACCCATCATTCGCATTCTTTCATTGAAAGCAATATTTTCATTATATTTATTTTTGATAACTTCTAATATAATATACTATCGATGTCATTAGGCAACTCTTAAAGTGGTACGGAGTTATTGGATTATGATGTTCATTACGTACTGTATTTTTGGCTCTACATACATACTTGCGTAGGAAGAAGTAACCCTTCCCCACCATAATGGCCAAAAATTGTACCGAGTCTTCCTAGAAATATTACACACGCACATACACACACACATACATACATACATACATACACACACATACATACACACACACACACACACACATACATACATACATACATACATACATACATACATACATACATACATACATACATACATACATACATACATACATACATACATACATACATACATACATACATACATACATACATACATACATACATACATACATACATACATACATACATACATACATACATACATACATACATACATACATACATACATACATACATACATACATACATACATACATACATACATACATACATACATACATACACACACACACACACACACACACACACATACATACATACATACATACATACATACATACATACATACATACATACATACATACATACATACATACATACATACATACATACATACATACATACATACATACATACAAGGGCACCGAGTGCCCAATTTTTATCAGTCTAATATAAGAAACCAACAAACGAAGCACCAAGGAGAACATAGGGTACATTACTTATATGACGAATAAAAACTGGGCATCGGGTTTCCTTTCCTCTCATTCGTTACATAGCGAGGCCTCGAACCCGGCAGCATGGATGCCTTCAGGTAGGATGTGTGGGTTTATATACCAGTTGCCGTCGCCCAAAATGATCAAAAATTATCACGCACACGTGACGCCTACGACAAAAAAAGGATGTTCCGCATCCGCCGTCAAGGCCGTGCGGTGTGGCGCTGGCTAATGCTGCCAAGTTTAATTCTAGTAGTTAAACATAAATACCCCTGGAACAGGACAAGAAAATGGTGCCGAGGTCACTCAATTGGTAAGAGCATTGCACACGTAATGCGAAGACATGGCTTCATGCCCCACCTGCGGCTAGTTTTCTTTATCCATTTTCATTTCCATTAGTTTATCATTTCTTCAATTCAATTAGTAAGTACAAGTAATTCCCCCTGTGTTGTCCTTGGTGTCTTTGTTGGTTGGCTTATGATATTTAGAAAGGTATCTCAAAAGTAGCCTTAGGCTTTTTGCTAACTAGAGATGACTTTCCTACTTTCCAGCTTCTACGTAACAATGGAAATATATGCCTTGAAGTAAATAGTAAAAAGCTATTTTGTAAGTGTCTTAATTAGCTGCCCGAGCAGTGCCAGTTTCCATGCAGATAAGTTCTGCAGCTTCCAAAAATTGGCCAGCAAAGGCGGAACGGCGCTATCTGTTAAAATCATTTTTTAAAATCTTTTCGAACTGAAGTTTTATATCATTTTATATATGTTTGCTACTGCCACCATGACAGTGGTTCTATAAGGAAGCCGGGACCTTGACAGGCCTATTCGTATTTCGTCCTGGCCTACTAAATTATGATAAAGTTTGACGTACCGAAACAGCACAGCAACTTGTGAGTGACACCATAATAGGAGCCTTGAGAATAATTTCGACAAACTGGGGTTACTGCATAAACATTACTGCATTGCGCCCCCATCTGCATGCAGCTGCCCGGGCAGGTAATCGAACCCACGACCTCAGCAGCAGAACGGCATGTCGACAGAGCCACATCGACAGGTAAGAGAACATAGATAAATTTCAAACTTCGAACACATAACTTCGTAAAATAAGCAGGCGTTCACATACGCTCCGAGCTATTTGGATCTGCTCGTCTGCGCTAGACTTAACAAGGTATAGAGCTCACTAAGTTGGTGTGTGTTTGAAACATTGAAACCAGCTAAATCCAAAACGCACATAAGCACAACATAAGTTGGAGGGGCCAAACTGGAACTGAAGAACTGCCGCAGGTACCCAGCACCTCTACCACTACAGACAACGGCCGACCGAGCGCCCTATTTTAAACGTGCGCGTGCCAGCGTACGAGAAAGCCGAAGACGAAAGGTGATGATGATTATGCACATGTCAAAACAATGAAGTCCACACTTGGCGATCGCACTGCATTCGTTATTTACCATAATAAAACACTCCCGCTATTCCTTCCAGCCATGTGCCGACGTCTCCTTGTTTGCGGAAGTTAAGCTTTTGACTGGTTTTCAGCTTTCAATCACGTGTCCAGTTTAGTTGCACCGATTTAATAAGTGCTCGGCCAAGGGGTCCCATTTCCCTCCCACCAGGTTCGGGATAATAATCGATCCCGCACTTCATCCGCAATCAGTCTACGGCACAACAGACCCCACCGCTGGGCCCCCGCTAACAATGTTCTATTGCTTTCGCTGCCTAACGAGATTCAGGGCATTAAAACCCGTGAATCCGAGTGATCGGCCGGTACGCGTTCGTGCGGACTTCCCCGAGCATGAAGAGCAGCGGTCCTAACGAGAACACGCGGAACAGGTGACGACGTCTGCGTAAGACAATGAAAAGCCGCGAGTACAGGCCGGACAGAGAGGGTGTGGAGATGGAGCTCGACCACGTGGACAGCTCGTGACGGTCGGCTTATTAAAATCTCGCTTGATCTTGGCCGTGCTTTCAGGCATGCCAATGCCGCCTTCTCGTGGAAGAGCACGTGATGGTCAGCATATTAAAATCTCCCTTGAACTCGTCCCCGCTTTCAGGCTGGCCAGTGGCGCATTCTTTGCGGCTGCAGACATGAGTTGAGGCTCACGCAGACAGGCAAAAGGGCAAGACAGAAAGATAGAGACAAAGGAAAGAAAAGCAGGATATCTCGAAAGCTCTTATTCAAGTGTCTGTACCATAGGTGACCTTGTTGACGTTTCGCGGTAGGTTTGAAATCCCTTCAGGGAAGAAGACGCGAGAAAGCGATTGCAAACATCTGTCAGTTGTGGACACAGTCGACGCCGTTCGGAAGATGAAAGCATTTCTGAGCTCCGGCAAGGTTGACCGCGAAGGTGCGGGTTAGTTATAGCCAGAGTTAGATAAAGTGAAAGGAAAATCCCAGGAGGATATGCGCACCGGTCGGCAAGGCTACCAAATGCATATAGCATTCAGCTAGAGGCAGGGCCAGACATCAAGTGAAATCTCCCTTAAGGCAGTGTTGTCACGATTAGTTTCATTGACATTTTTCTTTATTCGTGCGTTTGAAAATAGGAGGGCGCTGAAACTAGGCCTTTAGGAGTGGAGCGTGATAGCGTTGGAAGATCCCTGACTACTTCTCGCGCTTCCCGGCAACAGCAGCTTATCTAACCGTAATGTTTACCGGGAAATGCTGGGCGGCGAAAGTTAAGCTCGAAGGCGAGCTTTCTGATAGAAACACCGCCTCTTGCGTGCGCCGATCCCGGAGGTAGCCACAGAGCAGCGCGAAAACATTACATCATTTTCAGGCCTGTGTTATTGTTTCGCTCTTTCAATATTTACGTCTGAGAACGTTTAATATATAGAAGGCACGTGGTATCGGTGATTTGTTTCATCACATTTGTTTGTGGATAGTCATATTGAAAATTTCGAGAAATAACTTCGTCGAGAATGTATGACAAGATACGTGCAACTTTAGTGATAGAATGATGCTGCAATATAACCCGCATACCGCATGTCATACAGCAAGGAGTGGCATACACATATGCCGAAATATATACGGAAATTTTCTCTCACGCACAACTCCGCCGTCACCGGATTTTCTGTGACATGGGGTCCTTAACGCTTTTTCGTTAAAATATCTTTTGTTCTTGTTGTATGGGACAGGCGAGTGGTGTAGCCGAGGTACTCTATGCCTCAATCTCTGCACAGGAACTCATGTGAAACCGAAGAGAACAGAACTACAAAAAACCCTGCTGTTATTGGCAAGGGCACCTCGCACTGGTCAGGGGGCGCTACGGCACTTCCTTTTATGCACCGCCCCTCCCCCTCCACCCCAAGTCGTCGGCATAGACCGCTAGGCATGAAAAGAAAATGAAACGACATTTCTATTATAACAGGAAATGCATTTTCAAAGGTAAGAGGTGGTGCTAAAGTGACAAGGTGACGGGATGAAAACAGCTTTTGCTACGTTCGTCCTGTATGTCCCTCCCATTTTCGAGCTGCATGTTACCATAGAACCAGACCAATTATCCCGACCGCATTGCTTGTTAGGTCATGCTTCACCGCTCGTTTGAGCATGGTGCATCAAGCTACGCCATGCTGAACCTCGGGAATACTTGTGATTCGGTCTGATATCAATGGCGAACATATTCAGGCAAGTGCTGCTTTTGCACTCTGATATTTCAGTATACCTCAGACCCTCTCGCCTTGTGACCAAACGTGGGCATCCTCACGAGAGCGTCCTCATCCTAATCTGCTTCACTCATATGTGGTGAGAGGCGGCTGACGGGAAGATCAGCTTTGGAAAATTGCTAAAAGTGAGGGAGCGTGGAAGTTGTACGGTGAGGGCGATGGACGGTGACAGTCACGTTGTGAGGCTAAATGAGGTAAACCTCGATTCATAATGCTGAACAGCAGAGAAGTCACTTAGATCGCATTCTGAATGGGCTTGAGCTACAGAAGTTTTGAACCGCACTTGCACGAAGCCACTATAGAGCTCAGAACTCCGCCAAAGCCCACTTAGCTCATTCATACATTTAGAAAGATTTGATGCGCTTTGTAGACGATCACAATGAAGAAAACGGGACAGGCACAAGCGTCTACAAAGCGCACCTAATCTTTCCAAATACAATGAACCAACTTGCCCAACAACGCAATGTGCTCATTCGAACATGAGTGTTGATATTAGCTGTAGGTGAACTTAGCGACTGGGAGCTGCAGCAGTGATGAAAGCGGGAACAGTGGCGGCGACTTCTTTCGCATTGCTCCAAGACTCATTTCCCCCACTTATTGCCACAGATCAGTACACTCCATTTCCAAAATGAGCGCTCTCCAATTTGCCTTTTCTTACTATGAATAGGCACGGACAAGAACTTGAGGTTCGATGCTCTACAAGCATTGATAGCGTTTGCTGGTCTAGTGAAGGCTACTTAAAGAAAGAACGTCAGGGTAATATAACTAAACCTCGACTATACCACAAACAAAAACGAATTGCTTTATGTTTGGCGAGCTCAGAGTGACAAGGTCGAAGGACTTCATTTGCAATAAAAAAACATGGAATACAGAGTTTTTCAGCTTAACATCTATAACGGTGCGCTGTTGCTCTCATTCTCGCAAATAAGTGCAGCGGAGTAGTTGATTAGTATAACAGTAAGCTGAGCAGTTTTCTAAGACGACTTCAAACAAGCTCCCCGCGTTCAAATCCTGGCCGCTGTGGCAAAGCTTTCTGCATAAGAAAAGACGTCGCTAGCGAACAATTGAAGATATGTCTGGCGCTTTCTCCCGGTCGCCCACCCACCTTGTTTCCCTTTCCCTCACCCACGTGTGCGTTGAGGGAATCTCGTGAAATTCTGTTGAATTAAGCCGTAATGCGCGATCAAAAGCGAGAAGCGCTGGCTGCAACAGATAGCGAGTTCTAGCCGCTGATCCGCATGATATCTTCATTCGAACTCCCAAATTTTCGAGCCCGCAACCTGCTCGCAGAGGTCTGCAAGGATGACAACTGCGATAGTGCGCAAGGCCGTAACGAAGCGATAGCCACGGTAACGCAAAGTTGCGAATACTCGTTAGAAAGGCGAAACCTCTAAATGCAAAGTGTATTTCTCTTTCTTCAATATTGCCGCAGAGAAACTGTGTTTTGTTTTGTTTTCTACCGTATCTTTTGACGTCAAATGCTACTTCGTAGAACTTGTAGTTAGCACATCCTTATTTATTTATTTATTTATTTATTTATTTATTTATTTATTTATTTATTTATTCCTCAAGTGCTCCTGGAAAGGGGTTTTACATGAGGGGTACATGAGTTTACATCGAAGCAGTACAGCAGACTCGCTTCGCAGAGGAGCCTGTTTCAACGTGCGATGTATTCAGGAGGGCTTACTCAGAGCATGTGATCCTTATCTTAATATATACAAAGAATCTCAGTAAATTCCCCCACGCGTGGGTGTAGTACACTAAGCTTATTCTCCGATGCACCTGGGGATTGAACTACCTGACTGCCCAAGTGTGCACGTCCCAAAGAATTCGGGGATTATGCTTGTACGCAACTAAGAATTAACATAGGCAGCTCACCTCATCGATTGCGAAAATACAGGGCTGTACCTTGTTTCATCAGCTGCCTCTCACGCTAGAAAAGTGCTCTTTCTGCTAGTAACAAAATAGAAAAAAGAAGGCGGCTCATCCTGGGGGTTGCTTCACGAGCATTGCGGAATGGCTCCGCCTTTACGTTCTATCAGTGTCAATGTAAGGAAACGGGTGTGGCACGCTTCGAGAATTGCAATAGCCCGGCAGGAAATCACGTTTGTAAACTAATCTCACGGGCCGACTTAATTAGGCATTTGCTTGAAGTTGTAGCAAACAGAAGGCACTAAGAGGAGGGTAGCTTCTTTATTTTAGCGTTAGAATGTGAGCGAGGGAGGGTTCGCAAAATTTTCAACATGAGGCTGAGGTTGATGACGTGACTTGCATTATGACTATAAGGAAGGAAAAACAAGAAATAGGGCATTTTCTCAACTCTTCCTTCGAAAAGCTATCGTAGGTGCGATGGCGTGTAGGATTCAAGTTCCACCCGTTTTACTCTTACATCTAGCTAGAGGCTCTGCGTTCTGAATTCGCTATCGCTGCCGAAATCACAAGCGCAATGTGGCTATAGGATTTGACAAGGCTTCTTGCTGAGACAGTTGGTGCATGACTTAAGAGGAAGCTTTAGCTCGGGCCAGACTCGGACGCGGCCTATTCAAATATATGTAAAACGCAGAAACGCCTTTCTGAAATAACCCCTCGACCAATTTTAATAAAATTTGTTGCATTTGAGAGAAAAAGTTAAATTCTAGTGACTGTTAGAAGCGGAATTTTTCAGAAATTTGAAAGTTCGGAAAGAAATAAAAGCACAAAATTTACAAATTAGAAGCTCTGCATCAAGGATAGATATGGCGGTTCTGCAAAAGTCCTCTATTACAACATTCAAAGTGGACAAATTCGATATGTCAAGTTATATCCTACGTGAGTTCGTTACGTTGTGCACTAGGGTTCTGCAAAAGCTGTATTTCCATAGTACTAAATTTTTTAGATTCATGTGTAACATATCAATTTTGTCCATTTGAGATGTACTATTAGATGCAACTCACAGAATTGTAACATCTTTTTTCATTGCTGAGTTATGGTATCTGAAACGTTATATTTTCGTTTTCTGAAAGTTTGCGATTTTTGACAACCTTTATTAAAAAGTTGATCACCCAGGCGAAAAATTTTAAACCAACAGTCACTAGAGTTTAAGTTTTGCTTTTAACTGGAACAAAGCTCTTCAAACTTGCTGGAGTGGTTGCCGAGAAAAGCGAATTCTCCTTTTACATGTATTTAGATAGGAGCACCCGAGCTAAAGCTTCCTCTTAAGGACAAAAGGTACGACGCTACGCAGACGAGGACCAAGCAAGGCACAAACGACGTATAGGGGCGCCACCATGTCTCCCGCGCATATTGGCCACCGTCTATCTCTTATGTGTCCCACGTTGTCCTCGTCTGTTTAGCGTCGTACCCTTCGACCTTGTGTCTATAAGCACGCGCCGAGTGCCTAACCGCAATCTTTCTTTTTTTTTCGTTCTGGTTAACCGATAACGGTTCAGTTCACGGTCAACTCGCCTGCCAGAAAAAAAGACGGTTCAAACCGCTTCGAACCGGTTGAAGTTCATTTTGCAAAACCGAAGAATGACTACATGAAAACATAGAAATTTATTTCGTAGAAAATCTTAACACTGCGGCTGGCCTGCACTGAAAGATTACGCATGTTCTTCATGCCGCACGTAGTTATAAAATAAACATGCGGATCCAACACTAATGCTGTGGCTCTATGTGAAACGAGGCTTTGTGGAGAGAGAGAGAGAGAGGAGAACGTATTAAGGAAACGCAGAGCCATCTGGCCTCCTACTCTGTTCATGGCGAAGTGGAAGAGAAGAAAGATGGGGGACTGAGGAGTAATGCCGAGGAAAAGCAGTAGACTGCAAGTAATACACGTTCGTGTTCGGAGGGCCCGTTCACAGCCTTGAATCCAGCGCTGTGCTAACTAAAAATTTTAAAAAAGCCTTGATCGCTCGCTAAGTGGATACATCCTGCCAAGGGGCCCGGCCCCTTTTTTTTTACTGAATGGGGTGTTTTTATTTGGCGCCAACGAAGAGATCAATGCCTGCCCTTCACAGTCACACGGGGGACGAGGGACAAGCATATGTGCTCCACTGCTTCAGGTACTTTTCACGCATCACAGTATGTCGAGTCTGCGCGTCCGATGCGACGCAAATTTCGTCGCAATAACGCAGCGTCTAATCTGCTTCCCGTTGCGATACGCTGAAAACCGTACTGACGGTGCTGCTACTTTTCAAATAACGGGACGGTCGTGTGCATTTACAAATGAGGTTGCATAGTTGAGCCCCAAATCTAGACAGTGCATGCATGCAAAGCTCCTAAAAAGGGGACCAGTGTGAGCCGAACACACTTATCTTTCTTCTTTCGGCTGCACTCCGGAGTAAAAAACAAAAAAAGAAAGGTCAATAGGGAAGAAATCATAACGTTCCGGTTCAAGTCCGGTTCTAGCAAAAATACCAGGCTTTGCCGGTTTTTTTTTTTTTTCAATTTCAGTTTGATACCCTGGGCCTGGGACGCACCAGTTTCCCATACCGGCCGCAGCGCCATATCTCACAGGCTAGCGAACAGGACCAGTCATTTCGTGTAGGAAACCGCTGCGCATCCACTACGCCCTCCAGCCAGCGTTTATATCGGCGCAAGCGTTTCCCCGTTCTACAGACACGTAGCACCACTGCCGCACCATGGGCAGTAGTCGATGGCGCACATCTGGCGTCTGGGCAGGCGCGGGCACCAGACCGGCCGTGGTCGCATGGGTGCGAATGCTTACGTGGATCGGACAATGCGTTGCTTATCAGGTTCAAGCAAAGATAGAGTTGAAGCATGGAGTTAAGCAGGCGAGCGTTTTTGTTGCAGTTCAGAAAATCTTCCTCTTCACGTGGTATACCACATGGTATACCACGTGAATAGGAAGATTGGCTGGCGTCGTCAGGTCTCGTATATAAACCCTGAAACAGGCGTCACGTCAACTGACCAACCCCCTGCAGACCATACCAGCCTTTAGCGTGCTCCGATAAGTTCTCTATAAGCTAAAAAAGTGGCAACGCGTACTGCCGCAAAATGTAATATATCTATTTGACGGGCTTAAACGCGTCAAGGTTTTTATGAGACGCGTGTTATACTGGAAGTCTATCGTGTTGTTTCGGAACACCCGCATTGTAACTTGCACCGAAACCTCTGTACACGATCGTTCCTGCATCTTACCTGCCCTCCCTGCTTTCCTTCCCCACGCGTTCTTTGGTAAACACAAATAATCTTCTTATTTTATTTGCGTGCATTCATCTCACGTGAACGTGAGTAGTCGGGAACCCCCACAGACGCCGAGCATGTCTGACAACAATGCGTTTCGCAAGTGTTGATTGTAAAATATGGGTGTTCCAATTTTGTTATCGTACATTGTTATCGTATTGCATGCTTGTTAAAGTCAAAATTGACCGCGTTTTATCGTTTATCGTTGGTGTAATTTAAAGAATTCGCTGCTTCTTTGTTGTAACCAAGGAGGTTTACAAATTTTGCTCCCTCCTCGATTGCAACAAGACATGTCAATAGGCGACCTCGTTAGGTACTATACTACAAGCATCACTTTCAAAACGATGCTTCACAAGGAAAACTGCTTTTTCGGGGGGTAACGTACAGTCTACAAGAAACATTTTTCAACAAACGGGGAACCTGATCTGGTAGCTATTGACCCGGTACGTTGAGAATAAACCCGCTAGCAGTGCTTCCACACACACACACAAAAAAAAGAAAACGAGGCACAAACGGAGATAAGTCGCAACAGAACAACCAGATTGCTACTAGAATCTGAGTCGACATGATGCTTAGAAACGAGGGACTCTAACGATCGGATATAGATGGGCATGCTCACGTCAGCACAAAGGAAAGGACATTTCAAGAGAAGAGAAAGTTGATGTGATTTGGGTTCTGATGCTGGGCGAAAAGAAAAAACGAAGCGCTGGTGAACTGAAAAGCAGAAGGTGAAACCAAACGTAAAATAACATAGCTTAGATAAAAAAACTGGGGTTTGTAATTTTGTGAAAGTCTTAAAAAAAATTGTCGGTTCTGGGTGTTTAAAGCGCTCTTTTGTGAAGATGATATGCACCGATGGTGATATGCTGACGAGGCGAACCAGTCCGGCGTGTACAAACGAAAAAACTTTCTCTAATACGCGGATACATGGATTGCTGCTTGCGGACAGTGCTGTGTGCTTTGCAGTCTCGAGAAAATGCTGTCTCATTGCTTCGGAAGCGTATCGTATTGCTTTTCTCGTTGGCTCATATTCCGCATATGAGCATTTTCTGAGCGTGTGCCGCACAATACCGAGCACTTACGATTGATTTCCTCCCGAGACTCGAAGACAACTATGAGAAACAGTCGTTATTGAAGTCGGTTCCTACAAATTGTCCGAAATTGTTGTCTCTAAATACCAGAAACTGCTTTTGAAGGGCAAGTTTTTGCTAACTGCAAGCGCCGGAAGCAATTGCGGAGCCGGAAACACGTCACATACGCCATGCTTCGGGCACCACGCTGTAAATGCGAAAACCCAAATCCCACTTTGTTTTGCTTAACTGCCAGTATTAGATGCCAGAAGCAGCATTTACCTATACGGTGACAATCTGACCATCTCCTTATCTTTAACAAGGGGAAAAATTTGTATTACACCAATGCATTGCTGTTCCATGTTGCGGCTGCGTGCTAAATTTTCACATAATTTCGCGGTATTTGAAACGCACTTCATAGCAGCTTTTCGTCGTCTCTGACGACACAATAGCCTATCTTAAATTGGTTACAACTCCTTGGAACGCGGAGGTAAAAACGTGAATAAACTACTTTCGTGCAGTTCTGCGTGTATTTGACATGATATGTGGGACGAATATGTCACGTATTTGCTACCTAGGCAACTTGAAGAAAGATTGTGAATACTTTGCAATGTAATGTTCTAGATGGTCTCTGAGTTATACTGATTTGTCTGGTTTCTGCACAAATTGCTTATGCTAAACAGTGCGCAATATAGGAAACCTTTCAGCAGGGCATCTTGAGCTCGGCGTCCAGATTGCATAATGCTCATGCGTTTTTATTCAGCTTCCATTGTTGTCTAGCCCTTAAATCCAGCTGCGCCACGGATGCTCTATGCTTGCTGACTGCGTCACGATGGTGCTTTTTCAAGCAGCATTTGATGCGGGGGAGCAAAAAAGAAACTTCCGACGCCATTTGTGTCATGAGAAAGGCAACCATTAACATGATGAACTTGCTTGAAGCAATTGTAATAAATGTGAACGTCTCCAAGACGCAGCTATTGTGCTTTCACAACCCTTTAAAAAAGGTAAACTTAAGTTACCCACTTTCCTGCATTCTTCCACCTGCTCTTCCTTTTCCAGCACGCCTGTGCAATTCCCCTCGACAATAAAATACTTCGGTACATTTTTTTTTTTTTTTGCAGGGATCTCTCGTGGAATTCATATTCAGCGCATGTTTGTTCTAAACTTCAAGCAGCACTAAGTTTACTTTAGAGTGTTAGACAACTGTATACCTTCATCTGTTCGCAAAATAATAGATATAATGCCTCATGTTAGTGTTCTGTGATGCAGAACCACTTTCTGTGGTCGCTCTTCGCTTAGATGGCAGAACAGACTGAATTCTGTTTTGCGTGGCATGCTCAAAATGCCACAGAAGTTCTGAGAGTTGTCGACTAAGAGTAAACATTGTATGTCTCGGCTGTTACTTCGCTTTTGCTTCCTTATGTTGCTAGGCTACGCATGACTACTCGTCGCGTTTTCCAGAGGCAGCGAATGCTTAGCATTAGTAGAGAATTCTCCGAATTTCTGTAGCACATTTTTTTTATCGAGCGTCGCCCTGTAACGTCGTTTCCAGATCCATTTCACAACAGCTCCTTTCCTGTTCTTGCTGGTGAATCTGCTCGTCCCTGTCGCAGTTCTCGTTGTTGCTTCTGCCGACTACGATATTTCCCGTTGTCGTTCAGCGTTCCTTCCTCGCTTCCTCCTATTCACCATGCTTGGGTTTCTTGAGTACCGCTGAAAGAACTGGTCTCCGCACATCCGGCCCCTTCAAGCGTTCGTATAACTCCAGCCTAACCGCTACCACAACGCGTTTTTTGACCAAACCACATCTATAGAATCAGTTTTCATTTTGTACCCTTTTATCGCATGCGGTGACTACGTCGATGCGACGGCGACGTTACCAGTATTATTTTTCATCTTTTTTATCGATTCTAAGGCTACCAGTCAACTATACAGTTACGCTATGACAACGATTAAATGTCTTAACATCTCCAATTGCGCACTTATGTCCCAGTTATTTAGCAATGGACGATTCAATTGGATGGTGACCATCTCACTGGGTTCGCAGAGAATTCTCTCTCTCAAATATTTGAGTGCTTCCGTGTAAAATGTAGCATGAACAGTTTCCGCATGCGTAGAAATTTCGTTGCTTGGTGGTGCCTCCATTTCAAACTCCAACCGAAGTAATGAAATATAGTTTGTTTAGTAATCAACTTTCCTTTTCTTCCCGTAACGTCTAAGCAAGCACCCGTCGTGGCAACCACGCGTAATTTCTGCCTGCCGGCGCCGCCTAGCTACGGTTCAAGTCAACAGAAGTTGAAAGTCTTATTTCCACACACATTGTCTACCAATGGTAACGCAAAAAATAGCATTACAAAGGCGACATTATTAGCAGCACCAGCACCAACGTAAAAGATCGAACAAAAGAAAGAAAAGGAAGAGGAACAGAAACCTTAATCTCACGTATGATGACGGCTCGAGTAAATGCACTTTTCGAATAAATCTCGCAGTTGCAAGTCAGCGCTCGTCGTAAGTTTTCGTCTCCGGCCGAATCTTTTCCCTGTGCGGGGAAGTAAAAGGTACCATATGAACTCGCCCAACTATACATCCTCCGACAGTCACGGGGTCTCATTCTTCCTGCAAAATATGGCTCAACCCACCGGCGTGCTGTTGGAAGGGGAAAGAGGGGGGGGGGGATGAAGGTGCGCGGCACTTCTCACGCAAAACACTTATCCGGAATCTGCCAATGCCTGATGCCTTCTCTGAAACTCCCGAAATACATTTCGCCGCACGCCGGTATAGACAGATGTTGCACCCGCATCTAGCATTACTCATTAAAGCAAGGCAGCTCAAGGCTGATGATTTTTACAGTCAAGGTCGTCCTTTTCCTTTCTAACCTCGTAATTTTCATTGCATGGGTGACAGGTATGTCTAGTCTTCCGGTTTTTCGTGTCCGCCGCGCAATTTCTTCGCAGCTTTCAAGTTCGATTCCGTCCCTTCTGGACATTCTGGTCGTGTTCTCAGATGTTATCGGCACACGTTGCTGTTATATTCTAAGAAGCCCAAGCGCTTTTTCTCGCACTCACGGCATAATCGTTTATCATTATTATCCCAAGTATCTGTCATCGCCGCACGACAACATAACCACCGCAACGGTTCGTTGGCTATAGGCATTATGATCCTGAGCACATAAACGCGGGTTCGACACCGTGTCATGGAGCCCGTGTTTTGATGGGGGCAAAATGAGCCCTCCTCCTTAGCACAACATGATCGATCACGTCACGTGGACAACTTTGGTGTGTGAAAACCGACCCATCAAATGAATTGCCATCGGTAAAAACACCTTACCAGTGAAGGGTTGCAAAACGAAAACGTCAGTACCTGTTCGTCTGATTTTCGCACGCGTTTTCAGATTTGAGCTCGTCGTCAGGTTGAATGGCTATCGGGATTACGCCTTTGCCTTTTCAGTCAAATTCTATATGTTTGTCATTTTATCGCTCCATTACTCCAACCTCCAAGTTGCAAAAAGACGTACCGAGTGGACTCTTCGCATGGTGTGCTTACGGCTCGCCAAGGAATCGTGATCTCTGCGCGAACAAGCCTACAGCGTCTAACGCACTGGTTGCATAAACAGCAAAATACCAAGCTTCACGCCCACCCACCTCTCTATTTCTTAAAAAATGCGTTTCTCTTGGCTCGGCTTCACTGAACTTTACGTGTAGTTCAGTGGGGTCCTTCATTGCTTATGCTGAAGCTTACGTTTGTAGGCGGTGACGATGGCTTCGAAGCCATCGTTGTTAGACGGGGGCTCTCCGCCTCCCGTGCTCCAGGTGACATTCATGACGTTTCCCCTGCTGACCACCTCCTTCACGTCCGCAGTACATATTGGCCCGTCGACTTGTTCGGCATTCGACAGCTGTAACGAGGAGGAAACAAATGCTATATACTCATAAAGGGACTTGTTTTCTGTTTTTCCTCTTTCATTTCATCGGGCCTGTTTGTTTCGTTTTGGTGAACAAACTTGTTCTCTTCTATGCGCTCCCACCCTTACGTGCTTCCTCGTTACAAAATGTTTAACGGAACGCGTGTGATATATTGAGAAGAAAACACTACCTATTACAGCATGCTTTCTTTTTCTTTTGTCAAAAACACACTCGGGTATGACATTAGGCACAGCTTAAATTTGCCTGATATATGTGCACTGTCGCTTGTCTGCGGCCCCGACAGCGGCTTATAAATCAGTACTCATCTAAGAAACAACTTGCGATATTGCTCACTTAATCTTTTTTTACTTTTTTTCATCTCTAATGCTCGCCACGGGTTCCGATATGAACAACACCGAGCAAATGTTTTGAGACCAATGATGCAGCGAAAATGTTCTTTCGGGAACCTTTCCTCCGCAATATAACTGCCTGAATGTCATTATTCAGCATGAAATCTTAGCCACCAAACAATTGTGCGCTCAAAACAAGAATTCGATTCACCAGCAAGGAATCGGAGCAGTTCCCAGTGGTCCCCGGGAACTGGATCGTCTCGAAAACGACCACGATGCGGTAGTCGTTCGACGTCTTGACGATGAAGTTGCACGTGAGGCCAGACTTGTAGTGCGCCCCCTGATGGGAGCGCATGATGATGGCCGAGCCGGGACCGGTTGGCGGAAGCTGGACCGTGCGTGGCAGGCCATCGCAGGCATCTTCCATGATATCTGTTGAGGGCAAGTATCAAACAGTATTAGCAAAACAGGGCCCGTATTCACGAAAACGTTCTTATCCTGGATCTTTTCGTAACAGCAGACGTCAGCAAGTAGTATGCTTAGGCATACTGCTAGCAAAAGCGGGAACGCGAAGGGGTGAAAGAGCACTTACAACCAAAAAGCTTTGTAAATGCGGCTCAAGGGCCCGCATTAAAAACGATCGCTTACGCTATATATAGAATTGTTCGCAAGAGCAAATTCCAGCCAATCTTGACATATCAATAGGGAACAGAACTTACGTATTCGTACGAAGATCACTCGGCCTACCATGGCAAAGAGCACTTACGAACGAAAAGCGTTGTAGATTTGGCTCTAGTTTCGTCGGCTAATTTGTTTCATGCGCACAGCGGCCAGCCAAAGAAAAAAATATATTCTACAAGCGAGAAACTGAGAATGTTCAGTTTTCTCCGGGCATTACGTGCAGATTGTTTCAATAATGGTTGAATCGGACAGCGGTGCCTCCTCGCCCTCCGCTAAATTCAGCAACGGGAAATAACGCATTCAGTGGGG